>NC_056525.1:216612129-216723414 GCF_019175285.1 Sceloporus undulatus | reverse complement strand
CTATCCCACTTAAACTGACTGCCTTCTCCTCCTTGATCCCGTTTTCCTACCCTGGGCTTTGGATGCAGAACAGTCTCTACCCACTGAAACCCACTGCCTTCTCCTCCTTGATCCCGTTTTCCAACCCTGGGCTTTGGATGCAGAACAGTCTCTACCCACTGAAACCCACTGCCTTCTCCTCCTTGATCCGATTTGGCAAACACACACACACTACCGACAGACAGACAGACAGACACACACACACGATTATATATGAATACTCACACACACACATGCATATATATATAAATGCATACACACACAAACATATAGGTATATATACACATATATATTTGTGTGTGTGTTTGCACACATGTATATATATATGCATATGAGTGTGTGTGTGTGTGTGTGTGTGTGTAAGGTAATTATAAAGTAACAACTTTTTTAATTTATGAAAAAAAACCCTCATCTGTAGTTCCAAACCCACTTTAGAAATAATACAGTTTGAGACCCCTTAACTTGCCCTGGCTCAGTACTAAGGAATTATGGGAACTGTTGTGTTTGTGAGACATTTATCCTCCTCTGCCAGAGAGTGCTGGTGCCATAATAAACTACCATTCCCAGGATTCCCTAGCACTGAGTTATGGCAGTTAATATGGGGAGACGCAGAAGAGGACGTTTGCGCGATTAAGCGCCTTCATTGGTCCATTTGGAAAAAACCCGCCAAAAATACATCGATTCACCAATGGTCAATGAAATGGAAACGATGCCAAAAGATAAATCGCTTCCAAATATTCCGGATTAACCTTACGTCATTCTGACGTACTATTGATTGACAGCTCCAAATAAGGTATGGAGGAGAAGAATCGATTTATTTAAACACCGATTTCATGCCAAGTAGGAACGCTTGCAGGTAAAAACTTCGATTTAAAAAACCAGATAGGAACGAAGAATAAAAGCGATTCGGAACGCGGGATAAGACCAGGGTTATTTTGAATCGGTTTTATTAAAAACGTTGTATTTTAAATCGTTTCAAATCTTAAGTGAGAACACCCTCTAAGAGACTCGCCATTCCCACCTTTGTGGTGAATTGACTAGACGGGAGTAATCAGATCTGGGTTTATTATTTGCAGTAGATTGCAAAGGATTACTGATGCCCAGCTGCCTAGCAATAATAGCCATTTTTAAAAAAATGAACACACAAACCCACACACACGGCTCACTACATTGAGGGTAACCAGACATCCTTCTTTTCCAGAACTTGTCCTATATTTCCACCTTCTGTCCAGAAGGAATTGCAAAATGTTCTACATTTTGAGAATGCCTAAAGAGCATGAGTTTATATTTATATGAGCGTTTTTAGCTTTTACTTATAGTGTCCTACATTTTATGGTGCCTTCTCCTTTGTGGTTATGACATCTGGTCACCCTGACCACACTGGGCTGCTGAAAAAGAATGTTTGTTTTTTTAATCATGTTGTGAGTCATAGGAAATTGTCGCATTGTATTTAACGTGACTTATCCCCAATGGGATACAGTTGCATTTAATTTAAAAGTGAATGTTATCGCATGCAGCCATGGCTGGGCAAGTGCAATCTGTATGCAGCATGGATCCCAGCCACGCTTATCCAGCGGCTTTTCAAAAACAGCAAATTTCCGCTTCTGAAAAGCCACTGGATAAGCATGGCTGGGATCCACGCTGCATATGGGTTGCACTCGCCTTCTGCGGCTGTATACGGTAACACCCAGTTTTAAAATTAAATGCAACTGTATCCCATTGGGGATAAATCGCTTTAAATACAATCTGATAATCTATTGACAAAAAAGCAAAATATTGAAATGAAATAAGAGAAGAGAAGAGAAGGGAAGGGAAGGGAAGAGAAGAGAAGAGAAGAGAAGAGAAGAGAAGAGAAGAGAAGAGAAGAGAAGGCAGGCAGGCAGGCAGAAGTAGATTTGTGTGTGAAAGAATGTATGAGTTTGGTTCTGGTGTGCCTTCATGTTGTCAGTTTGATGGTAACCCCATGAATTTCATACAAGTCTCCAGTTTCTAAAGTAAGCACATCAACTGGCCAACAGGTTTTGATTCCTCAGCCAGCTGTAGAAATTCACTGGGTGACCCTGGGCAAATCACACTCTCTCAACATCAGAGGACGTCAATGTCAAAATTCCCTCTGAACAAATGTTGCCAAGAAACCCCCATGATAATATTATTTCAGGGTTGCCATAACTGTATGTGGCTTGAGGAAAGAAAGCAACAAGAAATGCAAATGGAACTTTTTCAGTGCTAGGAAGTGTTATTATAGGAATTATATGCGCTATTCTTTTTCATGCACAGTGAGTTGAGAGAGGCTGCCCAGAGTTCTACAATTTTCTGTTGTTTTGCATTTCCATATATTGCTGGATTTTTGGGTGCGTGGGACTTTGATTTATAAAAACATGCCCTGCAATTATTTTCAGCTATGTTATTCCCCATAGAAACTTTAGCTAGGTCTGTGATTAAACAGTGCTTCTTGTTATTGTTGTTATTGTGTGCCTTCAAGTCATTTCTGAGTTATGGTGACCCCAAGGCAAACCTGTCATGGGGTTTTATTAGCAAAGTTTCTTCAGAGAGAGTTTGCCATTGGTATCCTCTGAGGGTGAGAGTGTGTGACTTGCCCTAGGTCACCTAGTGGGTGAGTTGGAAGTCGAACCCTGTCTCCAGAGTCCTAGTCCAACACTCAAACCACGCTGCCTTCCCTAATCTGCTACCTTCCAGACAGGTTGGACCATAGCTCCCCTCATTCCCAGCCACTCAGCAACTCTCATGGGGATGGTGTGTGTTGTACTCCAGTCCAGCACAAGATTGGGAAACTACTGTCTTTGAAACCGATTCTCTAAGCCCCTAATCCGTCTCCTTGGCAGGTGACTAGGGGTCATATAGTCCTGTAATTTGTGGCTGGGGATCTGCCCAGGAGCTATAGCTAAGAGTGAGCTCTCTCCTTCCTGGGCCAGGAAGGGGGAATGGGTGGGTAGAAGCCAGCATTTCAATTCTTAGAAAGCCTTATCTGAGGCAACAATTGTGCACTCTTTCAAACAGTTAGAAAGTGCTGTTTTCCATGTGAGCAAACATGAGTAAACCTTAGTCAACAGTGACACAGCAGTAAAAAAAAAGCCAATTTAGTTCTGGTCTGCATTAACAGACCACCTGGTGTATTGTGTCTAGTTTTGGGCTTCACAATTCAAAAAGGATATCGATAAGCTGGAACGTGTCCAGAGAAGGGTGGTCAAGATGATCAAAGATCTGAAAATCAAGCCTTGTACAACTTAAGGAGTTTTATACGGTTAGTTTCCAAGAACAGAAGACTGAGAGCTAATATGTTGTTTTTGTTGTGTGCCTTCAAGTCGTTTCTGATTCATGGTGACCCTTAGGGAAACCTATCATGGGGTTTTCTTAGCATGTTTTTCAGAGGGAGTTTGCCATTGCTATCCTCTGAGGCTAAGAGAGTATGACCTGCCCAAGGTCACATGATTGAGCCACTTGGTGAACTTGAGAAAGTCACACTCTTGCCTTAGCCAGGATTTGAACCCTGGTCTCCAGAGTCCTAGTCCAATACTCAAACCACTACACCATGCTGGTTCTTGCTAACATGATAGCTATCTTTAAATATCTGAAAGGTTGCCATGTAGCAGATGGTGCCAGCCTGTTTTCTGTTGCCCCACAGACTACAACAGGACCAATGGATTCAAATTACAAGAAATTCACATTGCAAGGTTAAATGCTGGTACTGCAGCCACTCACAGTCACAAGGTTGTGAGTTCAATCCCAGGCAGGTCTCCAGGGTCCACTCAGCCCTCCATCCTTTTATAGATTGGTAAAATGAGTACCCAGCTTGTTGGGGGCAACTGACTTACACACTGTAAATCACTTAGGGAGTGCTAGTTCACCAATAAGCGGTACAGAAATGTTCTTGCTATTGCTATTGACATTCTACCTAAACATTACGAAGAACCTTTTTCAAAAAACTGTTTGCCAGTGGAATAGATTGCCTGGGAGCGGGGTGGACTCTCCATCTTTGGGTGTCTTTAAACAGAGGATGGATATCATTCAGGAGTGCTTTAGTTGTGTATTCCTGCATGGCAGAAGGGTAGACTAAATGGCCCTTGTGGCCTGGTTTAACTAACATTTTCTGATTCTATGAGCAGATAGCCGGTGTAATCAGCCTCAGTGCTGCCACGTTGGAAAAATAAAGCAGCCTGACACCACTTTTACTGCCACGTCTCAATTCTATGGCATCCTGGAATTTGTAGTTTGATAGGGCATGAGGATGCTGTGGCAGGGAAAGCCAAACATCTCACAGAACTACAAATCCCAGAATTCCATTGCATTGAATCATTTTGCAATGTGACATGGAGAAAGCCCGGTGATGAAGCAGCTGGAAACGTTCACACACCCCCTTTGCGCTGAAGGGGAAGGAGAAGCCAACCAGGTATCACATCTCCCCCAGGGTGTCACCCAGTGTTGTCCGCACCCCTCTCAATGATGCCATTGTCTCAGGGTAGTATTTTCATTCTTGCTCAAGGACAAAAGCTAAGCCTTAGCAAGAAGACAAGTTTATTTGAAATTCCAAAGGAACACACGGTGTGTGGTGGGAACAGAGCATGGAAAGTTAAGTGATCTATCACATTTCTTCAGTTCAGCCTGTCTTTTTAGGAGAGCTGCCAATTTTTGTACACCGGTTTGTTCTGACTAGCATCAGCACTGGCTCTGGGCCATCACTAGTTCTTTAAGACAGAAGATAAAAAGACCAGCGATGCCAAGAGATAAACCCGGTGCCCTTCCAGTTGCAAAACATGTATCCCACTATGAACTTTCTTATAGAAGATTTTCAAATTGTACTTGATGGACAGATTCACTAATCTCACAAAGGCAGTGCTTACTCACACTTGATTTTTTTCAAACAGATTCAAGAGAAAGTCATTTTCTTCCCAAAGTCAATATCACATGACGGAAAATGAGTGAATTATTAACAAAGAGGTATAACCTGGACACTGGCCCTAAACCTGCAAGTCAAGGTCACAATCCAGTCAAGTCTAGGCCCTTCAAAAGCCCAGTGATTTCAAATGGCAAGCTCAATTTAGTTATTTATAAACCACCCTTTGTGGAAAGATTAAGGGAGTGAACAATAAATGTGACCAAAGCCCAGCCACACTACCACAAAAATGAAACTAGAAACCGTAAAATACAACGATGAAACAATATTAAAATGGAATAGAATCACAGTGGGATAGAATGACTATATTAAAATGACCAAGTAAACCAGAAGGTTTTGACTTGGCACTGAAATATCTGAAAGATTAGTGCCAGTTAGCCATATCTCTATAGCGGGGGGGGGGGGGGTGTCACACTGCCTGCATATGATACTTTTGTGAGTCATGCCTCCCTACTGCACCCCTACTCCCCCATTTTAAAAAAATTCCCTCAGGTGCTGGATAGGTGACAGGGCAATTTTGACATTATTTTTGTCTTCTTGGAGCCTTTTTGAGTCCAGGAAAGACTATCTGTAGACCAGGAACTAAACTGGAAGCTGTGAGGTGCTGAGGGGGCCTCTTGGCATCCTCAAAATGGCCACAGGGGCTGTGTGTCATCCATGTACTACTTTTTTCCACTCCTGTATTGGAAGAGTATTTCCCAAATAAAGTACCATAAAAGAGGTTGCGTTCCCTAGTTGTCACATCACATGTAGTTTCCCTGCAGATCTTAAGACATGGGTAGGTTAGAAAGAGACATTCCTTTAGATGTCCAAGCTCTGTGTGTGTGTGTTTTCATGTAACTTGTCAACTTATGGTGACCCCATGAATTTCATAAGGTTTTCTTAGGCAAGGAAATACAGTGGGCCCTTAATATCTACTAAGGTTTGATTCCAGGATTCCCCATGGATAATAAAATCCATGGATGTTCAAGACCCATTAAATACAGTGACATAGTAAAATGGTGTCCCCTATATAATATAGCAGAATCAAGCTTTGCATTTTGGAATTTATATCTTTTTGAAATATTTTCAAGCTGTGGATGGCTGAATCCATGAATAAAGAATCTGTGGATATGGAGGCTCAACTGTATAGCCCACACACATGGTATTCGTTGGTAGTCTCCCATCCAAGTATTAACTGGGCTGACCCTGCTTAGCTTCCAAGATCAGATAGGATCTGTTGCCTTTAGAGTATTCAGGCCCTCCACTCCACCAAACCTTATGGACCTTTAAAGGGTAAGAACCAGCACCTTATCTTGTATCCAAAAATAAATCAATGAAGGGAGGAAATCATGTTCAAATAAAGAAAGTAAAACCTGAGCAGGGCTGTTGACAGCTCATAGAGGTCTCTTTTGTTCAAAGGGTCACCATAAGTTGAAGCTGATTTGAAAACAAATAACAGCAACAAGAGAAACACGTGGTTGTCTGTCAGAATTATTCACTATTGGCTATGCTGGCTAAAGCTGCTGTGTGATGCAGTCCAACGTCATCTGGAAGGATGCACAATTCCTACCCCGATTTGAATAATACTCACTGACAGACATGTGTTTCCCTTGTTACTATTATTTGGCTTGCAATTCAGTCCATGGGCATTTTTTTCTCCTGCTTCTCACTGGATGGAGAGGGGGAGCACAAGGTCCTTTATTACACAGTAAGATTTCTGGAACATTAAATCTTTATAAAAATGGCCAAGTCTCTAGAACCAACAGGAAGCAAAGAAATGAAAGAGAATTGATGATTGGCCAATTGTCTACAGTATTCTGAGATCTGTATCACATAGCACGAGTTGCCTTTCATCACAAAACACACTTTTTCCTTGGCATTTCTGTATCTTTGCTCTCTTATAATTACAAAAATGCAATTATAACAGTAAAACACAATGATATAATAGTATTAAAAAGCAGTTCATGTGTACATAGATCACAAGAATATTGTTTGCCTTTGTTATTTTAGGAATATTGTTGCTACCTATGGCTGTACTACCTCACATGATATGGTAAGAATGTGTCCTCTGGCACCAGTACTGGAGGCAAATGCAGTAAAACCTGGAGTAAATCCAAGAGGCAAACAAACATATGCTTGTGGCAGTCAGGATATACTGCCAATTGAATTCCACACTGCTGAAAAACAGTTTCAGGTTGCACAGATTCAGTGCTATGGCCCCTACAACAATGGTCAGGTTACTCAGTCCTCCAGATTTAGGTTTTGTAGTTCTACAATACCTAGATCACAAAACCTACCATATTCTGAAATGAAAACATATGAACAAGGTGAAACTATTTTAAATTCAGTTTTAATATTAATTAATCATATCCTTACAAGATCACAGTACAAGGTCAAGATATCTGAACAATGAAGAAAGACTAAAAGGTCTTCAGTCTCCTTGTCAAGTAGCCACTTCCTTTCATCAAATAGCCATCTGTATGTTATTCTCTAAAGTAGCTTTGCTAAGATATAATCTGTATAAATGATTTTCAAGGATCAAATACTGTATGCTATTCCAGGACATTTGTTTTCCTATAAACCTCAAGCACTGATTTTCAACTCATGCTAATGAGCATTTCTCTCCATTGCAAACAGACTGAAGCAGCCAATAGACCAACACTGATGACAAAGCCATCATCACTTCTGAAGTCATACGAACACAGTGCTCTTCTGCCACATCATTCTTCCCTTCGTGGTCTTCTTCCTCTATTTCCATTGCAGTAGTAAATCTACCATTTGACTATCTCTTACTATTGAAGACCCTTCGTCCACTTGTCCACATCAACTACAGCTGCACCTGTAATGCTCAAACAATGAAACAACTAACTCCATGAAGAATTGAAAATATCTATCCTAAATATCAATGTTGGAGGGTTAATTTTTCTTTCATTCATAGGAGTGGATAAAACAGGCCTGGAAAGCAAGCCAGGAGGTTCTAGAAATAACAGAAGGGGAATATCTGGGGAATAGTGTATTATGATGTGTTACAATGAAAATGTTGATAACGCAACTAAAGAAGATGTGATAATGAATTCTCAATGAACCACATATAAATTTGTAAACTAGTGTATATACTCATGTATAAGTCTATAAATTTTAGTCAAAAAATTGACCCCAAAAACCTGAGTCGATTTATTCACAGGTCAGTGTAAGTACTGTACTTTTATTTAAAAAAAGCAACCACCCCTTGGTGAAAGTCAAGGGTATAATCTGTCCTGGGAGCACTGATCCCCCTTTACTCTCTCATCCATCCAGCCTTTAATGTAAACACAAACAGTTATGCTTACTGGAATTCTGTAAGTTCTATGGCATTGTTTTCCTTTGCTTATCCTTTAGATCTTTGGTTACATGCTCCAAAATTTTACCCTCGACTTATCCACGGGTCATATAAAAATCCATTATTATGGCCCCAAAACCGGCTCTCGACTTATACATGAGGTTGACTTATAGTACCTATATTATTATACAGTACCTATTTTGAAGAGCAAGCCTATGGTTGATTTAAATAATGTTTCAGCAAAGCAGCAGTTGTTGTAAATGAATCATCTGACTCCATGATCAATTGACAAATAATGAGCAATCCACTTCTTCTTTCCTCTTCGTTTTCTTCTATATGCTTCTTATTTTCCACTCTATGTCACTTTTTAAAAAGTATATTTAATATTTTGTCAGAAGCCCAAGACTATAAGTATGGGGCTCAACAGACTGCCCAAAAATGGTGGACCGGAGGCTGCTATTTTAACTCTGGAGGGACACCGCAGCAGCCAAACCATGCAGCGTCCCTCCAGAGTAAAAAGAACCTGCAAAAAGCAGGTTCTTTCTAAGGTGCCCAACACACATCACAAGTGCGCCACTGGCACACTGGTGATGTAAGCAATGCACAGCAACGTCTGTATGCTGTGTGTCACTTATGTCAAGATGGCGGCCCCATACGGAGGGGAGGCTGCCATTAGGCCACCACTGTAACATGTTAAGCCACCGCTGTGCACTCCATAACCCTAGTATCAGTGGTGGCATGCCACTTTTGGCCCATCTGTCTCGAGCCTATGTTTCATTATTAGCCACCTCAAAAATGTAGGCAATGTTCTGTGGCCACAAATAATCTGAAAGATCTGGGCAGTTAAAAATGTCATATCTGAAGTTAAGAGGATGTAGCTCTAGTGGGATAAAAATATGATACGAGATGTCCACATCTTTTTTTTTTCTGAGTACTTTGGTTAAGAAAGCATTTTACTTAATAAACCCTGTTAAAATCAAATTGAATTTAAGTATTCTCAAAGGCTGCAAAGCTATTGGGAGTAAGTACAATTGAACAAAATGGGGTTTACTTCTAAGTAGACAAGCCTAGGATTGCACTGTTAGGCATGTAAACCCAACCATTTCAGTAGGATGCAAACATGTCTCACTCTTTTTGTGTGATATGATGTGGGATTAGCAATCCATCATATTTAACAGAAGCATTAGCATCTGCAAAGAATGTTTCTCTGCATCTCTAGAGTTTAATTGGTGTGCTTATGTTTTTGGAGTTTCAGAAGCTGCTCTAATGCAACTTTAATGGAGACGCATGAGCCGCTCCTCTGGTTTTTAAATACAAGTCTCAAGCATGTACATCAGCAGCCTAAGAAAGACTGCCAAATTGTAGGGGGTTTTGCCAACTCATGAAGTCTTAATTTCCTTGGCTATCTGAGAAACCAACAAGCCAAGAACAAGATTTAGAGCTACCTTAGGTAACAGATGGGGTTTGTCCACCATCCACAGCTTGCTAGCTTTGTCTCAAAAGCACTAATTCCTGACATTCTTCTTTTCAGTTACACTATATAACCAGAGATAAAGGAAAGGAGCCAGTGAATGCTACATCATTTGAAAAAAAATTGTCAACATCATGGGAACTGGAGGATTATGGTTTTTTTCTACCTGGTTTTTGTGGCCAACGTCTTGGGGGGGGAAGATGGTTTTGATATAAGCAGAAGAAAACTTGGAATGCACAGGTTCATCATAAAATTTCTCTGTCCTCAGCCAGAACATCTGCTCAGATGGCTTTAAAGTTTGGAACAGCTTGCCCAGTGGATTGCCTGCATGATATGAAGGTTTCCATGCCACTACAGACACTATAAGCAGTAGCTAATGGTCATATGGAAACACTTCATGATCTGAAAGCAAATGCTTAAGCGGTCTCCTGAAGTTAAGCACAGTTAAATCTAGTTTGAGCGTCAATGTGGGACCGCATAAGACCATTGATGTGTTGAGAAAGGAAACAGGATGTTCATAAATTAAATTGGCTTGTCCCTGCCTGCCACAATATATGTTCAACTTTATTAATACTTGCCCATGTAAGAAGTGTTCAATTACTGTTGTCCAAGAATTAGGCTTACAAATTAACTGGGAAATGATTAGAGCTCAATTCAATTTTACTACCATTTGAAAGAAGAAAGTCAAATCTGAGCTGTCAAAGGCATAGACCTTCGAGCAAATTAAGTCCAAACCCACACTAGACACAAAGATGTTGAAATTATGGCTGTCATACTTTGGACATATCAGGAGACAATGTGACTTATTTAAAAGACGATAATGTTTGGTAAAGTGGCAGGCAGCAAGAAAAGAGGAAGACTGAATTACAGGTGTATTGATTCAATCAAGGAAGCCACAGCCCCAAGTATGAAAGACCTGAAAAGGGCAGTTGTGAACATGAGATCTTGGGGTCTCCTAGACTGCTGCCCCACTGAAGAACTAAAACAGATTGACCCATGGCGATTCTGCTAATGAGACATCCCCAAGACCCCCTGTCCTCCACTGCTCTGCCTAACTCATGAAAACCCATACTCATGATCTCTTTAATAGAGTCCAGCCATCTAGCATTCAGCCTTTTTCTCTTTCTACTGTACTTCTCTCCACCTATCTAAGCATTATTGCTTTTTCCAATGATCCATGCCTTTTCATGATGTGTCCAAAGTACAACAGCCTAGTTTTGTCATCTTGGTTTCCAGAGAGATATCTGGCCTGATCTGCTTCAGGACCCATTTGTTGGTCTTTTTGGCTGCCCACAGAATTGTCAGTACTCTTCAGCACCACATCTCAAATGAATTGATTTTCTTCCTATCTTCTTTCTTAACTGTCCAGCTCTCACATCCATACATAGTAATAGGGAATGCAATGGCTTATATGATTCTATCTTTTGTGCTCAGTTGTATATCTTTGCATTTTAGGATCTTTTCTAGTTATTTCATAGCTGCAATTCCCACTCTTAATCTTCTTCTGATTTCCTGACTGCAATCTCCTTTCTGATCAATGTTTGATCGCAGGGATTAGAATTTTTTTTACTATTTCTATTTCCTCATTGTCTAGTTCAAATAGGTTCTCACTTCCCCCTTTCTATGCAACTGTTAAAAGTACAGGTAAGGTAACCCTCTACTGTTTTCAGTCTGAAAAGCCTACAGTGACAGGACAGCATCCTCCACCTTACCAGTGTGTGGACACAAACTTAGTATATTTAGGATAAATTGACAGAAAACAATACTCTCTCCTTCAACAAAAGGAAATGGTCATGTCACTAAGCATCTGCTGCCTGAAATGACTACTAGTGACATACATGGGGGGAATGGTATGAAAATTATTGTTGCACCAAACAGTTATAACAGTGTATCAGGAAAACAATAGCAAAGCTGATTTTGATGTATATTACTAATGGAAACCTGGAAAAGTTGGCTTCACCCCTTGGCAAATGGCAGCTAAAGGTCTTTCAGTGACAGCAACTATAATGAAAAATGGAAGGATATTTCTTTTTTTTTTTTTCTCCACCACTGGAGGTTAATGATTTTCTACAACTGCTGTATCCTAACGCTCTACACTATGCATCTGATAGCAATCTGCAGGATAGCCACCAATATCCAGGTATTCCAAAGAGAATTTGGAAGTAAAACACATTTGGGGCTACTAATAATATAATAACATCCGGAAAAATCACTTTTACGAAGCAATGTAACAACTGGAAATATTTTTACTCTTTTAATGTAATGAGAAATGTTTACTTCTTTCTTCAGAAAAGTCATTTTGGGAGTATCATTTGGTACAAATTCAAAAAGTAAAATAAAGTAAAATGTTAGTATTTAGAAAAGATCCTAAAATGCAAATCCCACAAACAAATCACCAGGAAGAGATAACATACCAATAGAACTGCTACAATCCATTGAGAGCGAGTCAAGCTTAGTTTTAACTCTGCCACCAAATATGGAAAACAAAGAAGTGGCCAACAGACTAGAAGGTAGATAGATAGATAGATAGATAGATAGATAGATAGATAGATAGATAGACAGACCCAACTTTTTCCAAGTAAGCATCCTCTGAAGATGCCAGCCACAGATGCTGGCGAAACGTCAGGAAGAAACTCTTCTAGAACATGGCCACATAGCCTGAAAACCCCACAAAAAAACTAAGGATAGATAGATGATAGATAGATAGATAGATAGATAGATAGATAGATAGATAGATAGATATTCCTATCAACAAAAAAGGAGACACAAAAGAGTGTCATAATTACAGAACTATTGCACTAATTTTCGATGCAAGCACAATCATGCTCAAAATTCTGGCCCCTTTCTCCCCGGTATCGTTCCCACAGCCGTTTGGTTGCTGCAGTAACGATGTGCACGCCCAAAAGAAGCTCCGTTTCGGAGCTCCTTCCCACACCGCAGCCAGGCCGCCGTAAGCAGCCTGGGGTGGTGCGGAGATGTCATTTGGACATGGCATGTCAGTGACATCATCATGGCGGCCCCCGTGTGGAAGGGAGGCCGCCATGATTATGCTGCCGCCATGTACTAGGGTTGTGGGGCATGCAGTCACTCCACCCCCATGCAACCCTAGTACATGGCCGGTCCAAAGCGCCAGTCTGGACCACACCAGTGATACCTTTATTGGACAACCAAAATGCACAATATACTACCCCTGCATGTTTTCTGGATTGTGACAAGTATATTGTGCATTTCAGATGGCCAATAAAGGTATCCCTGTTAGGTGAATTTTTTATTGAATTTACTAAATGGCCAACACAGTTACCCCTGTGTGATTTCTGGACTGCAGGTTAGGTATATTAATACTAATGAAGGTAAGGTATACTTTTTCACTTGTATTATTTTCAATATGTTGTAATCCACCTTGAGTCCCATTGTAGGGGAAAAGGCAGCAAGATGTACATGAAAAATACTATAATAGTTATTATCATTATCATTCTTATTATTTCCTTTGCTGTATCCATATGTGTTGTAATTCTTAACATTAAGTCTAGGTAACCCTCATGTATATAAGTGTCATATAGTGTATAAGAAGAAGGTAAATGAGATGGATGAAAAACTGTTTTAGCAAAAAAGCTTCTTAATAAGAACAGTAACAATCTAACCTAAATGTGCCATGGGACTGTATTCCCATGAGAACTGTACCATCTCAGAGATTCAGATCAGAACCTAGTGAAGCTCTAATGAAGATGGATAACGGCTAATAAACCAATTCAGGTCAGCTGTCAAGGAATGATTCATCCATGCCAGTTATGAAACCCCCCGCAAGATTCTGGTAAATTCTGCATTCAGATTAGAGTGTTTCTTCTCTAGACTGAACCATCTATATGGACCACCACATGATTACTTTAATAATATGGTTGTCTGAGATGATCATACAGTAAGTACACAGACCTTTTTGGGCAAACAAGGTATCATTTACATTGGCAAAACAACAAATCCCATTCTGATATTTATAAGCTGTTTTGGAAGCCTTAGGAGGAGGGGCAAGGGCTGAAGAACACATGCTTTAAATAGTGATATAAATACAGTGGGGCCTCCACATTCACTCGGGTTAGGGATGCAGGACCCCTGTGAAAGTGGAAAACCCACAATTTAAAAAACCTATTTTTTTTAACCTGAGAGAACACCTCTCCTGGAATCTCTAGATCCTCCAGTGCAGCTCTATAGTCAATGTCTGAAGAATGGTGATCTCCTATATAGTAGCACTAGATAATCTACAAATGCCTATTTTAATTCTGTTTCAATGTATCACTTTTGTATGTTATTATTTGTACTTTTTTAATGTTGTAAACTACTCTGAGTCAGGGTGGGATAATTAATAATAATAATAATAATAATAATAATAATAATATTCTAGGAATCTCCAGGCCTTCCAGCATGACTCGATGGTCAATCTCCAGCAGAGTCATGCTGGAGGACCTAAATATTCCTAAAGACAACATATTAATCAAATCCACAAATAATCAAATCTGCAAAAGTCCAAGCTGCAAATGTAGAGGGCTGACTGTACATTTAGTAGGTAGCATCATGAGCTATTTGGGCATCAGACTGCTTTGGTGTATGAGAGGATTGTGGAGGGTAACCTGTAACATGTGGAAAAGAGATTTAAATGAGAGGGAACCAGGGACTGAAAGGAGGAGTTTAGGAACCAGGTGGAAGGAAATGGAAATGAAGGGGCAGTGGTGGAGATGATGAGCAGATTTTGTCAGTTAAGATCATAGAATCCCAAAACTGTGAAACTGGAAGAAGCCCCAAGAGTGATTTAGTCCAACCCCCCACCGCTGCTGCCCAATTCAAAAAAAAGTACAGGAATCTTGAACTAAAGGATTCCAGACATATGGTCATCCAACGGGGCTTTAACGTTGGTGTTTTCTGGTGGATTCTTTTTTTTAGGAGGAAGCCCACAGTCCTGTTCCAGTAATTTTCTAAGACTTTTCAGTATGGACACTGACGGAACCACGGCAGTCACCTGCAACACTTGTGGGATGTTTGTCTTCTTGCCTACAGAAGTGGAGAACTTCACATACCCCAAGTGCAAGTTGGTAGCCCTCTTGGAGGAGAAAGTGCAGCAGCTGGAGTCCAGAGTAGCTACACTTCAGCATATTAGGGAGCAGGAGGATTTCCTGGACACAACAGAACTAACAGTCCTGGACAAGTACCACGCAGAGGAAGTTGCTGGGGTGGAGGAGGTCACTTCACATACACAGGAGGCAGGCAGCTGGAGGAATGTCACACAGAGAAATAGGCCAAGAAGGGATTGTTCGGGGAGCTTGCAGCTAGAGAATCAATTCAAAGCTCTTTCCCTTATCAAGGAGGATGAAGAAGAGCAGCATGGACACACTTCAGGGACAGAGCAGGCAAGCCTGAGAGTCCCACCCAAGGGAACAGTCTCTGCTATCCTTTTGGTCCACGTGGGAACCAATGATACTGCAAGACACAGCCTTCAGAACATCAAAAGGGATTACGAGGCGCTTGGTAGGAAGCTGAAAGGAATGGATGCACAGGTTGTCATCTCGTCTCTTCTGCCAGTCGAAGGGCACGGTCCAGGAAGGGAGAGGAAAATAGCGGATGTGAACAACTGGCTTCACAGATGGTGCCGCCGAGAACGATTTGGATTCTTCGATCATGGACTGCGGTTCGATGAGGAGGGACTTCTTGCAACAGACGGGTTGCATCTCACGCCAGTTGGAAGAAATGTTTTTGCCAACAGTCTCAAGAACTTGATCAGGAGGGCTTTAAACTGAATTCCGTGAGGAAGGGAGACAATATTAAGGAAGGCGAAAGGGCTGGAGAAAATTGTCAAACTGACATAGAGGAAACAAGAAAAAAAGTGCAAGGACCCAACAGTGAGAGGCAAAAAAAACTTGCACAAGCAGCAAATAAAAGGGACCCATGGTCTGTGACGTCTCTACACTAATGCACAGAGCATGGGAAATAAGCAAGATGAACTCAAACTCCTAGTACAACAAAGCAAATATGATATAATAGGCATCAGTGACACCTGGTGGGATGAGTCTCATGATTGGAATGTGGAAATAGAAGGGTATAACCTTTTTAAGAGAAATAGGCCAAACAGGAAAAGAGGAGGAATAGCAGTATATGTCAGAGATATTTACACCAGTGAAGAGATCCAGGACATCAATACTGACAGCCAGGTGGAGAGCATCTGGATAAAAATTAAAGGGGAGAGAAACAACAAGGACGTCACGGTGGGAGTCTACTACAGACCCCCAAGTCAGACTGAGGAATTGGATGATATCTCTCTAGAACAGATGACCACACACTCAGAAAGGAGAGATGAAGTAGTGATGGGCGACTTCAACTATCCTGATATTTGCTGGAAGTCAAACTCAGCCAAATCCTCAAGGTCTAGCAAATTTCTGACTTGCCTGGAAGACAATTTCATTGTCCAAAAGGTGGAAGAGACAACAAGGGGGTCAGCTATTTTAGATCTGATCCTAACCAACAAGGTTAATGGGGTGCAAGTGGTGGGATCATTAGGTAGAAGTGACCACGTTCTCCTAGAATTTGTTATACAATGGAAAGGAGAATCCAGACATAGTCAGACACGCATTCTAGACTTTAGGAGAGCGGATTTCAGTAAACGTGGGCCCATTACAAATGAACCCAAAAGTGCACGCTCCGCGCATGCTAGGATTTCCAGATGCCCCCAACCCTGGAGCGCGCACAAAATGGCAACGGCCGTTCCACATGGCTGCCGCCATTACAACGTCACAACCGCAACGCCTCTATACGGGGCAGGGCGGACGTGACGTCGTCACGACGCGCCAGGGCGCATAGTGCGCCCCTTCCCCAGCTGCAAAAGGAGCTCCGAAACGGAGCTCCTTTTGCCATTTGCGTTGCTGGGCACAGCCTTCAGACGGCTGTGCCCAGCAACGCAGAGGAGAAAGGGGCCAAGCGGCCCCTTTCTCCTCCTCCCCACTGCCGCAGGGTGTCCTTGGGGCTTGAAGCCCCAAGGACACCCCTTTCCAGGCTACGGGAAAGGGGCCTTTTGCCGCTTCCCCACAGCCTGGAAACCGGCAGATCGTTGCCTCAGCGGCTGCCGCTCTGGCCACTAAGACCCCGATCCAGATGGCAAAGGGGCGGGTGCAGGCCGCCGCTTTTCGGCGGTCTGTAACCCGCCTTAGAGAAGTATTGAGGGTGATCCCGTGGTCAGAAATACTAAAAGGGAAGGGAGTTCAGGACGGATGGGAGTTTCTCAAAAGGGAGATACTGAAGGCACAATTTCAAACAGTTTCAGTGAGAAAGAAAAACGGGAGGTGTCTCAAGAAACCAGGATGGATGACTAAGGAACTTTCAACTGAGCTGACTTTTAAACGGAACACGTATAAGAAATGGAAAAGGGGGGAAATCACCAAAGAGGAATTCAAAGAAATAGCAAGCACATGTAGGGATAAAGTCAGAAAAACTAAAGCGCAAAATGAACTCAGGCTTGCTAGAGAGGTTAAGAACAATAAAAAGGGCTTTTTTGGATATGTCCGCAGCAAAAGGAAGAAGAAGGAAATGGTAGGGCCACTGTGTGGAGAAGATGGCAAAATGCTAATAGAAGACAGAGAAAAGGCAGAATTACTCAACAACTTCTTTGCCTCAGTCTTCTCAGAAAAGGAAATAGGTGCTCAACGTGAGGGTAATGGAGCTGAGGACAGATTAGGGGAATTTCAATACAGAATAAGTAAACAGATAGTAGAAGAATAAATTGTTAATCTAAATGAATTTAAGTCTCCAGGACCAGATGAACTACATCCAAGGGTATTAAAAGAACTGACAAATGTAATATCGGAGCCATTGGCAATAATCTTTAAAAACTCCTGGAAAACAGGAGAAATCCCAGCAGACTGGAGGAGGGCAAACGTTGTCCCCATCTTCAAAAAGGGGAAAAAAGAGGATCCCAACAATTATCGTCCCGTTAGTCTGACATCAGTATTAGGAAAGATTCTGGAGCAGATCATTAAACATAGAGTCTGTGAACATCTAGAAGGCAATGCCATAATCACAAAAAGTCAACATGGGTTTCAGAGAAACAAGTCATGCCAGACAAATCTAATCTCTTTCTTTGATAAAATTACCAGCTTGGTAGATGAAGGGAATGCTGTGGATATAGTATATCTTGATTTCAGTAAGGCCTTTGACAAAGTTTCCCATGACATTCTTGCAAACAAGCTTGTAAAAGGTGGGCTAGACAAGGGAGTTTATCGCACACATGTTTGTAAACGTTCTGAGGTCTCAATGGTAACGGAACGGAACGGATTTTATAGCATAGCCTCGTTACTGAGACGTTTGCAATGGGTTCCCGTTCCGTTCTGTTCGCGTAAAATGTTCCCGACGATTCTTTTCCGTCCTCCCTCACCAGTAAACGTTATGAGAACGGAAATTCCTCTGTGTGCGATATCCTAGGTGTTCCAATTGCATCCCCGTCCAATCCCTACAGTTATGACAGGCCATCATGATATCTGGACAACCACCACAATGTGATAGCCACCCTCTCTTCTACAGAGATTGGCTTCCTCATATGAACGCACAGGGAACGAGAATGCCCCAAGCTCCCTTTGAAAACCGCACGCAATTTTCTTTGCAAACTGTGAATGCGCAAAGACAGGGGATGGTCGGGGCGTCATCGGGATGGGACCTGGCTGTGCGGTGATATCCGTTCACAGTAAGGTCCAAAAACGACAACAGGTCGTTTTCTCCGTTAGCGGTGTGCGATAGCGATCATTCTTTTCGCGTTCACATAACACTAAGAAAACTTAATGCGATAGCATTCGTCATCAGCCCGTTTCCTGATCTGTCTGCCTTGTCAACAGGAACAGAACAGGGAAACCCGCACTCAGTCAGCCGATTTACAAAGCCAGGAGCTTCCCAGTTTTGAAAAGAGGCCAGCTGAGCTCAGATTCTAGCCAGAAGTTACCCAGCCTGCACCCAGCCAGTGGAAACAACAGCAAAATGCATGCAATAAAATCCAGATGTATCCCAAATTCGAATTGAAAATGGCAGCGGTAAGTCACAGTTTTTAGCTGTTCACTAATCTCTAGTTTCTCATTTTTTAAAAAAAAATTAATACATTCTGAAACAAAACATGACAACAAGTTTCTCATTGACATTTTGACATTACATGAGTAAAAAAATATTCCATTCCAGGGCAGAATGAACAATTGTTTTTATGGTTCCAATTTTCGTGCTTAGTTGCATTATCTTTGCTGTTTAGGATCTCTTCTAGTTCTTTGATAACTGCCCTCCCCATTCTTAGTCTTCTTCTGATTTCTTGGCTGCAGTCCCTGTTCTGATCAATATATAATCCAAGGTATAGGGAATTCTTTATTTTAATTTCCTCATTGTCTAGGTTGAATTTGTGTAGCTCCTCTGTGGTCATTATTTTTGATTTCTTGATGTCCAGCGGTAATCCAGCCTTTGCACTTTCCTCTTTGACCTTCCTTAGTAGCGTATATACTCAACTATAGGTCAACCTCATGTATAAGTCAAGGGCAATTTTTGAGGCCAAAAGTATGGATTTTGATAGGACCCATGGATAAGTCCAGGGTAAAATTTAGGGTCATATAGCAAAGGATCTAAAGGATGAAGTAAAAGAAAACCATGCCAAAGTTTTTACAAAATTCCAGCAGATATATCTTTGTGTGCTTACACTAAAGATTGGATGGAAGCAGGGGTGGGTGGGTTGGTGCTTCTAGGACAGATTATACTCTTGCCTTTCGTTGGGGATTGTTTCTTTTTTAAGATAAAAGTTAAGATATAGTACTTACATTGACCTGTGGATAGGTCAACTCAGTGGGTTTTTTGGTAATTTTTTTAACCTAAATTTCTAGACTTATACATGAGTATATACAGTAGTTACTCTAGGTCTGTGATTTTTTCTGCTAGTAATATGAAGTCGTTTGCATATCTTAGATTGTTGATATTCCTTCCTCCTATTTTCACTCCTCCTTCGGTATCCAAGCCTGCTCTTCATATAGTATTTTCTCCACATAAATTGACAGGGTAAAAGGATACAGCCTTGTCTGACCCCTTTGCCAACTGGGAACCATTCTGTTTTTCCATGTTCTTGTCTAACAGTAGCCTCTTGTCCTAAGTACAGATTCCTCATCAGGAGTATCAGATGTGGTGGGATTCCCATTTTCTCTAAGGAAATAACTACCATATATACTCGACTACAGGTTGACTTCATGCATAGGTTGAGGGCAAGTTTGGGGGGGATTATGGATTTTGATATGACCCTTGGATAAGTCAAGGATAAAACTTAGGGGCATTTAACAAAGGATCTAAATGATGAAGTAAAGAAAAACATCACCAAAGAACCTACAAAATTCTGGCAGACATAACCATTTTGGCTCACACTAAATGCTGGATGGAAGAGAGAGCAAATGGAGGTCAGTGCTTTCAGGACAGATTGCACTCTTCACCAAGCAATGGTACCCTGTTTAATAAGACTTAAAATACAGTGGACCCTTGTTATATGCTGGGGTTTGGTTCCAAGATCCCCCGTGAATAATGAAATCCATGGATACTCAAGTCCCATTAAATATAATGACATAGCAAAATGGTGTCCCTTATAAAAAAAAATGGAAAATCAAGGTTTGATTTTTGAAATTTATACTTTTTTTGAACATTTTCAAACCATGGATGCTTGAATGCATGTATAAAATATCCGTGTATAAGAAGGGCTGACTGTATAGTATTTACATTGACCCATGAATAAGTCAACCTAGGTTTTTGGGGTCAATTTTCTGACTAAAATTTCTAGAATTATACATGAGTATATACAGTATATGTATATATAATCACCTAAAGGAAGAACTATTTGTATATATAATCGCCTAAGGGGAGACAGTTACGTTCCTCTTCTCTTTTTCTTTCTTTCTTTCCTTTATTTTCTTTTTGTAATTTCTGTAATTTTAATGTTTTTAAAAACTTTTTATTATTTTTTTTAAAAAAGCGATAGAGAAGAACTTCAGATGTTCCAGCTACCTATCCACATGTATAATTTTGCTCTGACTGAACATCATCGTGAATCCTTTGTACCAGGTACCTTTGGCTTGTTTCTACTGGAAGATGATCCTTTCAGGGGTGCCATGAACAAGACTAATGGTCAACCAAGATGTTGATTGAAGTGTGTATTGCCTAGGATTAAGAAGTTTTCCATCACACAATAAAATTTCCTCAGACATATGTGCCTCAGTAATCAGACTTTCAAATTAGGTCTGTGTTTCACTTCCAATGACAAAACAAAGCATGCTAAATGCAAGATACACACAGGCACAAATTCACATGCTATGACAAACAGATGTCTTTCCAACACTAGGAACAGCTATATTATTTAAGTTGATCATCAGTTCTCTGGAAACCTGTGCTATTAGCCTAATTTGTGTTAACTGAATTAAAATGGCGTGTTTCCCTTGGCCTGCGACAATCAGTATATACCTATCTGATGGCCACACCACTACCTAATCAACTTGCTCATAGAAGCACACCTTAACTGATGTCTCAAAAGCCCTGTTAATGATCTCAATCTCCATGTTTGGTTAGCAGATTCAGCCAATACAAAACCGGACATCCTTAAGTATCCTCTTTTCTTTTAAATACCTCTCTTCCTTGAGGCAGCTACTCATTATCTCAGTAGGTAACATTTGCATTTTTTCATTCTAACCTATGTCTTTTTTACCTCCCAAACCCATCCTGGACTTGACCCCTGACCATTTAAGACAGGAGTAGGAATTGTGCAGCTTTTTGGCAGTGGTTAGCTTCAGCTCTTGCCCTACTCTACCCACGTCTTTCAGATGAAAATGTATTCTAGGAGGCCTGTTTTGGCTGGCAAATGCTATTTTCAGGGAGCACCCCAAAACAGAAAAAGATCATCAAAAAGTGACCAGATGTGACTTCTGGTTGCCAATAATGTCACTTCCAGTTGCTACTGATGCCAACATTGTAGTCCGCAGAAGATTGGAAGGGTGCTCAAAATGGCACGTGCCCACCCCTAATTTATGCCTTTGAAAGTCTTTCTTACAACATTTCATTCATCCTATTTGTTCCAACAGTGCACTCACTCCATGCCTCTGTGCTGACAATGAAACTAGGCAATGTTCCATAAAGTCTTACTAGTGTGTTCCATTCCACTCCAGAACAAGCGAAAGAAAGTGAAGGAACTGTCAACCCCTTCACTAAACACTTATTGAGCCATTGTTCCATCCATTGTGCAAGATGCCCACCAGCTCAGGAAAACTTGTGTATTGGGACATGAGCTGCTGTCCTCAGTCTCAAAGGTTTAGGTACCAATAATACCTGAGATATTTAAACCTGTAACTAGAAAAATAAATAAATAAATATAAGAACCACTGCTGGGGCAATATGAAGGGGGGCGGGGAACTGGAGAGACGTACTATCAAGTGTTGCCTGCTTCTTAACTCAATATTTTGTTTGGCTTCTAAAATCCCATTATTAGTGGCATTTTAATTACAATTGTCTATGAGTGTACCAGTGAAACAAGATCCTTTACAGTACTACACTATTAAGGTCTTTAAAGTTAAATCATGCCAATGCAGATGTTCCTAATTACTCCAAAAGCACAAATACTTACACAAACCGGTTGGTTCCAGCTGCACAATAATTCAATTAAAGGAGCACTTATAATTGTCAATGCATGAATGAAAACTAAGTCTAGCTGTTAGTTATCTGTACCAAAAAAATCTGCAAAAGAGCACTGTCACAAAATGTTTGTTTCCCAATGAAATGTGTGTTTCTCTGTTAATCCATTTTCTCAAGGCACATAGCTGCAGGGATTTCCTCAAATGCCGCAAAACCATGGTAAAATTTTTCATTTGCCTGGAAACTGTTTAAACAGTTTTGTTCAGCTCACCTTACTGTAGTGGCAAAACTGGTTTGGGATGCCACCCCTGGCTTACAGGATAGCTTTCAAATACAACATTGCATAGATAAATAAACAGTGAAGATGTGGATCCTAGCTGAAAGACCACAACATTAGTTAGAGGTTATAATTTGTACCAAGGAACTTCTTGCATGCACTAAGAGCTTTGTGGGAGTCTCTTTCATGCACCAGGCATTTTGAGACTAGAGCTGCATCTGCAGAAATAATGCAATTTGACACCACTTTAACTGTCATGGCTCAATGCTATGGGATTCTGGGATTTGTAGTTTTGTGAAATATTTGTGCTCTACCAGAGAGCTCTGATGCCACAACAAACTACAAATTCCAGAATTCCATAGAATTGAGCCATGGCAATTAAAGTGCTGTCAAACTGCATTATTTATGCAAGTCAGTTGCAGCCTAGGTAATTCCTGATGTCACAGAAGTGACAGGTTACAACACTGAGGGTCATGTTAACATTTGGTTTGCTCTGAGCCATTTCTTTCACATGTGAATGTCAAACAGAAAAGGAGAAAGGTGTTATTTTAAAGGAGAAGACTTTAGCAGAGCAACAATTTTCATTTAACAAAACAATAATGAGAGTATATAGACTCACTGAAATCAACATGAGAAGCACCTAACAAATCCCATTCATTTCAGTAGGTTTATTGAAGTTGGGATTACTATCAGATTTAGACCTTAGCATTTATATACCATTTTATAACATTCAAAAATAAGCAATCATCACTACATCAGCCCTGTAAGGTAGGTCAAGTCAAATGTCATCATGTGCACAGTATAGGACAAACATAAAACAAATAGGTGAACACAACAAGATTTACATTTATGCAAACATACACAGGACTCTATTCTAAATTTTGTTTCACAAGATGAATTTTGTGAGAACGGTAGTAAAACTCTGCACTGCTATCTTTACAAAAGAGAGGAATAAAAAAAATGCAAGATCCTGTCATATATAAAATTTAAGATTGTATTATATGCCGAGGCAGCCAAACTTGCATCTATTGTAGTGTCTGATTCCACTGTAAAATTGTGCCACTTTTCTCCACACTCTAATTTAATCAAGAAAACAAATCTTCCTCCCCCACCCAGCAAGATTAAAGCTGAAATTATCTGCATATTTCCCTGAAAGTAAGCCCCACTAAACCCCATAGGGTTTACTTCCCAATAAATATGCAAAGGACATAATGTGGTCCAGCATTTACAAAGAGGGAAATGCCAATCTCCATCAATACTTATAGCAAAGAAGCCAGGAGGGAGGAAGAAGCGAGAACAGATTATGCAATATAAACCATCAAAGTCAATTTCCAGCACAGTACCTTGCGTCACCTGTTGAACAGCCAGCATCATCCCAGAAACTGTATCAGGAAGCAGGTCTGCTCTCCAGTTGTAATTTGGTGCCCACTCCAAGACAGGCAGTCTTCTTACACACCACAGCTTGACATCTTCGTAGCGAAGGGTATGGATCTTTCTCCAGATGGCATTTTTCTTTTTTCTCTTTGTCCCTGTCATGTTTTATTCCTTCTCTTCCCCTTTCTTTTCTATTGCTCTTTCTTCTGCAGGAGACGAGAAGATGAAAAGAAAAGAGGGGGGGGGATACCTCTGCAGAATTGCTCCAAATGGATGTGAACTTCAACTTCTTTTATCAGGCTATACTTTTGGATCTATATGACAGGCACAGCTGTCTTTCTTGCCTTTCTTTCCTTTGCTAGAGGCTTCCTAAGGATGTTTGCTGTTGACCATCACAATAGCTAAAGGCTCTTCATTGGCAGCCTCCTATTCTTCTACTCTAGTCAGACATGTGGTCCTAAGCTTTATGTGACAGTTTATGATTCTTTTAGCAGTCATTCCTCTCCTTATATTCAGTGTAGTGCTTGTACTTTTGGCCTGGATCCAGCATTAAAATGAGGTAGTGCTGGGCGTATGTTCGAGATGGGATGGGCTATGCTAATAAAATCAGGAAGTACCCAGCTAGACCATAGTCTCCTAGCCAACTATTTTTCTAAATGGGGAGAGAGAGAATGAGAGAGCATGTGTGTTTCTGTCCTTTTTGTGTGTGTGGAAAGGAAAACAGCATAGAATCCATCTCTCCCTAACCAGAGCAAGGGCTCAACAGTCTATTGCAAAGTGCTCTGAATTCCTGATGCTAGGAAACAGGCTCTGCGAAATTTGGCTGGATCTGATTTCTGTGGATCCCCTCCCTCTTTCCCCTGTAATGTGAAACTTTAATTAAAGTATTCTTTCTCGAAGCATGAGTTTGACAATTAGGTTTGCCAGCTCTTGGCACTGTGAGTGCCAGCTAAAAAAGAAACAGGCAGGTATTTTCAGGTAAGCTGGCATAGGAGTGCATAAAGCAAAGTGGCCAGGGAAAGACACCCACCATCCTGTTACTTAAAGAAGGGATCATAATGCAGAAGACAGGCTGGTAGAGAAAAAACATTGTAACAGTCCCTGCCTTTTGCATACACAATTGTAGCACTATGATTCCACTTTAAATGCCATGGTTTTGTCCCATAGAATCATGAGATTTGCAGTTTAGGGACAAGTGTCTACAATTATCTTCCACAGAGCTCTAATGCTTCACCAAGCTGCAGACTTCAAGATTCTATAGGATGTTGGAAAAGTTGCTGCTAAAGTGGAATCATAGTGCTATAATTGTACAGTGTTAAAGAGCCCAGAGGGCTAAATAAGATTGAATTGCTGGAAAGCTGTAGAGTGTAACTACATTGTTGTTGTTCTGTGCATTCAAGTCATTTCTGACTATGGTGACCCTAAGGCAAACCTATCATAGGGTTTTCTTGGCAGAATTTGTTCAGAGGGGGCTTGCCTATGCTTTCTCTGAGGCTGAGAGATTGTGACTTGCCCAAGGTCACCCAGTTGGCTGAGCAGAAATTCATAGGAGCAGGAATTCAGATCCTTGTCACTCAGTGTCCCATTCCATCATTCAAACCACTACACCATGCTGGCTCAACTCTAACCATATAGAGTGAGGTCTTGGTTGCTGGGGTGTGAGTATTAAAGAAAAAAATGACAGCAGAGGTTTGAGGAAATTTAACAAAACTTTACTTAACAGAAGTCTAAAAAAAAAACTGAAGCAAACAGAACAATATGAATAGCACAGTACAACATCCTGATTCAGCAGCATGCATACATTACCATGAGGACAGCATGGAGAACAGGATTCAATAAATGCTCCCAAGACCCAGTAGATCCACAAGACAATTATACCTTTCTAATTAGTTAATACAATCACCTGGTTTACTTGGCTTATTACCATGGTCTACACCTGCCTGCTCACTAGATTCTCATCCAGTCACAACTTATTACCTGGACATTGGTATCCACTGGGGTTTGGTTCAAGGACTTGGTTACCAAAATCCATAGATGCTCAAGCCCCATTAAACACAATGGCATAGTAAAATGGTGTCCCTTATATAAAATGGCAAAATCAAGGTTTGCTTTTTTGGAATTTATATATTTTCTGAATATTTTCAAGCCATGAATGGTTGAATTGATGGATAAAAAATCCATGGATATGGAGGGCTGACTGTACCAGTCATCATTGGAAGCAGTTTTATACTAGGATGATTCTTTGTTCAGCTAATCCAGCATTGTCAACTGTGATTGGCAGCATCTTTGTAGCTTCTTAAGCAGAGAGGTTTCTTATCAATTCCTATCTGATTTTAATTGAAAGTATGAACCTCCTGCATAAAAAAATCTGCTCCCCTACTGAGTTACTGCACTTTCCCTCACCTCTCAAAAGACCATCTACATACTTGATATTTGTAAGTGTTACACATCTCATATGGCATTCCTAGAAACATAATGCAGAAACCTGAAGAAGAAGACCTCTCCCTCCATGCCATCTGTCATTATCCACCTGGGAGGGAGTGAAAAGGCAGGCCCAAGTCAATCAGGCCTAGCCAGAGCAAAAAGAAGGGTCCTCTCTCCAGTCCATCTGCCATGGTGCAGGCCTCAGAGGGAGAGAAGAATCACTGGACTTGATGCCTTTCCCCCACCACCATTCTATTCTTCTTTTCTGTCATGTCTTTTTAGATTGTAAGGCTGATGGCAGGGAACTGTCTAATTAAAAATAATAATAATCGTAAGCTGCTCTAAAAGCCTTTAGGGCTGAAGGGCGGGGTATAAATACTGTAAATAAGTAAGTAAATACATACATACATACATGCAACAAAAATGATCTTCAGAGAATGCTTGCCTGGAAAGGAGTTGGTTTTATATATTGGGTGACCTGGAAAGACAGGATTGATTTGCATGTGTATTGTTTTGTTGCTAATGGCAGGCCTCAGGGTGGGAGGGTCTGCAAAAGAGAATTAGTGTCTGCTTGATAGTGCTCATTGTCTGCTGGGAAGCCCCTGACCCTGGGAGATTTTTCATTTGCATTTGTTGACTCTTGATCTTGCTATTTTTCAGAACTGGTAGCCAAACCTTGTTTACTTTAAGGGTTTCCTCTTTCCTGTTGAAATTGTCCGGGTGTTTGTGGATTTCAGTGGCTTCCTTGTGCATCCTGACATGGTAGTGGTTGGCCTGGTCCAGAATTTCTGTGTTTTCAAACAGTATTTTATGCCCAGAATAGTTTGTAACATGTTCTGCTACTGCTGATTTTTCTGGCTGACCCAGTCTGCAGTGTCTCTCGTGAATCAAGGTTTCCCAGCAGACAATGAGCACTAATCAAGCAGATACTAATCCTCTTTTGCAGACCCTCCCACCCTGAGGCCTGCCATTAGCAACAGAACAATACACATGCAAACCACTCCTGCCTTTCCAGGGTCACACTGTATATACATACCCAACTCCTTTCCAGGCAAGCATTTTCTGAAGATGCCAGCCACAGATGCTGGTGAAACGTCAGGAAGAAACTCTTCTAGAACATGGCCACATAGCCCAAAAAAACCCACAAAAAAAGTTATCAACTCTCTCATGAATTGGTTGATTTTGGTTTATGTTGAATATTTATGCTTATGTTTAATAGTTATGGTTAATGCTTAATGGGGATCCTGCACTGGGGATCCTGCACTGGGCGTTACCTGGTGTGGGGGGTGGAACTTCCAGGCAGGACTTCCAGTAGTACTTCCAGGGGCGGGGGAACAGCCACGTGGGCCAGGGAAGCTCCCATGTGGACCGGCAAAGCACCCACATGGGCTGGGAAAATGGCCACATGGGCTGGGAAAGCACTATGCAGGCTGGGGAAATTGCTGCCCGCCCAGGCTGAAAACATCCCCCAAGGACCAGAGAAACCCCCTCCTCCAAGAACTGGAGCAGCACCTGTGCGGCCCTGAGGAGCACCTGTAGAGGCGGGGGACTGACTGGGTGTCATTCCCCTCTTCTGGGATGCCACCCCCTTCTGGGGTCTCACCTGGTGCAGTCCACACTCCATGCACATACATGCACAGTGACACCACTGTGGTAGGCTATCTATGTGTATCTAAATGATGGGAGGTTTAGTGATGGAAAAATCCAAATAATCTGGTCCTTTGTGTTAAAGATAATTGCTTGGATGAGGAATGCACTGAATGCCATTTCCCATGGAAGAGTACTGTAGAGCATAAACCGAAAGTAGTAAAGGGGGTATGGGAGATTTGGTAAAGAAGGGTGGCATACAGAGTTGCATTGATTTATGGACAAATTGTTTTTAAAAGCTCACAAAACTGTAGGGTAGGCTAAAGAGAATATTGGCCTGGTATATGGAAATGATAGCAGTTCTTTCTATAGACATCTCTCTGCTAACATCTACAATTGCTGGAATAAAGTTTTACTGTTTGAAACACAGAACAATGGTTCACTGAACTGTAGAGGAAAAGAGCAGTTCTTGACAGTCTATTGGGGAAGGAAAGATTCTGCCCTGTTTTCTCCTCTCCCATCGGCTGAGTTGAGTTCAAAGTACATTTGCCCTCTGAATTCAGGTTGCAGAAACTGACATAAGGTAAAGAGAAGAGAGAAAGGTGGAAGAGAAAAAGAGATCACAGGATATTTTAAAAGCCACTGAAAAGTGGGATAACACAGGATTAACTGTCAAATCAGGACAGCTGGAAGGTAAGGTTATGTGTGGTGTAACTCACTGGGAAGCACCATAAAACTACCAAGGTCAGTTGAGGATTCATGGTAACATGTTGTCTGCCAAAAGGTCCCCAGACATTTTGTTGCCTGAGGCAGAATAACAAATAAAGAAGGTGCAAATAGTCACTCAGCACAGTTATTGCTCAAGTCATTGAGCACAGTCCCCAAAGCAGGCAATTTATCTTGGCACACAAGGGGGAAAAACCCCATAATTGTCTCTCTGTGTCCCTGGCAGTAAAAAAAAATAATACTGTAACAACAAGTGGAATAACTAAGGTACAAACCAAAACAAGGGCAGGAATCATGAGCATCACTTTGGGTTATCATGCGTGTGGTCAGAGTGGCCAATACCTGTCAAGCATTTTCAATCTGATCAAAGAGACAGATGGTTATTCTTGTGGTGACACGTAATGCTATTTCCCATATCCAAGAAAATATAGAAGCTTCCCTGGCTCCCGAAATCCTGCTCAGTCATTGCCAGAATCTGATAAATATATACTGTATGCAGAGGCTTCTTTACTTTAGACAGCGGTAGATTTCATACAGCCTTCCAAATGTTGATGGACTCGAACGCCCATCATCACTCACCATTGGCTATGCTGGCCAGGACTGCTGAGAGTTGCAGTCCAACAACATCTTGAGAAACACATGATTTGGTTCTGCACACTATGCTAAACATGAAACATGCAGCTATATATCTTCTTTTAAAACTATAAAAGTAGGAACAGGCAAAATGGGCCCATGTGCTGTCCCTCAAGAGTCTTTTTTGTAGTCTGCAACATCCCACCAGACTCCTCCAGCCCCCCCGCCTGCACCCAACGACCTCACACACTTCTAGCAAAGGGGGGGGGGGTGATTGGCTCTCTCTGAAGTTTCCAGGAGCAGCAATTAACCTTCTAAATAGGTTGCAGTGCACTGCTGCTCTGTTTAATGTCAAAAATAACTAATGTTTCTTTTCAAATCCAGAACAACATTTCACGGGACTTCTGGTTTTGTTCTGTTTTTCTCCCAGGTGAAGGGGCAGCGTGTGTAGTCCTGGGAAGCTCCCAGGGTCAGGAAATCATCCATTTCACGAACCACATTTGGCCACCCTTTCTCTAAAGTAATTCAATACAGCTTTGATCTGGATAAGGACTAACCAGGGGGCAAATTTCAAACTTCACCCATTCTTTTTTTAAATCTAAAAATGTGTCTTCTCTACATACAGCTTTCTTTTCTCTTTGTTAATCCATGTGCAGGAAGTGTATGAGTGTACATGGGATAGAGAGGAAAGAACTTTTAGAGAACACAAAACAGAGGAATCACTGCTCCCAGTTGATATTGGAGCTGCACATGCTTACTTTAGAACAGATGTGGAAATCATGCGGACCTCCAGAGGTTCTTTATATTACTATAACGATTATTATTATTTAGCTATATAACACCATTACTGTACATGGTGCTTTACAAGTAAAAGAACAACAACAAAAAACAAACAGCCAACCCTGCCAAAAACATACAATCATGTATATACAGAGAGAGAGAGAGATAGGGAAAGGAAGAAGTACAGCTGATCCTGCGTATTCACAGATTCTTTATCCACAGGTTCAACTATCCACAGTTTGAAAATATTTTTTAAAATATAAATTCCATAAAACAAACCTTGATTTTGCCATTTTTTATAAAGGACACAATTTTATTATGCCATTGTATTTGATAGGACTTGAGCACTTGTTATCCACAGAGGGGATCCTGGAACCAAACCCAAGTTGATTGCAAAGTCCCATACATAAAACTATACAACATAGTTGTAAAACAAATTGTCCAGAAATAAATACAAAAAATGAATGCAGCATAATATAGAGCAAATTGAGAAATACATACAGCCAAGCAATGCTAGACTGAGGAACAATATGAAACTAAAAATACAGTTTTGATTGCAAGTTCCAGCTGCCCTAGTCAGTATGACCAATGTGGAAAAATGCTACAAGAACATCTGGAAGATTGCTTTAGAGTAAAAAGGGGGGTGGGGGGGAGTACTTCCCTGGATGCTACATGTTTTAACCACATGGGTATTTTGATCTTAAAATTTGTTATGCTTTCATGATTTGCCTTAGGCTGCTACCTCACAGTACCTGAGAGCAGGGCCGGCCATGTTTCCTAGAATTCTGGCTGTATTCTGAATCTCTATTATTTGGTGAGACATGCCCTGCCAGACGACTGTTCATTGAATAAATTGTGTTGGTTTTGACATGTACATGAGTCCCTATAAACTGGTATTCCATTATTAAGCTGATGAGAGGTAGTAAAGTGAAGCCTGTTTCCCTGTCTCCTACTTCCACCACCAGGTCCCAGAGTCCCTTCTCAAATCACACACAGGATGAAATTTGCTTAGGGATACATATATTTCTGAGTCACGCTATGTGTATATATTTCTTGTATAGTGTCTACATCAAGAGAAGTAATAGTGCCATTATATTCTGCTTTGGTCAGGCCCCACCTGGAATATTGTGTCCAATTCTGGGCACCACAATTAAAAAAGGACATTGAGAAACTGGAGCGTGTCCAGAGGAGGGTGACTAAAATGGTGAAAGGTCTGGAAACCATGTCCTATGAGGAACAACCTAGGGAGCTGGGGATGTTTAGCCTGGTTAAGAGGTGATATGATAGCCCTGTTTAAATATTTGAAGGGATGTCACATTGAGGAGGGAGCATGCTTGTTTTCTGCTGCTCCAGAAACTAGGACCCAGAGCAATGGATGCAAGCTGCAGGAAAAGAGATTCCACCTCAACATTAGGAGGAACTTCCTGACAGTAAGGGCTGTTCGACAGTGGAACAAACTCCCTCGGAGTGTAGTGGACTCTCCTTCTTTGGAAGTCTTTAAGTAGAGGCTGGATGGCCATTTGTCGGGTACGCTTTGATTGGGATTTCCTGCATGGCAGGGGGTTGGACTTGATGGCTCTTGTGGTCTCTTCCAACTCTACGATTCTATGATTCTATGTATGCAGGGCCAAAAAAAATCACCATTGTGCAGTGAACATATTCTGCTGATAGATGAAGTAGAGTTGTACACAAAACATGTTCATCTCTGTCTGGTCTTAGCAAGTTGTGCATTGTGCGTTATTGTTATTGTATTCTGGTTGTGCTGCCTATTCTCTGCATTATGGCTGTGCTTCCTACACTTTGCATTGTGATTGTGCATCCTATAGTTTGCATTTCAGTTGTGCACTGTAGCTGTGCAGTCTATACTCTGTATTCTACTTCTTCATCCTATGCTATGCACTGCAGTTCTTCACTGTGCACATGTGCTGTGCGATGTTGCTATTCAACATGGCAGTTGTATAGTGCTGCCATGGCATATGTCCATATGCAGGTATTTAGGCTACACTAAGAGGATGTTGGACTGAAGTTATATAGTGTTGGAGGACTCATCAAAATGAGGCAAGTAGTGTTTCAGTGCCTGAGGGGCAAAGGAGGACACCCCCCCCCCCAGAAAAAAACCCAACAGGCAAAAGCATATTCCAAAATCTGTGGCAGAAAAAGCATGCTTTTTAAAGTGTCAGCCCTAGCCACAGTTGAAATATCCTTCAGATTCTTATTTGGCCCTACCAGATATTTTCCTAGGCACCCAAGGGAGCAGGTACCAGGTCTGTTCAAATAGATGGTTTCAGTGGCATTGAAATGGGTTTTTTGGAATATTCAGTGAAATGGCAAAACAAGTAAGAATGTTATGCAAAAATCCAACAATGCTCAGGGACGTAGCCGGGGGGGGGAGGTTCTTGGGGTCCGGATCCCTCCTTCCATTAGAAAAATGAATGGTGTGTGCTGCTGCGCTGCCACACCCAAGCTCCATTATAATGGTGGCACTTAGTCTGGACCCCCCCCCTTCCTAAAATCCTAGCTACGTCCCTGCGATGCTGCATGCAGAAGCAGACCCAAAGATTTGCAATGAGGCATGAAATATATTGGTTCCTTTCCAAATAAATGCCCCAAATCCAATTGATAGTCCCAATTACTGTATCCATGAAATTTACATAAGTCTTGGCCTACCATTTACCAGTCAATTCAATTGATCTACTGCAGCTGTGACTAGCAACAGAATTTGGCAATCTATTTCTGGAAAAACTGAGTACTGCTAAGATTGTGTGAGTACCAGTGTCTTTGTATTTATCTTCAGTGCAGATTACCTTGATCCAAATTCATGTTTTCCTGCAAACAATAGTGTACCATGAGGGAACATCATGTATTGGATGAAGCGGGGGAACAGGCTGCATGGGTGATTGCCCCTCCTATACCTGATATGTTTGAGGAGAGAATCTATGGTGGGTTTAGCAGAATTTAGAAAAGTTACATTTTGGATTATTGCACCCATAATCCTCCAGCCAACACAGACACCAACTGTTGCTGGGTGAAGGGTTCTAGTAGTTGTAGTTCAAAAAAAGTCCCTTTTTTCCTACAACCCAGGACCTAGGTGGCAAAAGGTATATTTCAGAGTGCACAATTATAGCAGTCTGATGCCAATTTAAGTGATTTGGCTTCATCCAATGGAATCCCTGGGATTTGTAGTTTCATGATAGTCTCATAATTCTTTGCTAAGTGGATTTTAGTGGAACAGTTCAGGAGACTGCTAGTCTACCCACCAAACTACAAATCCAGGAGTCCATAGAATGGAACCATAGCACTTAAAGTGGCATCAACGTGCCACAATTGTGCAATGTGGATCTACCCAAATATGTGGTATTTTGGGATGAAATTCACTCATACAACATCTGAAATTCCACCCCATCATCTGCGTAAGTAAAATCTGAGTAAGATACAGTCTAGTTTGCTTCAGTGATTTGTGCTTTCAAAGACCAGTTCATGGAGGATTAGATTATCTGAAACTTGCAGGTTTAAAGGGAGTTGAAATGCTCCATGCAGGTAGGCTAACAAAGGAATAGGCACTAGCACATATTCATAAATGCAGCAACAACCCACTGAAACTGTCCTTCACTACTATCCCCTCAAATCTTCACAAAGCTCCACCTCAATATTTGACAAAGCAAAGTGTATTTTAATGTTATTTGACCTAGAGATAGCCTAAATTTGGTATCAGCAATGGACCAAAGTATGGTCAAGGATATGAAAGCGTACAATGTAGCAACCTTGCTGAAGCCAAGCAGGACTGGAACTGGTCAAAACGTAGATGGGAGATTACTGTGGACCTACATGTATACTTAGAAAAGCAAAAATAAGTCCTAAATTAGACATCCATATACCAATTACATTAACACAAATCCAACGGGAAAAGTCTGGATAAAGTGGAAACAGAAGTTAGCAATAGGCCTCTCTAGATTAGGGTAGGCAACCATGGAGGGCAGAGGAGCCACACAAGCCCCAGTTCCTTATTGACTGACCCCAGCAATTTTGTTGGAAAACAGGCTATTATGAATCTGCAGAAAAGTCCAAAACCATTTTAAAGAAACAATTCCTAAAACAGAGAGGTGAACACCCCAAGAGGCCTCTATAGGCATGGGGAGAATGATTCGTGTTTTCAGCAATGGAGAGATATGGAGATTAAAAGAAGGCCTTGGTGGGTCACACACAGTCTTCAAGTGCACAATGTTTTTGAGAGTTAGCTTGAAAAAATGAGTCTCCAAAGTGTTGATCAAGAACCTAGTTTGCCCTCCTGCAGGAAGGGTGAATGTTGCCTTCCAAGTTGCCATAGGTTTATAGCCCTGTTATAAGTTGCTACCATACATTTTAAAGAAGCCCAGAAGCCAGACAAGCAGGTTGTGCTCATTACAATGATGAGACCAACATACAACAATAATATAGATAAGTGATGAGCAATAGTACCTGGCATGGAGGTTAATCTCTGGTAAGTGCTCTTTAATGTCTATACAATTCCTAATTTGCAGTTTGTGCCTACCATGTTTTATTTTATTGCTGTTTAATTTGCTCTCTCCTGACTGCTGCAATAGGCAGTTGATATATCTAATAGGTTCTCTATGGAGACTATTCTCTAAATATCTTTAATGCCTGGTGATATCTCATTGTCGCCAAATTCATATTTCTTCTTCCATGTACTTAGATGCTGCCCTGCTGAATACATGACTCTGGGATAAATGCCTAAATATTTAAATATCACCCATTTTATAACAGCAGCAAAGAAACAGGAAAATAATGGCATTTCTGTTAAAAGTATGTACTAGGCATTTACAAGTCATGGAAACCATTAGGTGACAAGGTGCTAGACAAGTAATCCATAGTGTATAAAACTCATTAAGGATTTTTTCCATCTCAGTGGATAATGAATAACTTTCCAGCTAATCTCCACGACATAACAGAGCCATTCATTTCATTCTGGAATGGAGTTTTCTCATTTTGACAATAAACCTCTCTGAAGGTGAACAGAATGATGCTCCGAACTCCAGATCTCATGTCATAAGTTGTAAAAGGCTGCACGAAAGGATACAAAAATGTAAGGTTGTGAAAGACAAGAGAAACAGACTGTGGAACGGAAATCTGGAGTGTCCTTTCACAGATGTCTGCCAGTGGGACTTATCCTACTGTTTTTTGTATCATGCATAATTTTATTTGACAAACAAGTAGTACTTCTAAATTTGTCCTTGCAACAGAATTCAAGACTGTTGTTGAAAATTATTCTTTAGATCAAGGAAAAGAGAATGTGATCTATGAGATGCTGCTGGACTGCAACTTCCATCATGCTGGTGAGGACTGCTGGAAGTTGGAGTCTTTACCCATGCTTTAAGTGATGCTATAACATAGACAACATCACACTTGATCTTAGCCAAAAGGCCGAGAAGTGATCTGAAGACTGTTGAAGAAGATAGATTTATATGGATGTTTATAATATAACTAATAATAATAATAATAATAATAATAATTTTTATTTATAGACCGCTGTTCCGCAATGATCATAGCGGTGTACAGTAAAATTGCAATACAATACAAAAAATTGCAAGGCCTCTCTCCCCCTCAAGATGGTGGTTGGAGGAGGGCTCTTTGTCTTCCAGGCCAGGCCTCTCCCCCCCCTCAAGATAAGTCTAACATTGTATGTAATGTTTTTTTCACTTTTTCATTTGTTAATGTATAATTCTCACAATATCCAATAAAGATTAATGAGTAAAAAAAAAAAACATAGACAACATCATAGTAGTTTTTAGCCTAGGTTTAGTGAAATTAAACCACCAACATCCCGTTTTAAATAAGAACTACCAGTAAAGGAGGTGTGGTGGACAGACTGCATGAACCCACAATCCTATTTTTAAGACCCCCAAGTGACTTCTAAGAGCCACAGAAATGTTAGCAAAAATTGTTTGGAATTTTTAATATATATTTTTTAAATTCCACGGGGCGAAATTTTGCTAGATGGTTCTTCTTTTTGGTTTTGTTTTGCTCCCTTATGTTGTTAAAGATCCAGAAATTGACTTCCAGTTTACTTTCGTTGTTGTTCATGTTACTTGCGGTCAAGCTGGCTTTGACTTAGCTGTCTCTTTAAACAAAGGATCCCCAAGAGCTCTAGTCATCAACAGCCCTGGTGAGGTTTTGCAGTATCGGGGACATCGCATCCTTTATTGACTCAAATCTATCTGTAATGAAAAGTTGAAGGCTTTCATGGTTGGCATTCCATAGTTTTTTGTGGATTTTTCGGCCTATGTGGCCATGTTCTAGAAGATTTTCTTCCTGACGTTTTGCCAGCATCTGTGACTGGCATCTCTGAAGAAAATCTTCTAGAACATGGCCACATAGCCCAAAAAACCAACAAAAAACTATATCGATAATGTAGTTTTCCTCTTTTTCTACAGCCTTCTACTTTTCCCAGCATTATCATATTTTCCAATAAGTCATGTTGTTTCATGATACGTCTAAAATATGATAGCTTCAGTTCAGTCATTTTGGCTTCTAGTGAGAGTTGATTTGCTTGAGGATCCATTTTATTGTTGTTGCTGCTGTTGTCATCATCCTTGGTATCCACAAAACTCTTCCCCAGCACAATTTTTCAAGAGAGTAGATGCTTTTCCTACCAATTTTCTTCACTGTCCAGCTTTCACAGTCATACATAGAAACTGGAGACACTATGGCCTGTTACAGACTGCCAAAATAAAGCTGCTTCGGGTCTCTTTGGAGGTATGCTATTTAAATGATTCATGGGTCCTACTAGTCCGGAGGTTGCACCAAAGCCACACTCCATTCCTAAGCACTGGAGTGCAGCTTTGGTGCAGCTTCCGGATTCTTAGGATGCATGCATCATTTAAACAGCATACCTCCAAAGAAACCTGAAGCAGTTTTATTTTGGCAGTCTGTAACAGGCCCATGTCATAGATGATTCTGGCTTTGATATTTAATGGCATATCTGTACACTTGCAGATCTTGTCTAGTTCTTTCATATCTGCCTTTAAAAAAAAAAAGGGGGGGGCTGCCAGACATAAAATGAGAAGGTCCAAAATATAATGATCATGCTCTCCATGGGCCCTGGGGAGTTGTGGCAGGGGGACCTTTACAATAAAAACAATAGTTTTAAAAGTAAAAAAAAAAATACTCCTATGTCTCCTAGGTAGCAGAGCAAGCTGTACAGCGCTCCGGTATCCCACAGGGATAGCCCCTCAACAGCCCAACTTGTAGTATCAACTGCTGTGGAAAGGGGCTGGTTATCAACTGGTTCTGTGTATTTGTGGAACAACAATCTAAGAACAAATACTGCAATAAAAATCCTCAGCTTCTGATTGTCTTATATTATGAATAAAAATGTGTGGGACCAGCTGTCAGTCTTATCAAAGTGGCAGAGTTGTGTTGACATGTAGTTATGTTGTTGACTATTTCACATTTTAAATTCTAGGCTATTGCTCCGTTATTGTTGTATGCCTTCAAGTCATTTCCAATTTAGGGAAACCCTAGGGTGAGCCTATCATGGGCTTTTCTTCACAAGATTTGTTCAGAGGAGGTTTGCCATTGCTTTCCCCTGAAGCTCAGAGAACGTGACTTGCCCAATGGGTTTCATGGCCGAGCTAGAATAGCACAAATATGCTGATAAAGGAAGCCCAATATTAGGAACAATTCCAGAGCCCAAACTATTTTAATCTAGCCTTGCCTTCATGGCTGTTGCATCAGCACCTTTTACCTACATCAGCATAGTTATGCTGGTGTAGAGTTCCCACACGATTCCAGTCTAAAAGTATTTCCAGGGGGGCAAGCTATTACCTTCAACCAACAAAACAGTTATGCAGCTATTCTACCTCCTTTTTTCATATGGATCACTTATACAAAGATAAAAAGAGGAAAGAAGAGGTAGGAAAAATCAGTTATAAGAAGGAGTTTTTGTATGTACTTCTGACCCCACCTCATTAAGCAGGACAATTTAATAATAAAAAGACTTGTCTGGAAGTACCCTTCGCTCACAGTCTGTTATAACTATTTTAGTGCATCAGGAGTTGCACAGAACCTCCTAGTACTTTGTACATACTGGCTATATTCTTTTTGGATGATCTCCTCTAATATCACAGAGGCCCTTGTTAGCCATGTGTATATTTTCCTAGCTTTCTTGGCTGCTGTTGGCTTTGCTGCTCTTATATCACTGTCTCAATTGACATCACAAGAGACCTTTTAATATTTAGATGTTATAGCTGATTGGCATAACCTTCAACTATCTCAATTTGGCAGGGACAATCTCAATTAATTCTCTATTGTTCCATTTTTTAAAAGCTGCTTTTTAAATGTCTGTTTATCTCTCCTCCTCTCACTTCCCCCTTTTGACATCATCTTGCTTCAGTTGCTGCAAATTGAGTTCAAAGTGCAAAAGTAGGCCTGCATTCAACTCAATAGGTCAGGGGGAGCAAAGGAGAAGAGAGGTGGGGAAGAATCTTGTCCACATAGGCAAAAGCAAACTACAGATGTCCCTCTGTATGCATGGACTTGGAGTCTGTGGTCTCGCTCTTTGTGGGAGGAACAAGCTGCTATCTTTAAAATGTGTGTGTGTTCGTGTGTGGCCCTGTGCGTGTTCTACGGGCATGCACACCATTATTCTCTATGGGACTCGCATACAAGTGAGTTGCCATTTTCTTAGGGGGGTCCGGAACGGAACCTCTGCGAGTTAGGAGAGGAGACTGTACTGCAGTGTTTCTTGCTCTTTAACTCTGGTAGCAGCTTGGCTAGCAGAGATTATTGCACCCAGAAATCCTGCTGGGATAGACACAGGATTGAAAAGTCAAACACGGATGTTATCGCACACAGCTGTACCTGACAAGTGCAATCCGTATGCAACCCAGACCCAAGATGCACTTATCCAGCAGCTTTTCAAAAATGGGAACTTGTTTGACTTTTAAATCCTGTGTCTATGCCAACAGGATTTCTGGGTATAATAATCTCCATAGTATGTACCATTTAGGAATTTAAGATCTACAGCTCTATCAAGGCTGCAAGCCTTTCAGGATTTGGTTCTGCAATTGTGGAACAGTCTCCCTTTGTACCTCCAGCTGGAGGAGGAACTTACCTGCTTTTGTAAAGGATTGAAGACCTTTCTCTTCAATTTGCTGGATTGATTTGCTAAGTGTGCCTAAAATAACAGATGGTTAGTGACTGAGCAGCCACTTCTTGAATAACGGAAGTTCCTGTTATTCAAGAAATATCTGCTCCGCCAACGCTTTGACAACGGGAGAGAAGGAGGATGCCTCAATGATGATTTAGAAGCGCGACCAGCTATCACACCTTCACGTTTCAGGAATGTTTTGCCGGCATTTTAGCACCTCTGTGTGATAACCCCCTTAGGGAGTGCTAGTTCACCGATAACCAATATAGAAATTACTTGCTGTTCCTTTTTTTTTTTTTTTTTTTTAGTATTTTAGCATTACATAGTGTTTTATCATCCATTTTTTATTATAGCTGTCTGGTGTAATATAGATGAAAAGGGAGTTATAAACAAATGTTGTTGTTGTTGTTGTGTCTCCAAGTTTGTGTGTTCTTCCTCAGTAACAACTTTTACCGTATCACCCACACTATAATTCTGCTTGGCTATATGTATCCCAGTTTTCATCTGTGAAATGTCACAGGGCATGGATTGCTTACATACAATATGGAGGATTTCATTCTAAATTCCATCATTCATGAACTTTACTTATGTGCCAAAACCTTTCAGTAGCACTTTGTGTTCAGCATCCTGTCAGTTACTTACACATGCATAAGTGCAATTTATACATTCACATATCTCTTTCTGGACAGGGCACATAATTTATTCTATTGCCTATGGGGTCTATCAGAAAAGTTGCCTTGGATTGGGATTCAGGCAGTGATTCAGGTGATGAAGATCTGGCTGCTCTGAACTCCTGATGGAAGGGGAAAGTGGGTGCACTCCATTTGAGAGCACATCCTCATTTCTTCCCATAAGTGAGATCAGCTGCTTCTCTATGGTCTGAATCACCAATCCCTTCTCTTTTTCCCATCAGTAAGCAATAAGCATCAATAGAGAACCAGCACGGCACAGTGGTTTAAATGTTGGACTATAACTCTGGAGACCAGGATTTGATTATCAACTCAGCCATGAAACCCACTGGATCACCTTGGGCAAGCCACATGCCATCAGCCTCAGGGGAAGGCAATGGCAAACCTCATCTTAACAAATCTTGCCAAGAAAACCCCATTATAGGGTTGCCATAAGTTGGAAATGACTTGAAGACACAACAACAAGCAAGAGCGTCAGGGTCCTCCTGGGGCTTGACAACTGCCAGGCGAGGATACAGAACTGTGCTTGTGGAGCTATGTGAACATGTAGACTCTTGAAGTGTGTGTGCTAATAGGTTTACATCATAAGAGAGATAGATACTATTCGATTTCTACAATAGAATTGTTTTATAAATATGTGCTTGTGTGTGTTCAAGTTGCCTGTTGACTTATGGTGACCCCATGAATTTCAGAGTTTTCTTAGGCAAGGAATACTCATACTGCACTCAAAAATGCCTGCATCCCAGCTGTACAGTTTACTACTAATGTTGTTAAACCACCTATTGGAGCTGCAGATTCTGTGCCAGGTCAAAGCTTCAGCAAACAGCCTTTTCATCTCATCCACTGCCCAATCTGATGAGTCAGTTTTTGTCAAACGCTCTTCTTAAAACCACATTTCAAATATGGGCTATGACCAAAATATGACCAACAATGCTGCGTCAGCTAAGAAGGCTGAAGACACAGCCAGTTTTTGTAACAAAAAAGCACAAGTGCTAGCTCACGCTTCACAGAACATTTAAAAATCCAAGAGTTCTCGTCAGCATAATTCTTCAGGACAGCCAAATGTTTTGGGCCAGTGCTGCAAGTTTAACTGGTGGATTGTGGGCTGTGTATTAACCTGTTCATTGTCATAGCAGCATATTTCTTCTCGTGGTCTTTCTCAGTGCTTCTAAGTTAAAGAGTGGTGCTTAACCACTGTGCCATAGTCACCTCCCCAAATACGATGGCGTAAACCTAACATGGGTTCAGAAATGACAATATAATTATTGCTTTTTTTTTCTCTCCACAGAGTTGGTTAAACTAAATGTTAACTTGTTTTCTTTCCCACAACAAGATTTCTTTGAAAACATTGTCTTACCAAGATGTGTGTCTTATGTAAATTATGCCATGTTTCTAATTTCAGTACCAATCACAAAACAAAGTTTAGTAAAAGGAAGATACACATCTGAGTAAATTCACATGCTATGACAAACAAATGTCTTTCATCACAGAATAGGGTAGTCCTTTTTAAAATGTACCGAACTTTGAACTTGCTTGACCCTGAATCATATAATTTTATTGTGGTTTTTATACAATTTTAACTTTACTCCTGTGTTTGTTCTTTGGGGGCACTATGTCCACGTAAGACATGGACTTTGGAGATCAGGATTTGATTCCCCGCTCAGCCATTGAAACCCACTGGGTAGCCTTGGGTGACTCTCACACACACAGCCTCAGAAAACATCATGATGGATTTGCTTTAGAATCACCAAAAGTCTGAAACAACTTGAAGGCATAAAGCAACAACAACAAAATCAAATTACTGATGATACTGCGGGCAGGGAGGGTTGAACCAAATTCTTTAAAAAGTGTTAAGCATTTGGGGATATTTTAAAATCAGGGGTAGACAACTGTTTTCTGTCAAAAGCAGCATTCACTTAGGAGTAATCTTGTAGAGAGCCAGTGTGGTGTTTGAGTGTTGGACTAGGACTCTGGAGACTAGGTTTCAAATCCCGGCTCAGCCATGTGAACTCACTGAATGACCTTGGGGAAGTCACACTCTCTCAGTCTCAGAGGATGGCAATGGCAAATCCCCCCTGAAGAATCTTGCCAAAAAAAACCCCATGATAGGTTCACCTTAGGGTCATCATAGAAACGATCTTACAGTACATAACAACACAATTTTGTAGAACATATGCTGCTAGTGGGCAAAGCTGAAAAATTACACCCTTTCTTTTTTCTCCTCCTTCTCTTTCCTCACCTCAGAGGCTGTGTAGAAGGGTCATGTTACCTAAGACGAGGCTGGAAATGACTACTGTATTTTCCTGGGGGCTTTTGAAATTATGCCAAGGACTACATAAAGTGTATCCATAGCTTAGAGAAGGTGTTTTTTTGGATGTTAACACCTAGAGGCTATGGTCTTATAAAGGGACTTTTCTGAATTCTGATCAGGTCAAGGGCTGACGGTTGCCCGCCATTCTTCAAAGAGGCAAGCATGCAATACATCTCCCTGCACAACCTTGGAAAAGCTATCTGTGCACAAGTTTCAGAGCTCAGATTTACATAAGATCAGAACAGCTTGGTAACACTGCTCTGTGGATTTTCAAGGCTACTTATTAACTTATTATGGTACTTACTGGTGTAACTCAAATCTCTTGTCTCTCTCTTTTTATATATTGTAAATTAAGCACAGGCCTTTTCACAGAATAAGGGCAGCTCTTTACTTCATAACTTCATCCATATAACACCTCCTATCACTGCTACCCTCCAACTCTCATGATTTGCCTGGGATCATTCCAAATAAGCCTTTGTCATTCCATTGTTTCAGGTGCTTTTAAAATGTCCCCCTTTTTCCTCTCCTCTTCCCATTTTCTTCTTAGCTCTCAGCTTACTTCAGTTGCTGAAAGCTCAGTTCAAAGTATAAAAGCAGTTTTCATACAATTAATTCAAGAGCAGAGAAAGAAGACATGGGGGCAGAATTTTGCCTTTCCCTGTATACTCAAGCAAAGCAACCTGTTGCAACCTAGCCTAGCTTGTATTTCTTCCTCATTAATAAATTTTACTACAATGACCACACTCTGATATTGCTTGGACACATGTGTCACAGTTGTCTTCTGTTGGAAGGCATGCCTTATACATATACAAATAAGAAACTACAACACAAATGGACAAATATGTGATTTATTTATATTCCAACCAAGTTCAGGATAGAACATACACCATATTGGGAACTGCAGTTCAACAGCATTTTGAGAACCATGCAGTTCCAAACAGGAGCATAATTTCCATTCCTGACATACACAGAGGACTTCAACTGAGTTCAAGCATACTTGCACCTTACAGCCATGGGTGAATAAGGCCGGCTCATATGCTTCACTGGAGAAGCCTACCTGATGCATATCAGATATTTAGCCCTAAAAATGCTCATAGACTTTGCTACAGATCATAGATTTTGCTACAGAGTTTCATGGGAGTTTTAGTCCAAAACATCTCAAGGACACTAAATCTAAGGTGTTTCAATACCAGAACTGAACTCTAGATGCTCATATAAAAGGAGTTAGGTAAAATTTTACTGTTATCATTTCAGATATCAATTCAAAGATAATACCAAGAGGGGGGTTCCAAATTTTGCTACAGAACACCCTACACATACAGTACATAGCCACCATGGAAGTAAAATCTCAAGTATGATTATCTCTTTCTAGCAAAGAAAGAATAAAGACTAAATAGTTTCTTAGAAGGAAGAGGAAACAGAGCTGTAAGTAGGAATCTGCATAGTAACTAGTGGATCCTTATGTCAAGAGGGGACAAAATTCCCAAACCAACCTGGCCAGTTCTCTATTGTCCCTCTACTGATTACCTTTTCCATGTGTTGATGTTTGTTTGTTTTGCTTCTAACAATTATTTTTCGGGAGCATCTATACTTCTGATTTCCTCAGTCATTCTGCACTGTGTGTGTATGTACATATGTTCATTTCAATATTCATTTTTATATTCTATATTTATTCATTTCTATATTGCACTTGCATGTCATTTTTTTCTCTTTAGCTAAGCTTTAGCTTGTGTATGATTCCCAGGCATTCTCTTATTCTGGCAGTTTACAATGACAAAAATAATTGAAACAACAAACTGAAATAAAGGCGGTTTACAGACTGCCCTTTGGGGTGGCCAGTACTTGCCCCTTTCCCCGATGGATCAGCGCCTCAGCTGCCATAGCGGCAGCCCTGAGTCCGCCACTTTTCCAGGCTGCGGGAAGCGGCAAAAGGCCGCTTCCCGCAGCCTGGAAATAAATAAATAAATAAAATAACCTTATTTATATACCGCCCTTCGAAACATCAGGGCGGTTACAGCAATATGAAATACAATTTATAAAAACAATACCATTAAAACAGTAATAAAAGAACTTGTGCCAGATCACAAACAACTGACAGAGGGGGGAAGAGGACCTCAGGCGAAGAATCAGGGGTAAGCCTGCTGGAAAAAGAATGTTTTTAAGCCCCTTCTTAAATTGGGCCAGGGAGGTTGCTGAACGGAGCTCGATGGGCAGCGAGTTCCAGAGGGTAGGGGGGCCGAGATGGAAAAGGCCCTCTAGTGGTGTTAACCAATCTAGCCTCCGGAACTCTTAACAAATGCTGCCCGGTGGATCTGAGTGTGCGGGGCGGATTGTACAGAGAGAGCGGTCCTTTAAGTACCCTGGGCCCAAGCCATTTAGGGCTTTATAGGTTATAACCAACACCTTGTATGGCGCCCGGAAGCGAATAGGCAGCAATGTAGGTCATTTAAGACCGGTGTTATATGACTGGTCCTAGATGTATTAGTGACCAGTCTTGCTGCCATATCTGCACTAATTGCAGCTTCGGGTATGGTACAAGGGTTGCCCCATGTAGAGCGCATTGCAGAAATCCAACCGAGAGGTTACCAGAGCGTGTACCACTGTTTTCTAGGTCCCCCTGGCTCAGGTAGGGACGCAGCGCTGGCGTATCCACCGAAGCTGATAACAGGTGCTCTGACCGCGCGTCCACCTGAGATGTAAGGTGGAGCGACAAGTCGAGGAGCACCCCCAGACTGCGTACAGAGTCCCTCACGGGAAGCGTGATCCCATTCAGGACAGGTGGAACCACCGCATCCCTGGGCCGGAGAACCTATCACAAGTACTTCCGTTTTCTCGGGATTCAAGCTGAGTCTGTTTCCCTCATCCAGCCCATTACCGACTCCAGACAGGCCACGAGAAGAGATGCCATCCCCGGTCACTGCATCAGTCGGAGACATAGAGAAAATTATTTGGGTGTCATCAGCGTACTGATAACCCCACGCCCCATGTCTCCGGATGATCTCTCCCAGCGGTTTCATGTAAATGTTGAAAAGCATGGGAGACAGAATAGCTCCTTGAGGGACCCCAGATGTTAGGGGTCTCTTGTTGGAGCACACGTCTCCCAGCTGCAACACACTTAAAGCCCCAAGGACACCCAACAGTGGCAGGAAAAGGAGAAAGGGGCCGCTCGGCCCCTTTCTCTCTTTTGTGTCGCTGGTGCAGTTGTGTAAAGGCTGCGCCAGCGACACAAATGAAGGAAGGAGCTTTGTTTCGGAACTCCTTCCTGCACCGCGGAAAGGGCACAACAGGCGCCCTTCCGCGGCACCAGGACATCACATCTGCGCCTCCCCGTTTGGAGGCAGGGCAGTTGTGATGTCCTAATGGCGGTGCCCATGTAGAATGGGCCCCACCATTTTGTACGTACCCTGTACGTACTAGGGTGCCCTTCTGGAAAGGGCCAATGTTGCTTTTCTTTAAAGCAGGGGTTCCCAACCTGGGGGTCGTGACTCCTTTGGGGGTTGCTGGACCCTTCCTTGGGGGTCGCCAGGTTAGGATTTCCCCCTACATACCACTCCTCCTTTTTTCCCCGCGGGTGCTGGCGCTACCACCAGCACCCGCAAGGAGAAGGGGAAAGGGCTGGGGCTGCCACCTCCTTCTCCACTTCTCCCCACGGGTGCCAGCGAAGGCACCCGCGAGGAGAAGGGGAAAGGGCCGGGGCCGCCGCCTCCTTCTCCGCTTCTCCCCTCAAATGCCAGCGAAGGCATCCGCGAGGAGAAGGGGAAAGGGATGAGGCCACCGCCTCCTCTTCCCTTCTCCCCACAGGTGCCATCGAAGGCACTCGCGAGGAGAAGGGGAAAGGGATGGGGCCGACCCCTCCTCCTCCGCTTCTACCCACAGGTGTAGTGTTAGAATATAATTCAGAATATCTTAATTTACTTTTTTTACTAAAACCAGAACTACAGAAACAGAAACCAAAAAATCCAAACATCCATGGCCCACTCTTAATCAGAAACTTTTACCAAACATTCTCATGGAAGCACACAGAGACTTTTGTCATATGCTCTTTTCACAAGGAAATGAGCCTCAGAACACTTAATCACTGGCTATTTGCACAAGCTAAGTAATGGTATCAAAATGTACACAAGCACATTCCATTAATATGGTAAATTTTATCACAAGGACACATGTGCATACTAATATCTCAAAATTATTTGTTCAGCTCTAACCAAGGAAACAATTCATTTATATGCTATTATGCTAGAGTCCAATGGTTTTAATAAAACCCACTTCAGAGTTCCGAAGCTGATATAAAGTCTACATGGTTTACAATTGAAATCATAAACAGTTAAATAAATGGGATATGCTCCCATGTAATACTGAAGGATTGATGTACTGTATATTATTTTTTTTAACTGAACTTCTAGCTAAAGGTTTTTTGAATTCCTGCACTTAGCTAGTTTTTATTAGATGAATAGAAAGCAACAGTGACATCCAGTGGCTTCTACAAGTAAAGTCCTGATAGTTCTGTCTTGGATTGCATGTGGACAGCATCCTGCTTTCTCAATCAGTGAAATTTTTCAACCTTGACTTCATTCAATAGATACACAATGTACCACTACAGAACGAGACTTGGGTTTGATGTCTAAAGAGGAGAAGCTAGTGACTCATGTTATTGTTGCAGAGCCAGTCAAGGGAAAGTTTATATTACTCCAAGAAAATGGAAGAAGATTATGCAAGATGTCCTTAGAGGACCTAAAAGAACCGTTTATGTTAGATAATGTGTCAATGAAAGCTAGTTATCTAAACTAGAGGTGTGGGAAGGGAGTTTCACTGGAACAAGTAATGAACTGCACCCCATCTCAGTAAACAAGGTGTAAAGAGACCAAACACCTTGGGGTATTAGGGTGGAATTCCGAGATGACATGCCCCAGAAGGCTGATTTTTTGTGTATTCCCATTCCTAATGTCTGATTTATAACTTTATAAATTTATATCTGATTTATAAATCAGACATTAAGAATGGGAATATACAAAAACCAGTTGCAAAACACTGGACATTCCATCTTAAACCTCAGAACAGCAGTCTCTGAACAAAAGAACTACAGTACAAGGGAAAGGGAAGACTGGAAGGAGAAACAGCAGAACAGGGATGTATCCACAGACTACAGTCCATCAGCAGTGGATTGAACAGAGATCATGGTTTCCTGGCACACTACACACATTTCAACACTAACCACCTTCCTCAGGAGGGCACCCTTGACCATCATCTCATCTCTGTTTCCCACACTACATTCCAATATTCATTCATCTGATTATCTACTCTCCTTAACTTTAGGCAACATCCTTCCTCCTGCCTTTGTCCCGCAATGACCATCATTAAAACTGAACTTGCCACTTCATCTCCATAACCACAAGGTTTTGGATTTCAATGGACATTCCGGCTTATACAGTGGAACCTCACCATATGCGGGAGATCCGTTCCGGATCCCGCCGCGTATGGCGATTTCCGCCTATGCTCGAGCCCCATTGTAAACAATGGGGCTCGTGCACGGCGGCATGGCGGCGCACGAGGCGCAACGGGTGCACGCGCCCATTCAATTGAATGGGACGCACCGCCCCTTCCGCCCAGCGCACCGGCGGCTTTGAGCGCCTATGCTCAAAGCCGCCGATAAAAAGACCACGTATGCGGAGGATCCACTGTACAAGTCTGTCTCTGGACTCAAATCCACCCTATGCATCTGAGGAAGTAGGCATACGTCTACAAAATACCACGCATCTGATTTAAGCCAGTGATTCTCAACCCAGCAAGTACTATGTCCATCTAAATTTTAGGGATCTCCTTAGCTAAAATAGAGGATATGACTCAGAAATGTCTTCTTTCAAGTCCATCTAGGAGAAGATGTATGATTTAAGACACTTCAGTTTTGTGTATGAAGATGTTAGTAGAACATTGGGGAAATAGTCTTCTTTACCTTGAGGTCATGGATAGACATGACATACATTTTTCTTTTCTTTTCTTTTTTTACTGACAGACCATTGAGGTAGAGTACAGGATTGATCTATTCACTCTGATTCTCAACAAAGATGGGTCTACATTTAGGCAGAATATGCAGATGTGATCTGAATTGGGAACTTCTCATCTCTTAGGCATTGTTCTTAAGTACTATTCTACATCACCTTGCTACATCAAAGTAAATCTCACTAGGGTGCCAGTGTGGTGTAGTGATTTGAGCACTGGACTACAACTCTGGAGACCAGGATCCAAATCTCCTCTTGACCATGGAAACCCACTGGGTGGCCTTGAGCAAACCTTGCTCTCTTAGCCTCAGAGGAAGGCAAAACCCTTATGAACAAACCTTTTTGAGAAAGCCTTGTGATAAGTTCACCTTAGGACTGCCATTAGTCATCAACAATTGCAAGGCTCCCAACAAGAAGTCCCACTGTGTATTTTAAAAATCCTGATGCCACACATTTGGAAAGTAAAAAAGGACTATGGAAAAGAAATGACTTTGAGGGAATTTGGAAAGAATTTGTCGAGAAAGTATTGAGAAAAGAAGATGGAAGATTACCTCCAGAAGAAGAACTGAAATTTTGGATGGAATATAAGGATGGAAATGGCTCTGGGGAAGGGGAGCACTGAGGGGTATATAAAATAATGTGTTAAAATGTGATACTATGTAATAGAATGTAAGAAGACATTTGTTTATGGAAATATTTAAAAAATTAAATAAAAAATTTGGAACAGGGATAAAGCTCTATGATGCTGTGCTCATGCATATTAGATCTCACTGAAATATGGATCAAGTATGGGGTATGTATAGTTTGTATGTGTGCAGGCAAGTTAGAGACATGCAAATGGAGAAGGAGTGGAGCTATGCCGCTAAGTGAATCATTATATATCTGCAAAAATATGCAATCAGTCCTACAGCAGAAAAACAGGTCACACACATTTAGTTGGAAAAACATAAAAGGAAGGCCTTATCTGTTTGTAAAATTTGAACTGATTGGTGTATGGCAATTAAGGGAGAAGGAAAGGTCTCAAATCCAGACTTTAAGTAGGCAGCCTCCAGTACCTTACCTTCCCTATGTAAGAGATTTTCGGTTGTTCAGCAAACCAGGCCAATTAAACTCAATGAATCAATACTGCCCTCTAGGCTCCAGAAATGGTTTCAATGCAGTCAAAGGCCTGTTACAGACTGCCAAAATAAAGCTGATTCGGGTCTCTTTGGAGGTATGCTGTTTAAATGATGCATGCATCCTAAGAATCCGAAAGCTGCACCAAAGCTGCACTCCAGTGCTTAGGAATGGAGTGTGGCTTTGGCGCGACCTCCAGACTCTTAGGACCCATGCATCATTTAAATAGCATACCTCCAAAGTGACCCAAAGCAGCTTTATTTTGGCAGTCTGTAACAGGCCAAAGACTCCCCTGCTTCATATACTGTCACCCAATTTCAACAAGCAAATCAGGGCCCACTAGACCCTATAAACATCCAGAAATATGTCTGTCTCTGCACTCTCCACTCCACGCTATGCATCTGAGGAAGTAGGCTCAAGTCTAGGAATGCTCATGCTATCAGCTCTTTCTTTCAGTCTCAAAGGTGCTGCAAGATCCTTTGCATACTGATTTTCAAGACTAACATGGCTATGTCTTTGCAAGATTACTCATTTGCACCTGCATCTGATTTAACCCAGTGATTCCCAGCCCAGCAAGCACCATGCCCATCGAAATTACTTTTGGGGAACTCAGTACCTCAGTATGAACTACTTGCCGTCAGGAGTTGCTGCTCATCGTGCCACCAGCGTATCTTTGGGAGCATTTACATTTTAGAAATAACAGCTTGACACCGCTATAAGTGCTGTAGCTCCATCCTACTGAATCCTGGGATTTGTGGTTTTGTGAGGCACCAGCACTCTTTGGCTAAGAAGGAAAAAGGCCTTGTAAAACTGCAGATCCCAGGATTCTATAGGCTGGAGCTACAGCACTTAAAGTAGTCTCATGCTGCATATTTTATACAGTGAAGCCAACCAGAAGGCCTTTCTAGTACTGAATTCTTTCCCTGGTAACCCACCAGGTGTCTCTATATGAGGCCCACAAGCAGGTCATGAGCATAATAGAGCTTCTTTTTCTTCTTTTTTTTAATCTTTTAAATTAGTTTCTAACTTATTATTGCAGTTTAATATGTTTTTAAAATAATTATTTTATTGTCTTAAACTGGGAAACTGTTTTAATGTTTTTGCAAGCTGTCATGAGATATTTGGTATAGGGTGGGTTATAAATATTTTAATACAATAATAACAATAACAACAACAGCAATATCTCTATTACTGTGCAACTGATACAGAAAGACATAGCACCTCTGAAAAGGCTAGGTAAATATATAGCAGTGTGGATTAGTAACCACTGACAGCCTTATGGACAGGGTGGCTATATGTCTTACTTCAAAGTGGAGAGTCCTATAACACTATTTTGCATTATAACAGGGAAGACCACCAAAGTTATCTGCCTGCTCACTAATTTATCCAGCTGCTAATTGTCAATAATTTAGACAAAATTACAGTACTACTTGCTACTCCAGAGCTCTTGCTCTCCCTTCTTACATTTGCCTTAGTGTTTACCATACATCTTCCTTTTCCTGGACATGTCTTCCGTTCCCCCTTCCCCCTTACTCAGAGCTCTACTACCTGATCATTCACTACTTCTAGTCTTGACCTTGAAAGAAAAGCTGGACTTTTAAAATATAAATCTGCCCAAAAGAGATGTTTTAGCTGTGAAAAAGAAGACATGTCCAGGAAAAGGAAGTTGTATGGTAACCCTAACTATGGCAAATGTAAGAATGGAGAGCAGGAGCCCTGGAGTAGCAAGTACCGTAGTAATTTTGTCTAAATTATTGATAGTTGGCACCCACATAACTTAGTGAGCAGGCAGATAGGTTGCTTGGCTGGTCTTTCCCACTATAATGCAATATACTGTATTTTTGTCTAAATTATAATACCTCTACATATACATATATCTATATGGTACATATAATTTAGAATATGCAAATCTTATGCAGATTTATAGGTTTTTAAATGAAAGATCTCCTCTTTTGGCCACTCTGTCCATAAATTTGTCTAAACTTCTATTGAAATAATCCAAGAGGGCAGCCACCTCTAGCAAATTTAGCAGCAAATCATAGTCTACAGTTTATATTCTGTCACCATTCTGCACTGGATGATCCTGAACTTGGTTAAAAACTTACCTGTATTCACTTTTTCCACACCATGCCCTATGTTCCAAAGAGTGACTTCCCACAACACAAAAAAAAGTTTTTTCATCTTAACACAGATCTCCCACTTCATGTTGGCTCTCAATTCAAAGGTATTTTAAGACACTGGGGCATGCAGTCCCTGAGCATTCCTCCAAAACCTGTTCTGCAGATTATTCTACTTCTGTTGTACAGATAAACTCTGAGAGAAGCAGAGTTTAATGCCTAGGGGAAAAAAGCATTACCCTAACACTGCCGTCTAATCTACACAGATATCTGATGGCATTCCCGGGTCATTCTAGCTGTACATTTCAGAAAAACCTGGCCTACAGGGCTGATGAACTGGTACTTATTTGTTTTCTATACCTGCCTATGGCTTATCCTTTATTTCTTGATGTTATCAGGTTCTCCATTCTGCTTCACTTCTGCATGTACTGAACACAAGGAACATGTCAGCCAAAGCAGAGCTAGGAACAGAGCTAAAGCATATCATAAAAATCCAAAATTCATCGAATTTTCAAAATCCAAATTCAAGGCTTCACATTTTGAACACAAACTTTGTTTCGGAGAATGAAATCCAAATATTATTTGAGAAAGTCCTTGTTGCTAGTTATACCATAATGCTAGCAAGTACTACTAACCTGAGAGCCAACATGGTATAGTGGTTTGAGTGTTGGACTAAGGCTCTGGGAGACCAGGATACGAATTTCCCCCCAAGCTGTGGAAACCTATCGTATGACTCTGGGCAAGTAACAACATTTGTTATTTGCCCTCCTTGAGTCCCTATATCGGGGAAAAGGAAGGATAGATAGATATATATTTGCCAAATACTGCAAATACAAATTTGAACCCTTGCAGCAAGAGATGTGGCACCCACTACCGACACAAAGTGCTATACAGTACTTGACAGCTACCTAGGACACCTTATAAGAGATTGTTACGAATACTTCAGTCCCACCTTGCACATGTTGGAGTCAATCAAGATTTCCTTTATTCTTCCCAAAGGTGACTCTAATCTTGCAAAATGAGCCATGTTAAAGATGAATGTACTACTACAAAATTGCATTAATTTGTTTATATCAGATTTTCTGGTATGCTGTCATAAAACAGCCAGAATCAATACAAAGCTTCGTATTTCCTGGACACCGTATTATAAAACAGCTGCTACTTGGCAGTCATAGCAAAACTTTGTTACCTAGATACCTACTTTAAATAACTGTTACTAAGACTACGTTTTGTAATCAGTTAAACATCAAGGCTTTGGTCTGATTGCCCTTAGTGTGAAGCTCTAGCTCCAGATCACCAAAGGTTCTTGCCTCTGCTTCCATATATCTTCTGCATCTGATATGTAGAAACAAGTGTGACCAGAATACCTTCCTTCTACAACTTTATCCCTTAGTGGCAAATCTGATTTTTGCCTAAATTACTGACTTGATTAACATGTGCTTTCTTTCCTTTAAAGCTGCATTTCATTATGCAGATTTATATCACCATCCTTACAAATTGTATCCTTACAAACATGGTCACATAATTAATTCTCTCAAATAATATATTATGTATGAGCAGTAACTGCAATTATAGCAGCATGATTAACATTCATACCTGAATTCAATGAGATTTACTTCCTGATAGACATACATGAGCAGAAAGTAAAATATATTATACAGTCAGATTAATATGTATTGTTGACGTATGCCTTCAAGTCATTTCTAACTTATGGTGAGCCAAAGATGAATCTATTGTAGGTTTTTTTTGGGGGGGGGGTGGATTGCTTGTTTGTTTGTTTGCAAGATTTCTTCAAATTTGTTTACTTCCCTCTGAAGTTAAGAAAGTGAGACTTGCCCAACTTCACCCAGTAGATTTCAATGGCCAAACAGGGATTGGAACCTCGGTCTCAAAGTCGTAGTCCAATACTTAAACCACTACACCACACTTGTGCTCTTAATGTTTGTAGGTAATCCTCATTAACACAATTATGAGAAGAAACTACTGTATTACAGCACAAACCTGAAGCCAGTTTGTATTTGTTCAAAAATTCTGAAGTATCACCATACAGTTATTTTAGTTTTGTTTGGTGTGTATGTGAGAGAGAGAAAGGGAGAGAGAGGGAGAGAGAGAGAGACACCATGATTTCTCAAGCAAACATACAATTACTGGCCTTGTTCCCACTATGTTTAAATCGGGATCTGGGTTAAACGGGCATGGTTCCCACTGAATCCGATTTTAGAAATCGATTCAGAAAGGAAGCCCATGCTTTTTTGACCATTTTTACCCATTTAACCCACATCAAAAAGACGCTGGTAAAATGGGTGTTTTGGGGGCCGAATCAATTTATTTGGAAATAAATCAATTCAGCCCAAGTAGGAACTAGGCAGCCCACCCTGAAGGGCAGCTGGCATGGCCTGGCCTGTCATCGGCCTCTCCTGGCCCCAAAATCCCCAGCCCAGCCTCCTTACTGGCTTCTTTGGCTGCCAACCGGCTTCTCTGCACCTTTTTATAAATTTCCTGTGGCCGGTGAAGCCAGAAGGAGGTCGCAGAGAAGCCGGAAGCCTTGCAACCTCCTTCCCGGCTTTCCCTTGGCTTCTCCGTGACCTCCTTCTGGCTTCACCGGCCACAGGAAATTTATAAAAAGGTCGCAGGGAAGCCAGTCAGCGGTCAAAGAAGCCGGTAAGGAGGCTGGGCCGGGGATTTGGGGGCCAGGAGGGGCCAGTGATGGGCCGGGCCAACAAGCTGTCCCCTGGGAACTACGTTTTGTCTGAACCAGTTTCAGGCATCAGTTCTGGAAATGGATTTTCCAGTAAGTGGGAACAGGACCACTATGTCATATTTCAAATACATACTTTTCCGTACCAGTGCTAGCTGCTTCTGAATTACCTTTCAAGCCTTCCAGTCCGCTAGGGAGAAAGTAACTTAATTTGAACAGTGCTTGCTTAATTCTTTGAAAACAGCATTCTTACTGCTACTGCACAAGTTGTTTCTCTCAAAATGGCCCGGTACAGAGGCCATCCCTTTCTTCTCTGGATCGTTGCCGTGGCAACCACATGGCTCCAGCAACGATCCACAGTAAAGAGGAACTTCGAAATGAAGCTCATTGCTGCGACATTGCCAAGGCGTCATTTCCACTTTGTGGCATTGCGGTTACATCATGTATGTGCTGCGCTGTTTGGATGCGCTGCACATGTGATGTAATCTATATGTGCGCTGTGTGGATGGCACCGTGTAACAATGGTGCCATTCACACAAACTAGGGCTTGGGAGCGTGTGGTTGCTATGCGCTCCCAACCCCTAGTATTGCCGCCGCCACACCACTTCTGCCGGTATGTACCGGCCCAATATTTGGAATTAAAGCAAATAGTAACTTTGAACCAAGCCTGAAGTTATTTAATTCTGTATTAAAATAAAGTTAACAAAAGGAACAAGTGTGGACCATACTCATTTTCTAATGAAAACTCCTATTAACAGTGTTTAATTCATTTTATATATTTGGCTACTATATTTGTTACAATTCAAATTATGTTCTCCTAGTTTCCTTTCCTAAAACAAGGCTTATATAAAAGAGCCACTGCAAAACTCAAGTAACCATAAATCAGTATGCAAGGGCTTCTCAAGTTGTTTCTGGTTAACTACAGAAGTAAGGATGCAAAAAACACACAAAGGGACAGCCAGTCGTAACTCCTTATTGTAACTAAAATGGCCATTATGAGTTTTCAATTTCTCAGGAGGGTCTACTTGTGATATATTTGCCACGGGTTAAGTCTCCTTATCTGAAATGTTTGGGAGCAGAAGTGTTTTGAATCTGTTTTTTTTTTCCTTCAGATTTTGGGCATATACATAAATGAAGGTCATTTATATATAATATTTTAAATAATTTTGTGCATGAAACAAAGCTTATATATCCTGAACCATCAGAAAGCAAAGGTATCACTATCTCAGCCACTAACATGGACAATTTTGGATTTTGAAGTATTTTGGAATTTGGAATTCCAGATAAAGGATACTCCGCTTGTATTACCAAATACTTCATGGCAGAACTAAATATTCTTGAAAAGTTCCAAAATGTGGAATACCTAGCCCTCAGCATGGGGTTCCACATTTGTTTCAGAAACTTCTTCAAACAACCTAACTGTGAATCAGCTTCTTATGTAGCTTTTACTCTTTTAAATATATTTTGTGATATATACTGTATAGCCAAGAGAAACAACATCACTGGAGTTTATCACACGGGAGGAATTTCTCTTAATTTTGAATGAAAAGAAAGTGGGGCCAGAACGCATTCATGTGAATTCGCTAGTTCAGCTAATTTACGTGAATTTGAATTGCTTCTGAACTGACTCCCCATTGCCCGAACATAGCTTGCTGTTGCCCAAATTTGCATGTGGTAGTCCACCACGCAATAATGTGAAACCCCATGATTGCATTCGGACTGACTTCCCATTGCCTGAAATTGCTTGTGGTAGTCTATCACGCAATAATGTTAAACCCCATGATTGCATTCAGATTGCCATTGGATTATACTTCCAATTTCCTTTGTCTGATAAACTCTACTGTCAATATATATTAAATACCTGATACTGACAGACAAAGTCCACTGAATATATTATTTGTACAGCGATGTCACAAGACTGGATTCAGTGTAATTTAGTCACAATACATTCCCATTTAAATCAGTGGGCTAAATTAGCTGAGACTACTTCAAGTCCCGCTAATAATGGGATTAAAGAATGACAAAGTGTTCTAAATCAAACCAATAAATACTGAATAGCCCCAATCCAGAGCTAATCAATTTTAAGTCCCATTGTATTCAGTGTGATAACCTAATTGTAACAGAATAGAAATAAAATAAGACTAATGGTGTGTTAGTCTGGGTCTTTAGTGTAAATTTCAACTGTCCTGATTAAATAAAATACTAATTATGATTTTTTGGTAATATGAAGTTCCTTAATTATTACTTTTGCATTCAAATACTTTTTATTCAAATAAAAAAAATCTTTAGAAAATGATTAGGGAGTGAGATTATTATATGAGCTCTTGGAAATCACTACAATTTTTTTTTAAAAAAAATGTTTCAGTTTGCTAGAACCATACATAAAAAACAAGTCTCAGGCGCATGCTCAGATGACACCAAGTATGAAGATTTTTCTAACCAAATTATATTCTGAATGCACTTCTTTTGTTTCGCTTCCATGTAAATATCACTTCATGAATGCATTTATATTTTGAAATCTAAATGTGCTAATGTCTGAGTCCTCACTTCAGATATATTTATTCACTAAGTCACCATTAAGTAGAAGCTGACTTGACAGCATATAGCAAATACAAACTTTATTATCTCATAAAATCATTGAGTTGGACGTGACCGAAAGGGCCAGCTAGTCTGACCCCCTGCCTTGGAGGAATATACAATCAAAGAACTCTGGGTTAAGGTAAAGAAACATTCAAATTTAAGTTGGCTTCAGTTAGTTGCAGCATGACAACAATTTTCAGATTAAAAAAAAAAACAAAAACCGAATCTAGCTAGAATTTTGAAAAGGGGGGCTTGTATTACAGTCCTCAAAGTTCTCCTGCCATCATGGCCATATTAGTTAAGGGATTCTAGCAGTAGTCTTCAAAAAGTAACTTTTCCAAGCTCTGAACCTAACATAACAATGTTTACTAACATGAAGGTCCATAATATAAGCAGACAATGACTGCCTTTCTAGAGAAGAGACTAATTTACAAAACATATCACATTATCACACACTGCACGCGTATCCTGTTCTTATCCTGTCTGTGAAGTGTAATGGACCCATCATTTGGTATTAACAGGAGTTTCCGTTAATACCAAATGACGAACCTATCACAGGGTTATTCCTATTTAATACTAACTACAATTTATCATAAGCCAGAATCATAAATGATTTGATTCTGATGTACTTTTAATAAAACAGTGTTCAAACTACATTTGGCTTCTAGGATCTAATGAGCAACCATGGTTGAGTACTGCTTTATTTATTTCACATGTTTCCTCTTCTTCCAAACAGTTCAGAGAAGCTTACAGGGGACTTCTATCTCACTATAGAGGATACAACCAAGGATTCTTTTCCTGCTGCCTCTCCCCCCCAATGATGACCTATATAAGCATGACACTTACACTATAATTTAAATTTTAGTTTTATTTGCTTATAAAAAAATGATATAAGGAAATTTGCAAGCCTGTTCTGCGGAATACCTTTCTGATCTAAAAATGTACAATACTATTTACAAACGCTATTGATATATTATTTAAATCACAAAGCATTTTAATTGCATTTTGAGTCATTCTGTGACCTAGATTTTTTAAAAAAAAATAAAATAGATTATGGCATAAAGAATATCTATTCTTCAGGCAAACATGTGATCCTACTTATTATTCTAAACTGAAATATGTCTCTCTTTGTTTCAATTGCAACCTCTATGATCCCTATATGTACATACTAAAGTCAAGGACATCCTTGTATTCAAGAATAAGTTTAGTTAACAGCACTCTTTTAAGTAGTACTGTAATACAATTTGAGATGATAATGCAAGTTGTAAATTAAGATGAACTGCAGCATAGAAATATTTAAAACATGGAGCCCTGGTAGTAATGTGGTTAAATGCCTATACTGCAGCCACTCACTCACAAACCACAAGGTTATGAGTGCAATACCAGCCATGGATTTCAGATTGACAGCATGGCATACTTCCTTAGATTGCTAAAATGAGTACCCAGCTTGTTGGGGGGGGGGGGGCAATTGTAAACCGCTTAGTAAGAAATATAGGCCCGTTACAGACCGCCCAAAAGGGGCGGTCTCAGGCAGCTGCCGGTTGCAGCGCGGAGGAGTCGCAGCAGCCAAACCACACGACTCCTCCGCACTGCAAAGAAGGAGCACGAAAATCACGCTCCTTCCGGCAACCTGGAAGAGACGTTGCAAGTGCCAAAGTGCGCACTTGCGGCGTCACTTCCGGGCCGCGACGTGCGGACGCAGAGCATCCATTACATCAAAATGGCGGCAGCCGTGTGGAACGGCCGCCGCCATTTGTTACGGACTCTGTCCGTAACAGGGTAAGGGGCATCTGGAAGAGACGCCCCTTTTTCAAAATGGGATGTCCTAAGGACGTCCCTTATGGCAGTATGTAACGCGCCATAAAAATATACTTGCTAAAAAATCCACAGAAAACATAAAAGGAGGGAGCAAAAGCTAAAAATCAAGTAATTATACAAATAACCCATATAGCTTCTTGCTTTTCTGTGGAATGTTTCTTTTCCAAAGCTGTTAATAACACAAAACGTTTTTTTTTTTAATCAAAGCTCCTATGAGCAAAAAAAGTCCTTTTTAATATGTGCCACCTTGACTTTTTTCCTTTTCTTTTTAAAACACTCCAGCACATTTTCTCCTGTGTTTAAAATTCTGCATGCCAAATATTAAAGCCAAGTTATAAACTTCTGGAAAACAGGATTTATAATGGAAATCAAGGACTACGTAATCACCAGACACTTTTGCACTTTTAAGTTCTGACCCTAGATTTTCAGGAGGTGGAGAGAAAACACTTATCAGAATTTCACATTTGGGTACAGCATGAATTGTAATATAGCAGCCAAAGCAACCACAGTAACCCAGGTTAGTTACAGTTTATATTATAAAACTTTACCTCACTGTTAAACAATGCCATTACTTGAGTCATCCATTTTCAGAAGCAGAGTCAGGCTTGCCAAAACACACCGCTAGCTCTGCACAGCTGTAAAGAATAATTCCTGTCCACCACTAGATCACTTCTCTGAAACCACTGTTCCAACACAACTGTGTATTTTAAATTTAATATTGATGTTGTACCAAATGCTAAGTTCAGCTTAAGTTCTTAAAAATGCTGTAATAGTCAGCAGCTGCTTGAGGCTTTCAGTTGACTGCTTGGTCTAGGGTACAGCAATCCCAAAGAGACTATGGTCACGGTGGTTAAAGCAGTTGTATGAGCACAGAAGTGTCCTGACAGGTAAGAGCTCCAAGTTTCTGCTAGTCTTCATTCGCTTTTAAAAAAGAAAAAGAAAAATATTGCATAATAATAATAATAATAATAATAATAATAATAATAAGTTTATTTTAAAACCGCTATTCCGTGTTGATCATAGCGGTATACAGGTAAAAATTGCAATATCAAATACAAAATACAGGATAAAAATTGCAATCCATAAATAAAACTTCAATAAAAACATTTCAGAATAACAGATAAAACCATACATCAAATCCAGGCCAGCTAAATGTGCTCGTAATGCTGTACATATAGGGGGGAGTCATATATCATCAAGGAGCATCGGGGAAGGCTTCCTGAAACAGGAAGGTCTTGAGTCTCTTTTTAAAGAGATCCAGGGAGGTGGCGGAGCGGAGTTCCTCAGGAAGGATGTTCCAGATCCCAGGGGCCGAGATAGAAAAGGCCCTTTGTGAGGTTGATACATATCTCGTTATCGGGATCCTCAAAAGATGGTATCAGGGTTATAGTACTTTCTCAAGTAGGCTCCTAATTTATACGCTCTAGTTACATATAAATTTAGGGATACTTGTGAAACTCTCTCATAATACTCAATATAGTAAACTCCCCATAGATTTGCTTTTAAAAAATGAACAAGAAAGTGTTGGCAGAAATTAATTTTAAAATTTAGAATGTTTATGTCAGGGCCACAGCCGTAAAAACTGCCTTGAAGCTGGTTTATCACTAAATGGGAAGGCAATGGGCATTCTGAAACTGTGCAGAACAATTCAGCACTACATAATCTGCTGAGAAAATGGGCCAGAGCAATGCAGGGAAAGTTAACATACTGGATGGTATTCAAAAATTAATTATTGGAGGTGCAGACAGTGCAACAGAAAATCAAGATATCATGTGCTGTTGATGAGGTGTTAGAAAACAGTGTCAGAGTTGCCACTTCTGCTCATGTCTCTAGAAAGGTCATAATACATTTGTCCTTCCAGAGACCTTCCCCAGAAGAAATATCACATTATAGTATCAAGCATAGCAGTGTGTGTGTGTGTGTGTGTGTGTAGATTCCAAAATTCCATAATCTTATTTTCTCACTGCATCTGTAGGGGGGCAGAGAGGATAGAAATAGCAAAATTATGCAAGTGGTATGTCTTCTTCATGGCAACTCTCTCTCCATGGTAGTAGAACAGTAGGATGTCTGCTCCCAAGTCTTGATTTCAACATGTGGCTAGGGCCACATTCTCCTACTGACCCAGGTACATAGGCAGTGAGATACATTGACTTGTTTATTGTTAAGGAAAATGCAACATGGGATATACAGTGAATGAAATAAAACTTGTATGTGAGAGTCAGGATGACTCAGCAGAAGCAATTAGAAGCCACACAGGTGTAAATGGTAATGCAATTAACAAGTCCTAAATGCCAAGGACAGAAATGTAAAGTGGATAATTGAACACACCTGAGAATTGTTAAAGTGGACAAGGTGAAATGATGAAATCATTAATTATGGGATGAACCAAGAGAACCAATGAGAATGGTTGTACACGCCCACTGGGTGGAAACTGACAAGAGTGGGTGGTATTTTCCAATGACTATAATAATGGCTATGAATCCCAATGTATTTTGTGGGTAGTAGTGAGGAGTTGTATTGGAGAGTTTTGGAGCTGTATATAGTAGAATAAAGTAGATCTTTTATATAAGACTACTGAGTTGTCTGATGTCTTGGGTGAAGATACAAGAGCCAGCTGGATCCTGAAGAAGTGTGAAGACTTCTGTGGAAGCAAGAGTGAGAAGGCTTGGAGAGTTTGTCAGGGTCTTCAGCCTATTCTCTGTAACTCTGCTGCTTTATAGCAAAGCTTTAACCACTGGCCAAAACTGGTCAGTGCCGGTGCGTAACAAGGTGGTGAGTTCGAGCCAGAGGTGAAGAGCTACAACTCCCATCATCCCTGACATTTATACCAAAATCAGACACAAGATTGGTTCAGATATAAAGCCAAACTATGCTTTTGCCATGTCTGAACCAATACCATTCAAACAACCATGATTTTTTTAATGGTAATCAAACTACGACCTGGAACCACATTGTTTGAAATAGAGCCTCCAATACAGCTCCTCTAAGTCAAACACTTCTGGAGTGAACCACTTTCTCCTTCATCTCTTTTTCAAAGGCCGTTTTTCATTACATCATTTCACACAGAGCTGAAAGTTCATTAGGTAACATGTAATATACTCTCCACAGTTATAATTTTAAGAGGAACTAGGGAGAAGTTAAATATTGCAGAGCTAACAGAAACAAAAAATGACCAATTATGAGTCAGCCAATGGAATCCAAGTCCCTTTACTTCTCAGTAACACTAGAAACTAAGGATTTGACCACTAAAAACATTCTATCTTAAACTGAATGAAGTAAAAAAAAGATACAAGGGTACAAATAAATAAACTATGGGGCGGTACAGACAGGCCAAAATAAAGCTGCTTTGGGTCACTTTGGAGGTATGCTGTTTAAATGATGCATGCATTCTAAGAGGCCAGAAGCTGCGCCACAGCCATGTTCCAGTCCTGGAGCATTGTTCTGGTGCAGCTTCTGGCCTCTTAGGATGCATGCATCATTTAAACAGCATACCTCCAAAGTGAGCTGAATCAGCTTTATTTTGGCCTGTCTGTAAGGGCCCTAAGTTAAGGAACTAGATTAATGGAAATTGTAGCCCCAAATGGAAAAGGTTGTAAGAATATTAGAAGATAGATTACCACCATTGAAGCTTAATGTTAGTAATCCAATATTGTTCTGTTTATGAATTTTATCCATTTGTTTAGAAAGGGGATATTTTAATAGGATACAAAACAAAGCATATAGAAGTTAGCAAGATTTTTATTTAATTTTTAGTTAATTCATCTTTAAAGAAAAAAAGCCTTTCTTATTTTAAATCTTCCATTTACCCAGATATCAGCATCTCAGGTCTCCTCAAAGAGATGTTCAGAAAGTGGCGATAAAGCAAGGCAAAGCAAATTGACTCCCTGTCTATGAGATGCTCCTTCCCAGGGATCCCACCTCAACCCTAATATTATCATCCTTTGGGACCTACCTTAGATGTTTCTCTGCTTATAGGCTTTTGATAGGATGTAGCTGGGTGGTTTTAAATAGTACTATCATGTCCATTAATAATCCCTATGATTTGTTATTCTTGGTTTAGTTTTATAATATAAAAATATATTCTTTCATAACTTCTGTATATTTCAGTTGTTGCAAGATACCTTAAGTCTTTTTTTAAAGGAAAGGTATCTAATAAATTCAAGTACAAATAACAAATCTAATAAATAATAGCAATACATTATTCAGCAAAATTACCTGTTTTACATCCACAAACTGCACACATTCTAACCACATACCCAGAAAGTCACGGCCACAGTGAGCACATTTTTGTTTATGGGAAAGTATAGTCTGCACTTCTAGGTTCTTCTTTAGTGCTCTATGTAAATAAACATTTTTGTTATCCAGCTGAGTGAGAATAAATCTTGCTGTAAGCTCCTGTACAATCAAAAAGAATAACCAATAATAATTACAAAAACTTGCAACAAAACCTCAAAACAATGCTTTTAGCTCTCAGTATTTAGCAGGTGATTTTATGAGTATGGTTCCATATTTTAACAAATACTTCTACAGGTGTACCTTGTGGCCCTTTACAATAAAATGCACAACATTTTTACTGAATGTCCTCATGCAAGTGTGAATGTGTCCATACCCCTAAAACCAAGAAATACAGTGATTTGTTTACTTATTTGCAAAATTGCTGTGTACATGGTATTATACTGCACTGCAACAACGATAGTTAATAATAATAATAATAGGTTTTATTTATATACCGCCCAATCACTGGGAATCCGAGCGGTTTACAATAGAGGGGATAACAGATAGTTCCCTGCCCACAGGCTTACAATCTAAAAGACACGACACAAAAGGAGAAGGGAATGGTGAGGGGGGAGGGAATCAGGTCCAGCATTCTTCTCTCCCTCTGAGGCCTGGACCAAGGCAGATGGACCGGAGGGAGGGCTCTTCTTCTTCTTCAGGCTAGCCCCTGATGGAACTGGGCCAGCCTACTCTCTCCCTCAGAGGCCGAACGATGACAGTTAGGGAGGGAGGAGCCTCTGTCTTCAGGCCAGCCCCTGATGGTACTGAGCCAGCCTTCTCTCTCCCTCAGAGGCCGAACGATGACAGTTAAGGAGGGAGGAGCCTCCTTCTTCCAAATTGAGACACAAATGTTATTTTATGTTGTTGTGTGCTTTCAAGTCTGTTCTAGCTTATAGCGACCATGGATTTTTTATATTTTACAATAAATGTTTACAAAAAGAAAACACCTACTGGTATGTTGGCTTAGTACTAGGGAGTTTGTATGTACATTCCCTATAGAACAGCAGACTGTTTTATCAACAGAAATAGAGCCAAAACCTGCACGGGTGGAGAGTTACAGTTTGCCAAATAAAGAGCAAAGATAATTACCACACTACACTCTTATAGTGCTTTATAGTCCAATTTTACTGCTCTGGCTACCTCCTGCTGTATCCTAGGGCTTGTAGTTCAGTGAGGATAAGAGCTCCCTGGCTGAGAACTCTAAATGCCCCTTCCTAACCTGTAAATCCCAGAATGCAACAGGAGGCAGCCAGAGCAGTTAAAGCAGAATAGCAACTCTGTAAGAGTATAGTGCTGTGATCTTGAAATAAGGTGCTAGGGTTTGCAGCGTGCAATACAAAAAGGGATCCTTCACTGTTTCAGTGGGAAAAGATGGATCCTACAAGAGGGGCAATGGATGAATTCTGAGCAATATCAAGATGAGAAAGAAGAAGCTGAAATATGTTTCAGAGGCAGAGAACAAAAAACTTTTTTCTTGGTCATGATCACTTGGAAACTCATCATGGGCATGAGTTATCCTGGTCTTTACTAGCTTTGGGTAGCAAGGTAAAGTCCTCTCTGGGGCTGGATGAACAGGCCACAAGGCCAACAGGCATTTTATGTGGGTATTTAGGGAGGATGTTTTGAGGGGGAAGCACAGAGTTCTGCTTCAGTGCCTACTTAAGACTACTGGATGTGGATTGGGAAGGAGCTGCTGCAGTCACCAGCAACAGGTGTGGCATGTTTGTATTCTTTGGCCAGAGGATGTAGGTAGCTACAAGTTGGTTGCCCTGTTTGAAGAAAAGGTCAAATGAACCAAGGCCCACATATCTACTCTTTAGCATTTTAGGAGCATGAGGTTTTCTTGGACAGAGAAAACCGTCCTAGATGAAGGGCACACAGATGATATCTCTGAGGAGGCAGTCTGTTACCAAACACAAAAGTTAGGCATTTAGATGAATGTAATACACAGAAGTAGAAGAACCAGGAATCATTCTGTGAGTTTGGAGCTACAGAATTTATTCAAAGCTCTCCCCCTTATCAGTGATGACAAGAAGCAGCAACAAGAGCAACAGTGTCAGTGGCCCTGGAAGATTCAGCACATGGGATGGCCCCTGCCAATCCTCACAAAAAACGTTTGTGTGTGTGTGTGTGGGGGGGTTAGTGCTGAGGGGAACAAAAACAGTGGTTTAGCTAGCAGCCTGACAGTATGTCTTAATAGGTGTGTCTCCTCCCTGCAGTAAAAAATCTACGTTATAACAGAGAGAAGGACAAGACTCAACAAACTCACTGACTTTTACCCCTTCCTTTTTGTCCATATGGGAACCTTCAGGATATTGCAAGTGATTATGAGGTTCTGAGTAGGACGGTGAAGGACCTTGATACAAAGGTTCATCTCTCCTTTCAGGACAAGCTAGTAAAGTGTGGACTGGACAATGCTACTGTTAAGTCAATTTGTAATTGGTTGATCGACGGAGCCCAAATGGCTTATCCTCATCCTGAAGAGCAGTGAAAGGGAAAGGTGCCAGCCTACAGATAGCCCTCCCTACCATATGGATTAAGAGCAGAAACAGAAAATGCAAGCCTATGACTAACATCTTTCTCATGTTTGCTTGATGAGGAGACCATTGTGACTTCAAAAGCTTGCAACTTGTAATTGTGCATTTTGGTTGGCCTAATAAAGGTATCATTGGTTGAATGTTATTGGATTTGCTATATGGCCAACACGGCTAACCCTAGATGTTAATATGTTATTTTAACTGTTAATGGTGTCTTTGCACAGTCTGAATACTGTAAAATTGTTACCTCAAATTAATATTTGAATGGCTAACCCTTTTTATAGAATGCCATCTTTGGGTGGAAAAAATTTCGCATTGTTAAAATTCTGGCTGTTTCCAAGATAAATACTTATTTTGTAATTATAGATGGTTTGCTGAGGTCTTTCCAAGATAAATACTTATTTTGTAATTATAGATGGTTTGCTGAGGTCTTTAAAGTTATGTAAATAATCTGTAATCATTATTTTTTGTTTTCTTAATGTTCATCTGTAAACCTGCCTTTGAACTTCCTTCCTTCATTTTTTTCAATAAAAATTTCAAGTGTTTGCTATTTTCTGCTAGTAGTATGGGGCCATCTGTATGTCTTAAACTGCTAATGCTCCTTCCTCCAATTTTCATTTCTACTTCCTCCAAGTCTAATACTGCTTTATGTATAATATGTTCGGCATACAAGCTAAACAGACACAGTGATAAAATGCAGCCTTGCCTGACCCCCTTGCCAAGTGGAAACCATTCTTTTTCTTTGTATTCTGTCCAATGGTAGCCTCTTGTCTTCAGTACAGGTTATGCATCAGGATAATCAAATGTTACAGCACACCCACTTCTTGAAGAGCTATCCAAAGTTTTTCATGATCTATACTATAAAAGGCTTTGCTATAACCTATATAGTTTGGATTCTCCTGAAATCACATATTTGCAATATTATCCCCAGTGATGCTTCCTTTCCTGTACCTGGCATGGTCACCTGGCATTTTTCTGTCCATATGTAGCAAAAGTCTTTGATGTAGAATTTAGATCATAACTTTGCTTGCATGTGAAATTAATGTGGCCTGTGGTTACTGCAACCCCTGCTTTCCCCTTTTATTGGGTACTGGGGTGTATATTGAATAGTTCCATTCCATGCGCCATTGTTTTGTTTTCCATATTTGTTGACAGATTTTAATTATAATTTCAATAGATGTGGGGGTGAATAAGACTGGGCGAAAGGAGTGGCCAGAGGTCACTCAAGCTCCGATTGCTCCAGGATCACAGTGGTCAGACACCATCGTCCTGAAGCTGGCCACTGCCAAAGTCCCAAATGGGCTGCTAGCAGGAGCAGCTTTTTGCAGCTCCTTTTGGGGCTGTTTTTGGGCTGCCTTAAGTGCCCTCAGAGGACATCCAAGTGATTTGGGGGCATGTGTCATTTCAAAGCCACACCCCCAAAGCACCCAGAAGGTGCTTTATTTGTCCCATGTGTTTTGGGCCACAGTCTTTTTAGCTTGAAGCAGCTCTATTGCTATGCCATCTGTTCCTGATTATTTATTTCTCCCAAATGCTCTGAGTGCAGCTTCCACTTGACTTTTAAAAATCATAGGTTCATCTTCAAATGTTTCTCCTCTGAATGAATCTGTCATCTTTCATCTCTTTTACATAGTTCTTCAATATATTGTTTCCATCCTGGTCATATAATTGTTCCCCTGTTGGCTCTACAGCACCCCCACTCTTGATTTAATTTTTCCTTTGATTTCTTGAATCTTGTGGAAGAGGCCTCTTGTTTTTCCTTTTTTATTGTCATTTTTATTTCTCTGCATTGCTTATTACTGTAGTTTTCTTAGTCCTTGCATACAAGCTGCTAAACAGTTGCATTCAGGGTTCTTACCCTATTTCTGTCTCTTTTTACTTTTGCTTCTCATTTCTCCTTAACTGCTTGAAGAGTTTCACCTGACATCCATTGAGGTTTCTCTTTCTTTTTGCGTGCAGATAATGTATTTGGCCATTTTTCCTGACTGTGTCCCTGGTTTTAGTGCAGAATTCTTCTGGTTCCTTGTTAATAGGGCAAATCTATTTTTAACCTTATCTTTAAATTCTATGGGTTGTATTTTGGCTCAGTGTTTGGTTCAGTGTTCTTCTTTAGCTTTACTCTAATTTTTGAATATTAATAGTTCATGGTCTATGCCAAAATCTGCTCCTGGTCTTGTTTTTGAAGAGAACAGACCTTTTCCAACTTTTGCTTCCAATTATGTTGTTTATTTGATTTCTATATTGATCTTTAGGTGATATCCATTTATAAAGTCACCATTTTGCTTGAACAGTGTGTTTCTGATAAGCAAAACGATGGCTTCACAAAATACAATCAGTCATTCAAACAAAAACAAACAGCTTCATTTATATACAGTGGTGCCCCGGGATACGAAATGATCGCGTTACGAAATTTCCAGGGTACGAAAAAGTTAGATTGGAAAAAACTGTTCCGGGTTACGATATTTTTTTCGGGTTACGAAATTTATTTCGGCGCGAAATTCAAACGCAAAGCGCGGCTAGCGGCTTTCCAGCGCTAACGGAAAGCCTTTTCGGGTTGCGAAATTATCGGGTTACGAACAGAACGGCGGAACGAATTAATTTCGTAACCCGAGGTAGCACTGTACTGCTTCTTACCAACACAGCAGTGTCTAAGCGATTTACAACTGTAAGCTAATTCTCCTGCTTCACTTTTTGATCCTAAGCCAAATACTAACCTTAAGAGTCAAAATGTCCTCCTCTTGTATGGCACTGACTGGTTTCTTCTCAAACAATGGATTATCTTCACAGTAAAGTTCTTCAAGCTCAAGGCTTTCTATCTGTTTAAATAGAAATTCTTAGTATAAGAGGAAGAATAATCAATATTTCAAAGATACGTTTACTAATCATCCAAAATATTTGCAGTTATATTTAATTAACATTTATCAAAAAAGAAAAATAGGTTTCACACACACACACACCCTGTATATATAAATACATTAATTTAGATATATTGATGAAATATGATTTTAACAACAGTAAGGGAAGCAAAAACTTTCCAGTCAAGAACCATCTATTCCCAAATTAGACACCATCTTTATTCAGACTAGCTGAGGATGCCTTTATTGTGTGCCCTGTCAATGCCTGAGGATCAAATTGGAAGAATGCACAAAAGGGCATTCTCTGTTGCAGGAGAGACAAATCCCCCCTCCTACTGGATGATTCTTGGCTCCTGGCTCTCATTCTTGATATCTTTTGCTGCCACACAAAATCTTTTTGCCACAGCAAGTCTTTGGGAGCTGATGTTCAACTTTACTCTAATAAACAGTCTGTTTTTTTTCTGTTTCATTCATATATCTTTTTTTTTAAAAAAAAAACAACCTTTGGTATAAGTTGACTTAAGACATTCTGTTGTATCAAAAATATAAGATATGCATGCATTAATAATAATAATACCAACAAAATAACTGTGAAGGCTGCCTAATAATATGGATTGCCAATTCTCCAGCTTTGGCCTGAAATGACAAAGTTCTAATTCCAAGAGAATGACCAATCCTCCTGTCTTGGCTCAATGTCCAACAATTGACCTTGCTCCCCAAAATTTTCCAGAGGCAATATGGGATATGTGACAAGCCACAGCATGGTCTCCCTGTAGCCTGTCATCTCAAAAGACCTAAACAGAGTTGATGCAACTGCATGCTTAAGCAGGAGAAAAACTTTAACTTCTTGACAGATGCTGATGAAGGACCTGCAGACACTAACAGAATAAAAAAAATGAGGAGTAGATGTCTAATTTTAATGATAGGTGCAAAGAAAATGCATTCAAAAATCAGCTTCACAAATTCAACACAGTTACAATAGAATGCATTCTATACTGTCAAGTATTTTCAGCTAAGTAGAAGGAATGAACAGCAGTGGGAACTATGCTAGAAGCATAAAATACAAAGAATTAAAAAACAAAAAAATGGCACATATCTCTCTTTTTTTCACCAAAAGAAATGTATCCTCCAAGAAAATCAAGTGATAATTCCTGAAATAGGCCAGGTTTCCCACAGTATTCTCCATCACGTTGTTACACAAACCAAGACTGTGCAAATAAAATGGCACTGAGAATTAACAGCTGTTCTTCTTACAGTATGTGGGTGGCAATGCCAGAAAAGCAGAATATGGGAAGATTATTGGGGGAGCTGTAAGTGAGACGAACAGAACTCTCCATCTTTTGCTATGTTTTGCAAAATCTGTTGGTAATCTTTCAAGATGCCATGAAGAAACTAGAATGTAACAATGACAGCTCCAAAGAACTGTATGTATCACAGAAGACCTACATTCAAAACTGAAAACAAGGGCAACTTCTATGGAAAATCAGTTCAAGTTATTCTGGATAATGCTTCTCCAGCTGACAACTGAAAATTCATAGAGGAAAACCGAAGTATATTGACACAGTTTGTGAATACCAGAAGACATTGTACAGTGTTGAATGTGTGCACACAATGATATGAAATGGGTTGATTTATAAATTCTCACTCTACACTGTGATAAACATTAGCAAGTGTGATGATGTGCAAGCCACATATTTAATGTACAGTGGTACCCCGGGATACGAATTACCCAGCTTACGAATTTTTCGGGATACGAAAAAATCCCATAGGGATTTATTGTTTCGGCTTACGAAGGTTTTTTCGGGTTACGAAAAAACCCCGGCGTAACCCGAGGGAGCACTGTAATATGGTTCTTTCCAAAGAAATATTATAGGTTGAGTCTCCCTTATCTGGAATTCTGAAATTCAAAATATTCCAGAACCCAAAACCATTTCCACAGGCTGCTGAAATAGTGATACCTTTGCTTTCTAACAGTTTAATGTACACAATGTACATACACTTTGTTTCATGCACAAATTTATTTTTAAAAGGTATACAATTACCTTCAGGTTATGTGTATAAGGTGTATATGAAATCTAAATGAATTTTGTGTTTAGACTTGGGTCCCATCTCCAAGATATCTACTAATGTATATGCAAATACCTGTACAGCTATTTCAAAATCTGAAATATGGAACACCTTTAGCCCCAAGCATTTTGGATAAGGGTAACTCAACCCTTAATTGGATTGGACTATGTCTATGAACAGGCCTGAGTAGTTCTCAGATGCTTAAAAAGACACAAACCTGCTTTCAGAACAGGCAAAGCCAAAACTACTCTGAACAAATTTTGCCATGAAAATTCTGTGATATGGTCTCCCTAGGGTCACCTTAAGTTGTAAATAACTCAAAGGCACACAATAACAACGCTGTTGAATGAAAAACCACTCAAGACTTTATTTTTGCTTCATAGCTTCAAGAAATTCTATTAAACTTTTTATTTATAACTCTCCAATTAAAGAGATGCTTTCTAGTTCCTTCTATAGCAGGTATTATTTCTCTTGCATACTTTCTGGGCTATGACTAAATCCCATTGACAAATGTGTAGAGATCATTTTTATCATGAATTTATTCATGGGGGAACATGATGCACATACCAGTTCTAAGAGGTTTGACATAGTTATACTAAAACAGCATAAAGTTTATTTTGCCATTATGACATTTTCTTAAGTCACCCAGGTTACTGTATGTACTCAAGTATAAGTCAACCTCATATATATAAGTCGAGGTCAGGTTTGGGGGCCAAAATAATGGATTCTGCCATGACCTGTTGATAAGTCAGGGGAAAACTGAGGGGCCATTCAGACTACCTTTTACCTCGGATCAGGAATCGAATTATGCACGTGAAGTTCATATTTGCCCCAAATCTCCCACAAGCAAATCCGAGGCTTCTACACCCATTCCAGGGTAAATGCCTCTTAGCATGGGTCATTTGGAAGCGGAGTAAAAAAATGTATGTTTTGAAAAAAACAGGTTCGGTGAATATGAACTTGCCCTTGATCATGATCGGGGCAAATTCAGGGAAGGGATTTAGGTCAGAGGGAGGGCAGTGGACAGAACATTCCTTCCCCTTCATCGGAGAAGGAGGAGGAGAAAGAAGGAGCTGGAGGAAGGATGCAAAGGGTGATCAGGGGAAACGGAGGAGGAGGAAGAGGCAGGAGCCGAAGGAAGGGTGCCAAAGGGCGATCGGGGGTAATGGAGGAGGAGGAGGCAGGAGCCGAGGGAAGGGTGCCAAAGGGGTAACGGAGCAAGAGGAGAAGGAGGCAGGAGCCAGAGGAAGGCGGGGTGCCTGAGAAAGGGTCAAGGTCAGGGTAGGGCAGAGGGAGGGCACAGAACGGAACAAGCCTCCCTCTTGCACCAGGCAGCTCTTTTTTTATTTTTTAGATATATGACAGTCTATGCGCATAGTTCTACAGGTAGATACATATATAGATAGAATGTATGTCTGCTTGTGGTACTTTCCCTTTCATTTCCTTGCTCCCAGCACACACTTTGCAAAAGACTTTTTTTCTAAATTATTTTTTATATGCAAATGCCACAATGCGAATGTTACAAATGTTTCTCTTTCAATTTGGCAAATTGATACAGAATGCTTTTGCTACATATGTGTATTCTTGGGTGGCAATGAGGGAAAGCAAAGGATGCAGAGATGGTATTCCAAGGTGAGTTATTATTATTGTTGTTGTTGTTGTATGTGTATATGAGGCATTCTGGGGTGGCAAAGCAAGAGGTTGCAGAGATGGCATTCTGGGGTGAGGAATTATTATTATTATTATTATTATTATTATGGGAAGAGGATGCATGGGGGAGGCAAGGGCTTTGGAGGTAGCATTGGGCTGGAAGCAAAGGGGAGGCAGGAGGTTGGAAGGCTACGGAGACCCATGACTTTGGGGGAGTCACACTCTCTCAGCCTCAGGGGAAAGGCAATGGCAAATCTCCTCAGAACCAATCTTGCCAAGAAAACTCCAGGATGGGGTCGTTTTAGGGTTGCCATAATCTGTAGTGACCCAAATACACACAACACACACACACACACCTGGAGGTTTTTAAATTATGCGCACACTCCTGCCTGTTTTTTTTTTTAAAAAAAGGAGGGGAGAAGCACACTTCTGATTGCCCAATGAATGCAGGAAACATCACCTATGACGAAAGTGGAACTGAATTTGATGGACAGCAAAGGAGCCTTCATTTTAAACTGGTTTCTCTGCAGGAGCTACAAGGGCATTCAGGGTTAAAACACCCTGATTGAGGTTGTGGGCACTTGCTTCCAGAGGGATTCGGGGGGGGGGGGACTGAATCTGCCCATTCCATCCAGCAGAAAATGGTCAATATGAATGGGGCCTTAGAAGACAGCAGGCTGGAAAAGAGGCTTCAGGGCAAGTGCATGTCCTTCTTCCTCCTCCTCAGCTTGGCTGGTCCCATGGAAGACAGTCAGGTTGAAGGGGAGGCTTCAGAGTCAACACTCTACCCTTCCTCCTCCTCCTCAGCTTGGCTGTCACTGACTGACCTGGGTATAAGTCAAACCAGTGTTTTTGGATCCATTTTTGTGCACAAATTTCTTGACTTATAGTCGCGTATACATAGTTATCTACCTCTATGGTTATTAGGAAGATCATCTTGTGGTCATGATTATTAAATAAAGCATATGAAGACACGTTATGCCTGTGAACTACTATTTTGCTAACATTATATAAACAGCTACCCAGTGTAAATAAAAGATTCTGTGCAGCTGCTCTATCTGTAAAACAGCTTATAATTTTCCACCAATAAAATCTTGAAATTTTGTAACATTAAATGGTTCATACCTCCAGGGCAAGATGAGTGAGCAGGCAATTATATTCTGGGTCACAGTTTGTAGCAATTGCCATAAAAATATATCAGTTTCTTACAATATTTTTTAAAATATAGTCATGACAGAATCCTTGAGGTGTAATCCAAAAATCTGCTTTACAAGAAACGTCAAAAGATGATTTCACTCTCATAAAATATAGCGAAGAACAGATCAGTAAGTTTGGAACTCTTGAATTCTATAGCTAGCGCAGGTTTCACATAAAAATGGACTACTAGATGGTCAAAAATATGCATTAAAGATACACTTATTAATAATTTAGTCACACTGAAACATTTAAGGCCCACTGGTTTGCATGGGAAAGATTTAAGCATACAGTACATTCTTCCACTGAGATCAATGGTTTTAAAAGTACTTGACTCTAACTGGATCATACCAATCAACCAACAGTTCAAGAGGCCAGGAATCTGCATTTGTGGTATACAGACTGCCAATTGACAACAATCTGCAGTGCATAACAAACAGTACTTTCACTGTGGTAATTTGTGCAACTAAGTGAGGAATTCTCATAAAGAGAATTTGGAAAGAAGCCAAATTAAAAAGAATTACAACTGATATCATTTTTAAAAATAAGTTTTCATTCATACCTGTCTTAACAAATTAAGAAAAAAAGATATCACTATGTATGGTAGTCACTACCCAGTTCAAGGCAGCAATTCTAGATATACTGACCTTTCGATACAATAGAATTAAGTTCAAGACATAATCAGGCACTTTAAAACCTGAGCAAAGTGAGAAGCAGGAAAACTCTAACCCTTCCCCTTGTGTTCTCATTTCTGTCACTCTCTACATGTCTCCTTCTTTGGAGGTTTTTAAACAGAGTCTGGATGACCATCTGTCAAGGGTGCTTTGACTGACAATTCCTGCATGGCAGGGGGTAGGACTGGATGGCTCTTGTGGTTTCTTCCAACTCTATGATTCTATGTGGAGAGCAATGATCTGAAAAGGAAGTCTCCTCTGTGAAGAGAGTCAGGAAAGCTGATTTTTTTTTTAATTTAAAGTGCAACCCCCATATCTGTGATGGATACATTTCCAGAATTACCATGAACAGTTGACTGAAAATCACAGATAATATTGAACCCTGTATTTTGGGCAGAAGTTGACAATAAAGTTGCACTAGAAGACCTCCAGATGCCTAGAAAAACCATATTTTTTTTGACACAGGTAAGTGAAACTGTGGGTAATAGTCCTGTAAATACAGAGGTTGTGCTGCATTTATTTATTTATAGCGCGCCCGCGCCATACACGGGCGCGCCATATGCGGCTTGAGCATACGCACTCAAGTCGCACGGGGCGGAAGGGGTGGCGTGTCCCATTCATTTGAATGGGTGCGCACACCCGTTGCTCCCCGTGCGCTGCCGCGCCGCTGTGCACGAGCCCCATTGTTTCCAATGGGGCTCCAGCATAGGCAGAATTCGCCTTACGCAGTGGGATCCGGAACGGATCCCCCACGTAAGGCGAGGACCAACTGTATTCCAGTTTTGGCACACTGAATCATAGAGTTGAAAGGGGCCACTCAGTCCAACCCTCTGCTCAGATTAACTTCTCCAAAAGGGCAATGCCCCAAACTCTGTCTAACTAGCCCCTGAAATAATTTCCCCCCTAATACTGTACAATTTTAAGTCGAGCAGTAGACAACATAACTGAGACTACCTTTTCACAGTTTAGGTTAGTATTTGGGGCTAAAGAAAATGATAAGTGGCTCACAGTGTTCAGTATGTTAATTTGTTATGTCACTTAAGAATTCTAACACCAGTTTCCAAAACTGAGTCACCATGAGACATCTAGACCACATATCTAAAACTGTGCCTTGAACCTTACAGCCTCTCCATTGGTGATATATTAGTAAATACGAAGCAATCTAGATGGCATAAGGTGCAATCTAGAAACAACCTTTAAGACATTTTCTCTAGTAAAGCTTGATGGTGAAATATAAGATAGGAAAGCCACATTTTATTCCACTGCATGTCAGAAATTATTTTTTCTAAGTTTAATTTCCATTGCAATTTACTACTCATTCTCAGTTCATATGTATGTTTGAACATCCAATTATATAAAATAGACACTATTCCTCACTATGATCTTCAAACAATGTTAATGTCCGAGGCACATCTTCAGAATAATACAGTGCACTCACTAAACAGCAAAGCTGTAATTGATGTAACCATAGCATTGAGGTTCCTTGAAACTTTAGATGTTCCATAGTAATCGGTTTACTTGCATAAAATAAACCCTTTACTCTGTGTAAACCATGGTGTTCCCACAGAAAAATCTTTATCTTATGGGAGCATGATTGGTGAGGGTGAAGGTGCAAGAATTTTAACCCAATGTTTCCAAATGAGAAGGATGTCCCTCAAAAATGGGTTTAAGGCATTGGTAAGGAAAGTAAATGGAAAATATTCAAAGTTTCTAATTTCACTTGGCCATTCCATGATGACCCATGAAATCATTACGGATGATATGAAGCATCTGTTGCTTAGTGGAAAGGGAGATTTGGGATTCCAAGTTCCCACACACACACACACCTCATTAGTTTTGGCCAACTGGACTTTTTTTTTTAGAACATCTGAGGCATCAATGGCCTTCTGAAATAATCTTTTTTAGGTTTTTTTTTTGCCAATTCTTTATTTTATAAATATTTAGGGTTATAGGAATTGTTTGGTAGACATGTATGTCAGGAAAGGATCAGACATTTACCATATATACTTGACTATAAGTTGACCTCACATATAAGTCGAGAGCAGATTTTCGGACCAAAATTATGAATTTTGATATGATCTATGGATAAGTCAAGGGTAAAGCCTAGGGGCATGTAGTGAAGGTTTCACTGAAGACCACATTTTGAGTTTTGTATGCATCCATCTGATAAAAGTCGAATAGTTATGTCTCCAAAGCTACTACAGGTCTTTGGTAAGAGAAATCTTTTTAATCACTGAAAAACCCATACCCATGTCTGTAAAATTATCAAGTCTTAGTTGGCCCTGGACTGAGCTGTAAAAACATAGAAGTTTTGATTTTGAGAAGTTGGTTTTAAAACTGGAATATATCTGAAATATGTCCAATACAATATATAATTCTAATATTGATCTATCTGGCTCCATAATAAAAAGCAAAACATCATCTGCAAAAATGTCGATGGCATGATGACATGGAATGATCTAAATACATTTAATGCTACAATTTGCTTGAATTATTTCAACTAGTTTAACTGCAACAGCAAAAAGTAATGAGGAAAACAGACAGTGCCTCTTGAAAGATGATGAATCATACTTTCATGCCAATAAGCATACTGTTTACATTATGGAACACTTGTCATTTTTCATTCTTTTTTTAATTTACATAATTTGAGTGCATGTAAAATGATAGTTCTAAGAAAGTATTTTAATTCAGAATTTATTTGGTTTAATAACATGCTTGTTTTCATTTTTCATAATTTTTGGAAATTTTCCCCCTAGAGTGTGTATTTTTCAGGCATATATATTAAGGTTTTGCCAATATAATCTAGAGGAAAATGTCTTTGCAGTGTGGATATCAGCCATTTTAAACTTTCAAAGAAAACATGCATGTATAACGTTTTAATATATATACATATCCTTTCAGTCCTTTCATTATGCACAAAATCAGCAGAAAACAGGTTGCTTACTGATAACTGTGGTTCTTCAAGTGGTCATCTGTGCCCTCACACAATAGGGTTTGTGCCTGTGCAGAGGCTTCATTCGGAAAGCTGAAAAGCTGAGCAGATTGTCAGGAAGCCCCACCCACTCCTGTGTACTGAGCTTGCTTAATCCCGTCAATCTAGTCCCACCTTCAGTTCAAGTCTGCCACAAAAAAATTGGCAGGGACCTGACTGATAGGGAGGGTTTGTGTGAGGGCACAGATGACCACTGAAAGAATCACATTTACAGGTAAGCAACCTATTCTTCTTCGTGGTCTCTGTGCCTCACACAATAGGGTGACTAAAAAGCTCACCTGTGGCAGGTGGGAAAGTCACTGCAGAATTGAAGAGAGAACAGTACAGCCAAAGCTGGCATCCCAAAAAGACCTAGAATCAAGCCGGTAATGCCAGACAAATGTGGAATGTTGAGACCACTTCACCACCTTGCAGACATCAGGCAGAGGGACGCCTCTGAGGAAGGCGGCAAATTAGACAAGCCCTGGTTGAGTGTAGGCGCACAGCAACAGGAGGAGGGTATTTGGCAAATTCATAAGCTAGAAAAATGGTCTGGGTAATCCACTTTGAGAACCTTTGAAAAGAAATAGGTTTCCTAGGTACACTATAACAAACAAACAACTTGGTGGTCAACCTGAACTCAGCAGAACGTTGAACATAAAACACAAAAGCACAGAGAACATCAAGTGTGTGCATAATCTTTTCCAGAGGCGTGGAAGTGTCTGGATAAAAAGTGGGTAGCATAGTGTTCTGAGAAAGGTGGAAAGGGGACACCATCTTAGGGAGAAAGGAAATATCTGGCCTGAGGACCACTTTTTTCCTGTGAAAAATTAGGAAGGACTCATGTGAGCAGAATGCTGTCAGCTCGGAAGACTTCCTGGCTGAAGTGATGGCCACGAGAAATGCCACTTTCAGCATAAGCAACCTCAGGGAGGACAACCCCAAGGGTTTAAAGGGCAGCCTGGTAAGGTGTGTAAGCACCAATGAGAGTGACTAGGAAGGAGCCAATGGAGATAGCAGTATAGATGGTGTAGACCCTTTCAAGGTAGGTGAGGTGAAGAGTTTAGCAGACGGCAAACCAGGGGGCTGGTTAGTTACAATAGCTGACAGATACATCCTGAAAGATGAAAAAATCTGTCCTTGATCACGCAGATGGAGCAGGAAGTGAAAGGTAGTAAAGAGTTGGACTGGCGACATGGCTCAGCTCTAGCTTCGGCAAAGGTACAAAAGCTCTTCCACTTTTAAGAGTAAGACCATTTGGTAGACTCCTTCTCTGAAGCAGAGAGGACTCACAAAAAATTGTATGTACAGCGCTGTGTAAATTTACAGTGCTTTATAAATAAAGGTTAATAATAATAATAACAACAACTCTTGCCATTAACGGGACCGGAGGGAAGGCGTAGAGGAAGTGACAGCCCCAATTGAGAAGGAAAGCATCTCCTAGGGAGCCCTTCCCTCAGCCCACTCTGGTGCAGAACATCAGATACTGCATATTCTCCGGAGTAGCAGTGACCAAGATGGGGTGCTGAAATGCCAGCAATGGTACTGATACCATAGGAGCAAAAAAGCCACAGTAGTCTCCTAGGCGGTTGCTGCCATCGAGACCTGAGTGGAGGTCGAAGCGGACATTGAGGCCAAAGAAGTGGTAGGCGGAAGAGATACCTTAGACTTGTACTTCTTCTTAGACTTCTCAGTGTCACAGTCACTCAAGATGCCAGGCCTCTTTTTGGTCTTGTGAGGTTGCTTATCCTTGGAGACAGAAGGAACCTCCTTCAGTAAAGGAGAATGAGCAGCAGATGGCGTAACCTATGACATCGAGGGAGCAGGCTCTAAAGCACTTGACGTCGAGGACTTTGGTGTTGAGGAAGGCACTGCTGATGTTAAGATTTTTGGAGTCAAAAGGGTCAACCTCAAGACCAATATTGATGTTGGAGCCAATGTTTTGGAAATCTTAGGGATCTTTGCGGGTTTGGAAATTGGCACCAAAGCCAAAAGATCAGTCTGAGAAGATGGTTTCTCCTCAAGAGAAAGGAAGTGTTCCCAATAAAAAGCTTTAAACGCTGGGCACTGTTGCAAAGAGTTGTGCTGGTAAAAGAGCAGCAAATATTATGACGATGTGTAACGTGTCTCTCACCCAAACAAAAAAGGCATTTAGAATGTCCATCGGTGAGGGGCACCTTCCTAGTACAAGAAATTCAGAGCTTAAACAAAGAGTTGGAGGCTACAAGAGGCCTTGAAGTGAGGCGCCCAGCCAGGCAAATTACACTAGAAATAATCCTCACTTCAAAGCTCTGCGAGGTCAATGCTCACAATAGAATGAAGAAAAAATTGGGGGGGGGGAACTAACTCTACTGTACACGAAAGAACTCAGCTGGAGAGCAATCCAAAGGGAGTGTTTCTCTTGCGGCGGATGAAAGAGAACTGAAGGTGGGGCTAGATTGGTGGGTTTGGGCAACTTCAGTACACAGGGGTGGATGGGGCTTCCCACCAATCTGCTCAGCTTTTCAGCTTTCCAAATGGAGTCTCTGCGCAGGCACAAAGAGAGAGGCAGAGAGACCACGAAGAACTAAATATATCTCAAATCCAGTGTAGATGGCAGGGTTGAAAGAGGCCTTCTGATAAATAGAACCATATAGGACTCAACTATTAATGATAAACTCGACCAAAAAAAAAAAAAAAAAAAAGTAAAGCAAGTATCAGACACATATAGAATGCAATACTAAATAAATACTAAATGCTATGCCTTGAATTCAGAGCTTGGATGTTCTGAGTTACAAGAAACATAAGGGTGAACAAGACTGCCCCAAAGAGGCAGCTTGAAACCACCCTGAGAGAGCTGGGTTGGGGCCATGGCAATCACACACCGCAGTACCAACATGGTCTTTTGCTGGCCCAAAAAGAAACAGCAAAATGCCACTCCTTTTTGAGTGGGTAAAAAGCTGGCTTTTCCCTCCCTGCCACAGTTTTACGGCGTTCTGGCAGCATGCAACATGTAAACACCATGCTGGCAGAACACCATGAAGCTGAGCCACGTGAGGGCAGCCTGGCGGCTTCCAGGCAGCTTTAGGGCAGCATTGGGGCATGCGTCATGCATACCCCATGCCCCCAAGCCACCAGGAAGCCAGCGTTTCGAGCCAGTCTGTTTCAGCTCATAGTTACCTGCAACACATGCTATTATAAAAAAAAAATAAGGGACTAATGAAGTCACATTGCAAAACCCATGTAACAAGGTACTTTGGGATGTAATAAGAACTATTTTGTTCTTACTTTTCAAACCAAACTTTAAGGGACTTTTAGAGGCATTCTGACAGGATTTTTTTCCAAGTTTTAAGTCATTATCTTATCAATGCTAAGGAGTATACCTTTCAGAAATGGCAGCACAATAGTAATGGGCAACAAAAAAAGATCAGTTTTTCACACTGCATCAAATAACAAGAAATTACTTCTTAATGACCATAACACGTGTCCAAGAGCTATTATGAGTGTACATCTTTCTTTTAAAAAGGGTTTTGTCATGCTAAATTCTTCAGCCACATGTGGGCCAGCATCATGGTGCTCCAGTGGCTGGCATTTACATGTTGTATGCTGCCGGAGCACCGTAAAGCCGCAGTGGGGAGGGAAAAGCCAGGTTTTTACCGGCTCAAAAAGGAGCGGCATTACTGGAATGTACATGACTTATATCATGAGTTTTCCATTTTCAGTTTGAATACTCATACATATCCATCTGCTTTAATGGGTTTTGAAATTTCCTAGTAAATTGTGACCTATTGGATTGGATTTCTGCCATCTACCTGACTGCTATTAATATTAATGGTACAAAAATCTGTTGCTGAAGGCAACTTCTTCAGTTTACTTCTCAATAGAGTGTCTTCATTAGAGAATCTAAGCTATTAAAGAGTGCTATTCACAATACTTTGCAAATTCAGGTAATGCTGGTGTTATAAAATTGGTGTTTCTTACACTGCTGTGTGTATATATGTGCCTTCAAATCACCTATAAACTTTGCCAACTCCATATATTTCATAGGATTGTCTTAAGCAAGGAATATTCACAAGTGGCCATTTGCCATGTCCTTATTCTGAAATATAGGCTACAGCACCTGGTATTTGTTGGTAATCTCCCACCCAAGTACCAACCATGTGTGACCCTGCATGGTTTCAAGATCAGACATATTTAGACCCTATTACTACAGATGACTTAATTATTAATGCAGACATTTGAACATATGTGACCACAAATGTATGTTATCCATGCTGCTCAAGGAAGCACAATTTTACATACAACCCTTATGTTTGCTGTATAATGTATGCACCATACACAATCATTTTATCGTTATAAATAGTGCCTCAGATAAGCTTCAATTTTGCTGCACCAGGCAACAATTATGAACATTGTAGAAAAATGTATAGGAAAATTGTTTTTAGAGTGAAGATTTCTACCTACTTTTTCTGTAACAGACTAAAGGAGAAACATGAAATGACCTTTGTGAAATAATTTAGTGCTGACCTCAAGTGGCCATTGATATCATTGCATGCAGGTATTCAAATATCCTATCCTGCTTTATTTGGCGCGTGTGTTTCACCCCTAAAATATGTCAATTTTAAATGAATATCTACATAAATTGTAGTAGTTCAAGGATGCTTTCACATTGTCTTTTCTTTTGAATTGCTACCCAGAGATTTTTACACTCCTAAACAATGTAGAATGAGGTACAGAAGACTGCAGAGGAAGGGGGAAATTACTCCAAATTAGGCAGAGGTCCTCCCAAGCTGGGACATTTCTCCTCATTCATAACCCCTATGACCCATCCTAATTTTTCAGGAGGACTCTCTTAATCTCTAAAGATGCTTTTCAGGAGTTACAGATGGCTTCAAGAAAAGAGAAGGGTTGCTATACTTTTACATTAATTTCTCTTAAGGTAATTGCTCTTAGGATTCAAGCCTCTGTGGTTTTGTTTAATTGTGTCAATATTTTATGAGCTAAGAAAAATACAGTATCAGCCTGTCTGTGGTACTTATCTGAAGACAAGCAAATTGTTATTAAATTTGGCTTTTCAAGGCCTTTGTGAAGGATTAGCAGTTAACAGGGGTGAAGCAGATGTGGCCAAAGGAGTGGTCATAGACTGCTCCCACCCTGATTGCCCTGGACCACCACAGGACCACGGCAACCAGATGCTACAGTCCCAAGGACACCCGCTGCCACAGTCCTGAAGGGGCTGTGAAAAGGAGTGGTAATAAACCACTCCTTTTGTGGTTGGTTCTGGGCCACATTCAGCGGCCCTGGTGTGCCTTCTGAGCGATCCAGGGGTGTTCTTCATGTCCACACCCCACCCCCACATCAGCCCAACAGCGGCCCTTTGGAGCTGTTTATCTGAGGCCAGAGCCTCTGATTTGCCTCATTGCATCCCTAAATTGTCCCAATACCAGTATCAGTTCCTACGAGAAGATGAAGACTAAAAGGACTGAGAAGAAGTTAGTACCCAGATTCTCTTCATTTCCTGTAATTTAAAGAGTAAAGTATAGTTTTAGATATTAATAGGAAAGTCTAAATAAATCACAACACAAGCATGAGGCTTCACCATGAAGAAAAGGAAGCAAAAATATTCATTCCCAGATTAATAAACCATGATTAAGATTATTATGTTAAAACATACTTTAGACTTACAGTGCTTTAGAACAGAGATGGACAACTTCCCACTATGATTTAGAGGACCATTATGCTCCTGTCCAGCAGAGCTGTTTAGGGTGGTAAGGGAACTGACACAGGTTCCACCTGTGCAGAATCCTTTGCTTAACCCGATAATGGCCTGCTGTGATGCTTTTAACAACTACTTCGCAGATAAAATCTCTCAGATAAGAGCCGACCTGGATGCTGGGATTGTAGCAGAATCGACTGATGAGGTGTCCAGTGAACCCGTTGTTGAGGTTAAACTGGATCGGTTTGAGTTCGTGAGTACCGATGACGTGGACAAGATCCTTGGAAATGTGAAGAAGATGACATGTCCCCTCGATCCCTGCCCATCATGGCTGGCCGTCCAGGGGGGTGATGCTTTGAGGGCATTTCTTAGAGATGTCATCAATGCATCCCTTAGAGAAGGTTGTGTTCTAATTTGCCTAAAGGAGGCGGTTGTTAGACCACTCCTGAAAAAACCTTCCCTGGACCCCCTGGATATGAAGAACTAGAGGACTGTATCCCATCTGCCATTTTTAAGCAAGGTGATCAAGAGGGCTGTTGCCCTTCAACTCCAAGCCATCTTGAATGAAACCAATTATCTAGACCCATTTCAAACCGGCTTCAGGACAGGATATGGGGTGGAGACTGCCATGGTTGCTCTTGCCGACGATCTTCGTCTAGGCATTGACAGAGGAAGCGTGACGCTGTTGGTGCTTCTAGACCTCTCAGCGGCCTTCGATACAATAGATCACGATATCCTCTTGGAACGCCTGAGAGAGTTAGGAATCGGTGGCACTGCACTCCAGTGGTTCCGGTCCTTCCTCTCGGGTAGATTCCAGAGGGTGATGCTCGGGGAGAGTCACTCCTCAAAAACGGAGCTTAAATGTGGCGTCCCTCAAGGTGCCGTACTGTCCCCGATGCTATTCAACATTTATATGAAGCCACTGGGAGAAATCATTCGCAGACATGGGGCAGGGTGTTATCAGTACGCTGATGACACCCAAATATATTTCTCCATGTCCCAATCAGCAGCTATGACAACAGATGGCATTTCTCCCCTCAATCAGTGTCTTGAAGCGGTAATGGGCTGGATGAGGAAAAACAAACTCAAGCTGAATCCAGACAAAATGGAGGTACTTACAGTAGGGGCCCCCAAACCAGATACAGGGTTGCAACCTCCAGTCCTAGATGGGGTCACGCTCTCCACAAAGGACTGTGTTTGCAGTCTGGGGGTGCTCCTAGATCCGTCGCTTCACATGACAAACCAAGTGTATGCAACAATCAGGAGCGCCTGCTATCAGCTCCGGCTGATACGCCAGCTGCACCCTTTCCTGGAAGTAAAGGACCTAGAAACTGTTGTACATTCACTAGTAACCTCACGACTTGATTTCTGTAACGCACTCTACATGGGGCTACCTTGTGCCTAGTCCGGAAACTTCAACTAGAGCAAAATATGGCAGCCAGGCTGGTCGCCGGAAAAACTAGGAGTGACCGAATAACACCCATCTTAAAATCTCTTCACTGGCTGCCTATTGGTTTCCGGGCACAGTACAAGGTGTTGGTTATCACCTTTAAAGCCCTACATGGCTTGGGCCCAACCTATTTGAGGGATCGCCTGCTCCCATATAATCCGCCCCACACCCTCAGGTCCTCTGGGAGGAATCTATTGCAGCCTTTAAAAACCAGACTAACTGCTACCTCCCAGAGGGCCTTCTCTGCAATTGCTCCCAAACTATGGAATGGTCTGCCGGACGAGATCTGTCAAACTGCCAGCTTAGACAGCTTTTAAAAAGTTGTCAAGACGGATCTCTTCCGGCAGGCCTTTCCTGAATAAAAGTGCCCGGCCACAGAATGACTGCCCCCCACATCATGTATTAGCCCACCACTCTGTCCTCTTATTTTTGTGTGTGTGTTTTTAATAGATATTTTAATTGTACATGTTTAATCTTGTTTTAAGGGGGGAATTTGGGACATAATTTTGTAAATGTGGATTTTAATATGTTGTGAGCTGCTTTGATTGTCTTGTAACAGTAAAGCTGGATATAAATAAAAGTTTTATTATTTTATTATTATTATTATTTGCACACATTGCTTTTGTCTTTCATGCAACAGGGCTCTTTTTTCACTTTTTCAAAGCAACCCACAACTTTCCAAATGAGGCAAACCATAGTTTGTCTTTGCAAAATCAGGATCATAAACCAAAAGGAAACACAGTGTGCCACAAACAAAGACCAGAAGAAAGGAATATATCAGAAGGAAAGAAGGAGTGCATTTGCACAGAGCTTCATGGTCTGATATTATGATTGAATATCCCCATATTAATTATAACCTTGAAACATTCTCTGTACTTCACCAAAATGTACCTTAGGATACATACTTAAAAACAATAACCTTATAACAGTCATGGCAAACTATTATATGTAGTTTGTTGTGGCACCAGAGTGACAGAGAAGGCTAAATATCTTACAAAACACAGAATTCCATAGTACCAAGCCATGACAATTAAAGTGGTGTCAAGCTGCATTATTTCGGTGATACAGATGCAGCTCTAGACATCTAAATCAAGCATATTTCTATAACTAATAAAAATATATGCTTTAGAATATACTCACACTTCATATATCTGAAATTCATTTACTACCGGTAAATTCCACAGTTCACAGATTATTCCAATGAAAGGATTTAATACTCATACTTACGCCTGTGGGAAAAATCTTAATGTTGTTTCCTGCTACATCCAGAACTCTAAGCTTCTTCATTTTGGAAAGTCCCTAGTTGAAGATGATAAAGAAATTTTAGTGCTTTAATATAATTGAAGTATATTATTTATGGTGTGATCTTAAGCATGTATACTCAGAAGTAAGCTCTGCTGAGTCTCAAGTAAATATGTACAGGGTTAGAGCTTTACATTCTTAAATGTAAAAAGCGTTGGAAAATAACAGTGATAGAAGGAAAGGTAAAAATTACTTATAAGAGCAGGTATTAATTATTTCCAGAGTGAAACAAATAAGGCACACTGAATGTAAAGTTTGGGGAGGTAACCAAGGCATGTACTTGTCCCGTTTTGATGAATGAGTTTCAAGTTGTTCAACATGATGATGTGGGCAAATTGCTTGGAGAGATGAGGCCAACCACTTGTCTGTTAGACCCATGTCCATTTTAGCTAATTAAAGTTGCCAAAAGAATGGCCAGTTTGGGTGGTGTATGCTGTAAATGCTTCTCTTGGATCTTACTTAGAAAGGGGTGATTAGAGACTGATTGACAGTTACCTAGGGAAGTTGGATCTAACTAATTTTTCCCTTCACCAAAGGTCTTACAATTGTTTCTTCCAGAGAGGTTGGAACATAATCCTCTTTCAAAGGTTGTGGCAACCACAACTTTAGGCTTTCTTGGATGAAACAAATAACCTGGATCCATTCCAATCTGGATTTGTAGTTTTCAACATCAGTTGGAGAATCTTCAACTCAGTTTTTGTTTTGTTTTGTTTTTTTAAAAACTTGCTTGAATTTTTTTTCAAAGAGAAATTTCAGCATGCCCAGTTAATATTTTAAACTTCCCAACTATTAAGAGCTGTGTGTGTTTAAAATACTTTTGTTTATAACAGCAACTTTAACCTCCTCATTTATTTCATGGGTTTTTACAAGTGCTGTGCAAGGCATGTTTCTTAAGAATTCTGAAACTACTCAACTCAATATGCTTTTAACATGTACAGATAAGATCAGAGGAAGCTTGTAAGATACATATTAAATCAATGTTGGAATGAGTACATATGTCAGAGGTTGAAGACTGGCACGTGCATGAGCGGGGCAATATATATACACTATTCAAACTAATTGATGTGGCCTTTAATAGCCAAAACACATTTTCTCTGACTTAACATATATACTATATTTAACATGCACCACTCATATCTTATCTCCACCCACATATTCCAAAATCTATCTATCTTTGATTTTCTATGTCCATCCGATTCAGATAAATGGGCTGTTTTTGGACCTTATCACACACACAATTTTAAACGTTCTGGGGACGAAAAGAGGATGCTCGAGAGCGCGCGCGTGCTGCAGAAAACAGAGTTTATTGCACACAAATACATCCTCCAAGAGGCCCTGTTCCGTCCCCCAGCGCACACCCGTTCACGTCCAGGCCTGATGGGTGTGATTTTTTGCTGATGGAATTAAAGAATCAAACAGAATTGTCCTAAGGCACTAGTTTAAAGGCTAAGTGTTCTTCCAAACATGAGTTTGCTACACTCAAAAGGCTTAGTGCAAATATTCTAGCTTTTTCCATAATAGACTTTTTGAACAAAAAGGAAAGAGTCAGAAAAACAGTGGGAAATATGGGAAGCTTGCAAATTTAAGAAAATGACATCTGAATCTCCCATACTGTTCTGGGGATGAATGAGTGCAGTAAGAGCTTTGTTTGGGGGGGGAAAGTCTACATAACACATTAAAACATTATAATTAATCCACAGAAGATGAGCTCACTGAAGCATTTTTAAAAAATCCCTCGAACAGAACATATGATTGCAATGTTCTCAAGACAGTTTTTCAAAGCACAACATTACTCACATCAGGGAGTTCTTCTATTTGATTTCTTGACAAAATGAGGATTTTCAGTTTCATCAGGTATTTAATTTCTTCTGGGATTGCAATGATGGAATTGTGGGACAAATGGAGTTCACGCAGCTTTCTGAGGCAACAGAATTCTTTGGGAATACTTCTTAGCTGGTTATTGTCTAAACTCACACATTTGAGATTCTTAAGCCTATGGGGGGGAAAAACAAAACATTTCAAGATAATGCCCTCCATGTTTATAGGAATGATGGTCTGTATCAGTGCTGCTCAAAAGCGATGGTCCCTGGATTGGTGCAGGCCCATAGCTACTGGCTGTAATTTCTTGACAAGTTGCCAGGAAAGAAACAGTTGTAGCCAGTGGAGATAAATATGGCTGTAGTTCCTGGCATATGGGTAGGGGTGGATAAGCATTCCCTCACATCAGGTAGCTTGAGATTTACTGGTCTACACTGTATATAGTCAGTAGTGTTTACATGTATGCATTTGTTGCAGAACAGAGCTAGCCTAGCCTTATAGATGAGAAGAATCAACTAAAATAGTTGAAGGATGCCAAGTCACACTGGAAATAAGTAGGGCTGGATTTCCTCTTGCTTAAGCCTTACCCCCTGCTAAACCCCATAATGGCTGAAATATCATGGGTGGAAATGTCAAAACAGCTAGGATATCTGTATGCATGTGTGTGACTATAATGCAATATATGATCATTTGGATTCAGTACAGTATTCATTTGGGCAGAAGAGAAGCAGTGGTGGTGTCTAGTATAGTTAGTGAGTCTTGGCAAAAGTAATGTGTGTAAAAAAAAACTTCTACGGTATATCAACAAATGCTAGCTATTAAAATCTACTTGCATGATACAGCCAATTCAGATGAATCAGATCAATAGTCATTAAAATTACCTTTGAATTTCTGGAGGAAGACAAGTGAGCTGATTATTGTTCAGGTTAAGGAGTACCAAATTCTGCAATCCATCTGTTAAAAAAGATGGCTGTATATTATGGTGTATTCTACAGTATACCATCTTCCTCCATAGATTTCATTATGCATTTTTGTATTTCTTTAAAGATCCATTATTTGCTGTATGGCCATGCCTTTATAAGCATTTTGTTATTGCATTTCTTTAAAATGCCTCAGTATATATAAAACACAGATGAATATTCAATGAGGTAACTTGATAAGTAAATAGTTTCAAATAAAAGACATAGTGCTGTCAAAAGACTCAAAGAAAGAATGCACAGAAAGATAGAAAGCAGTGTCCTGGAACCCCAAAATGAGAGTTAAGAATAGGATGAACCCCAGTATGGTCTGGTACTATTACCACCCCAATCTTATACAGTACATAGTTCTTGAATGGAGGTTCCTCTGAATTAGTGGAAAATTCTATCCAGGATGAATGAGTGCAGAGCAGAATGCTAAATGGCAATCTTAACTGGAAAGCTTTAATTGAAGAGAAAGAATGTTCTGATTTACATACAAGGACTCACAGACAACCTAAAGGCTACTGGTGGCCCTTATATTAACAGAAAGTATAACAAACACTTAGAATTGGGACTATTTGAACAATAAGGTTTGCCAATTAATAAGTTATATTAATTGATATACAGTAAATATTTTGAAAGAGTAAATCAACCTTTAATTAGTCAAGCATACAGTTGTCCCTCCATATTGGTGGGGGTTCTGTTCCAAACCCACCACCTCCACAGATAGGAAAAAAACATGAGACCTCAAGTCTCATTATTGTCAGTGGGTGTGCAACATGCATGCAAATATGTTGGCGTGGATGCATGCATGTGCCACCATTGACAATAAAGGGGTGGGACCATCCACAGATGCTCCAATCTGCAGATGGCTAGACCGTGATATGGAGGGCTGACTGTATTTTCTTAACATTTTAAATAAGGTTTCCTATAGAATCCATAGTAGTCAGAAACCAGTTTAGAAAAAATATTCTCTTTTCTCACATCAGATTTTTTCCCTAAAATGCCTGCTGCTACACGTGCATATATCTTTAAAATAAAGTTTAATTTCTTCAATACAATATAATAATAATAATAATAATAATAATAATAATAATAATAATAATAATAAGTAAATAATTTATTTGTATCCCGCCCAATCAACAAGGAATCCGGGCAGCTAACAACAGTGGAAGTGCAATAAAAATACAATAAAAAACAAACTAATCCCTTCCCAGCCCCCCAGCCATATAAAGCAGACAATAACAATAAACAATATCAATTCAGTGGCAATCAATATGAAAACATAAGAACGTTACAAGTCAAACAAGGTTCATAGAAAATCCTTTTGCCAACCCCTCAGCACAGGTGCAAATCAAAACAATATTAAGCAAATTAAATATAAACATAACATAATAACTAATAGAAAAAATAACATAAAAATAGCAATTACAATAAGTCAAAACGATAATCCATATAACATAATAAACAACAAAATTACAATTTATCACAATTAATAAAAAAACAATTATGACAGATCAAAGTTCAAAGGAGGCAAAAACAGTTTCCACAACTGCCTGCCAGGTCAACCCCCCAGGAGCCGACACAGGTGTCTCCTCTCCTCCTCTTCCAGATGAGGGACCAATGGAATGGGAGGAATATGTTTTATTCCTACGCATTTGTAATTCAACAAATTTAATTAGGCCTGAAACAGACGAGCCACATAAAGCAGCTTCCGGCTGCTTCGGGGGAGTGGCGTTTATATGACACATGCCTCCGAAGTGGCTGGAAGCCACACCAAGGCTGCAAGAGCCACCTCTAAAAGGAGCAGCATAAATCCACTCCTGCCAGCAGCCTGTTTGGGACCACTGCAGCAGACCACCTGTGGGTTTTCATTGCTGAGTGAGGTTTTGAACTCTGTTCTCCAGAGTCACAGTTCAACACTCAAACCACTACATCATGCTGGTTCATAAATTGACTCATCATACTTTAACAAACCTACATGTGTATGCCAAATTACCAGTGATGTATTCCAAGTATTTTACTCCAAGTCCCTACCTTGAAGTCCTTGCAAAATACTTTCAAGTCAAGTCTGGGAGCCAATTTTAATAGAAAAAGAGGAGGAGAAGGTGTGTGCATGTTTCTAAGGAGGTAGGATATGGAAAGGGGGATCCAGGTTGTTTGAGCTGATCAGCAGCACCAAAGGGTGTGTGTGCAAAGGTGTGTGATTATTTCAGTTGGTTTGGGGGAGAAGCAGGAGGGATATCAGAACAAATGGGAAAAATAAATTAGAGGTGGGAGTTGATGTCTGCTTGGCAGCCTGTGGGAAATGCTTCCTGTGCTCTGGGAAGTCTTGCCTGTTGCTTAGGAAAAGATTTTGAAGATCCTTCCACCCTGAGCCTATTGCTGAACTTGTTTGCTATGTCCCCCTCCAAGAAATGCTTCCTGCATTCTTGGGAGCAAGTTTTGCCTACTGCTAGGAAATGCTTTAGAAGACATCTCCAGGGCCATTCAGACTACCTTTTGTACTGAATTGTAACCCAGATTAAAAGGCAGAAATTTCCATTGGCAACAGTTTAAAAACATCAGAATTAGGGTCTTGCACACTCAATCCAGGGCAAATCCCCCTTAGAGTGTTTTTTCTGAAAGTGGATTATTTCCAGTGTCTTTTAGGAAAATCTGTTTCTTCCTTGCTGCCGGCAATGTGAACTTGGCCCCGGTCATGATCGGGTCAAGTTCAGGGGAAGCATTTAGGTCAGAGGGTGGGCAGTGGGCAGAACATGGTTGCTTTGCAAGTGGCATTTTTTAAAAAATATTTGTGTGTGTGTGTCAGAATATGCAAATGCTTGCTTGTGTCCCCTTTTATATTTGGCAAATTGATACAATGTGTGAATGCTTTTGCTACATATGTGTATGAAAGGAGAGATGGCATTCTGGAGTGGCAATCAGGGGGAAAGCAAAGAAAGAGGATGCAGAGATGGCATTCTGAGGTGGCCTCCCCTGCAAGCTATATTTATTATTATTGTTGTTGTTGTTGCTATTGTGACGGATTATGCACATGCTTTGGGCTGGAAGGGAAGGGAAGAGGTTGGCATGGTGGGGAGGCAAAGGCTTCAGAGGTGGCATTAGGCTTGAAGGGAAGGGAAGTTACAAAGAGGAGGAAATGCTGAGCTGGAAGCAAAGGGGAAGCTAGAGGCTGGCATTCAGAGGGAAGGCTGTGGAAACCCATTACTTTAGGGGAGTCACACTCTCTCAGCCTCAGGGTAAAGGCAATGGCAAATCTCCTCGGAACCAATCTTGCCAAGAAAACCCCAGGAGGGGGTCGTTTTAGGGTTGCCATAATCTGTAGTGACCCAAATACACATACATACACCTGGAGGTTTTTAAATTTGACAAGTTGACAGAATATGTGAACACTGCCGCCAGTTTTTTTTAAAAAAAGGAGGGGGGGAAAGCACTCGTTCCATTGGCCAATGGTTGTGGGATATGTCACCTTTGAGGAAAGCAGAAGTGTAATTGATTGACAATAAAGGAGGCTCCATTTTAAAGCGGTACTGCAAATGTGAACTTCAGAGGGGCAAATTGCATTGATCAAGGTAAAGGGTAGTCAGGACATCTACCTGGGGAAATTCGGTATGGGGGCAACCGGATCTGCCCAGTTCTATCCAGAGCAAATGAGCTAATGAGAATGGGGCCTCCTACTCCTCCAAGGCCAGCAAGTCAGTAGTTAAAAACATATGATGGCGCGTTACAGACCGCCCAAAACAGGCAGTCTTGCGGCGCTGCTGGTTGCTCCACGAGGGAGCCGCAGCAGCCAAACCATGCGGCTCCCTCGTGGAGCAAAAAGCTGCAAAATTGTGCTTCTTTTCGCGGCGCAGATATATGCCACGAGGTGCCAATGGCGCATTTGCAGCATCATATGCGCTGCGCAACGTGCAGACGCAGCTAGTCCGTTACGTAAAGATGGCGGCCCCCATGTGGAACAGGCACTGCCATTTTGTATGGACTCGGTCCGTATTAGGGTTAGGGGTGTTTGGAAGGGACACCCCTTTCTAACCCTAATACAGACCAAGTCCGTACTATTATGCCCGTTTGTAACGAGCCAATGTTTCAGTGCTTCATTTATGGGAGTCAAGGCACAGATATGACTTGAGTCCTACACAGATCTGAGTCAAACAACTCGAGTCTACATCACTGCAAATTACACATCATATTTGATACCTAGTGAGATATTATATGACCTTACCAAATACTGAGGGTGGTATTCTGTTGATCTTATTTCCAAACAGATGAAGCTTCTCCAGAGATATGAGGCTTTTCAGCTGTTCTGGAACTTCATCCAAATTATTGTTTCCCAAATTTAGTACCTTCAACTATAATCAGATATTTTATTAAATAGCCTTGTATCATTTCTGCTCCTAAGGTTAAAAAATAAGGCTTTTGTTTATCATTACCACCATTCATCTAAGAGCATGTATTACTGAAGTACATTATCTTTAAGCACTGTTTTAAAGGTCAAACTATACAAAGTGATACAGGAATGTAGCCACAAGTGTTATTTTTAAAACACCGTATTATCAGTCTGCTCATTATATTCATCACTACTATCATGCAAAGTCATGTCCTTCTTTAGTTTTCAAATTAATGGATTATAACAAATGTTATACTAGTCTAAAGAAAACAAGAAACAGACCAGATTGTCCTGCCAAATATTCCACAGAGACTTGAGATTTGACTATGGACACCAAGAACTAGATTCAGGATTTTAATTTTGGAGAAACCCAGCAACACTACAGAAGCATTTTAGGAACTATGAATTGTCTTTGAAAATGTCAGTTCTTTGGGTCATCTACAGATATGCTGAATGTATTTGGCATTAAAAACATTGAGGAGTGAATGATGAGGTCCATTGTAAAATATAGAATATGGTTTATCTGAGTTATCTGTAGCCACTTTTTCAATGAATGGTGTTCTGTAACATGCCATGATAGAGAGCTGGTAAGATTGAATAGCTTTTTTGGCCCTTGCAAGTACTTGGATTCAATGAACTATTACAGGTGTGCCCAATTTTGCATATGCCCCCTCCCCAATTTCCCTCTTTTTTTATTTACACAGAAGACCCTAAATCCTATCAGAACTTTGTTTTGAAACTCCTCTTATTCTGGAATGATGAAACAGGTATCCTTTTCTTTTCCAAAGCATCATTTAGAACAGAGCAGCAATGAAAACCAAATGCCAAGGAAGAAACTCTTATAGGATTGCACCCATTCCGAGAAAAAATGCTGGCAAAGTGCTCCTCAAAATAATTATGCAGTGTGATATAGCCAGCAATTTCAACAACACTGCTTTCAGTATGAAGTATAAATATTTTACAACTGTGGAAAAATACACACATTTTGCCACAATCACTGGGCTTTGTTAAAGCATACTGAAGTAATTTGAGTTTTACCAGAACATTTTTCAAATGATGTTTTTAAAAATTCATTTTAATCCCAGGTTGAATTACAAAACTGCCAACTTTTAGTCTGTCATAAAAGTTCTATAACCACTTTTATGGCCCATTTAAAATAAAGGCTGAGATTGAAAGGTTTACAGAACTATTCCCTCCACCACCAGTTCAGCTATTCACTCTATCAATGCAATCTTAAAAGTATGCACTATTTTCAATGGCCTTTACCCCAAGTATTTGTAAAATTGCAGCCTGTGCAGTCAAGTTGATCCAATATCCACTGAAATTACAGCCTAATTTAAAGATAAACAGCCCAAAAACACGAGTAAATTAAAGCTGCACTCCTCAGAATTAATAGGATTTCAGTGGGAGCATTAAGCACACAATTTAATCTCTCACTGAAATAAATGTTCTTAAAATTTACTATCTTTGGATGGTGTGTACCTTCTATTTGAAAATATTTAAAGTATTTTTATTTACAGTTCAAAAAAATATCGACCGCCATTAAGATAAATAAATAATTCTGCCTGCTGGTTCTCAAATGTTCTAAAAATATTGCTTGAAAGACAACCAGCACAAATTTACTTACAAAGGGAGCAACTGTTCATTGTGAAAGCCCTTCTCATTTTTCATTACAGTTTCGATGGCCTTAGGAACAGTTGCATACATTTGTATAAACCACTGCAAAGTATCCCTTTCTCTCTAAATTTGTAATTAGTGCTACATACGCAAGCTGTATAATTCTTATCAGTGAAGATTTTTCAGAAACAGGATGATGTACAAATATAGCATTTTATAATTCCACTTTAACTGCCATCATGGTCCCACCCTATGAAAACCTGAATTTAGAGATGGATATTTAGGTGATGTAGCAGTTTGAGTGTTGGACTACAACTCTGGAGAACAGGATTTGATTCCCAGCTTGGCCATAAAACCCACTGGATCACCTTGGGCAAGTCACATCCTCTCAGCCTCAGGGGAAAACAGTGGCAAACCCCCTCTGAACAAATCTTGTGGGGAAAAACCATGACACAGCCTCCATAAGTCGAAAACAACTTGAAAGCACACAACCAGGGATGTAGCTAGGATTTTAGGAAGGGGGGGGGGGTCCAGACTAAGTGCCACCATTATAATGGGGCTTGGGTGTGGCGGTGCAGCAGCACACACCATTCATTTTTCTAATGGAAGGGGGGGTCCGGGCCCCAAGAACCCCCCACCCGGCTACGTCCCTGACACAACCACAGGAAATTTAGAAGTCTTGGCCAAAGAGCTTTAGTACCTCTTGTTGTTGTGTGTCTTTAAGTTGTTTCCAACTTATGGCGGCCCTAAAGTGAACCTATCATGGGGTTTTCTTGGCAAGATTTGTTCAGAGGAGTTTTGCCATTGCCTTCCCAAGGCTGAGAGCATGTGACTTTGCCCAAGGTCACAGTGGGTTTCATGGCTGAGCAGGGAATTGAACCCTGGTCTCCAGTGTCATAGTCCAAACCACTACACCATGCTTCATCTCAAGGACTGCATAGGATGTAGTTAAACTAAACTATAGTGTGATAGTTATGTAGTATGAAAACACCCCTAGATTCCTTCATTCTGTGTAGAAAATGGATTCCAAGCCAGCAAACATGGCAGTGATTATTGTGGACAGATTATTATTATTATTATTATTATTATTATTCATTTTATTTATATCCCACTTTTCTCCCGATATAGGGACTCACAATGGCTAACAATAAATTTAAAACAGCACAAGTTAAAGACAGTACAAAAGCATTAAAATATAGATAGAAAGTATTTTTTTAAAAAAAAAATTAAACCACGTTAGCAAGTTAAAAACATCTTGTACCACCCTTGAGACTTAACTGAAAGAAGTTGGCAGCATGAGCTTTTGTAGTCTTAAATCCACTGACTAAATGCATCTGAGGAAGTAGACTTAAGTCTACTAAAGCTCATGCTGCCAACTTCTTTCTTTTAGTCTCAAGGGTGCTACAAGATCTCTCTACATACTGATTTTACAGACTAACAGGGCTACATCTTTAAGTTTAAAACATCACGCTTAAGTGTATTACAGTAATTCTGTAATGGAATGATTATTCCAGATTTATACCACTAGCAGTTTGTGTGGTGGATCATGACTGGCACTGCCAAGAACAGCCACACCCCGCCTTGTTTCCTTGTGGCAAAAGAGAAATGAAGGATTCTCTATCGCTTTAATTCCATGCTGCTCCAATAATTGCAAACTAATAAATAATAATAATAATAATAATAATAATATTTGTAATCATTAATTTTCAACCTGAATTTTATATTTAATTATTATCCTATGTCCTGTGATATAAATACTGCATACAGTTGCAGCTTAATATGTGTATTTTATGTAAGGATTGTGTTTTAACTATGTTGTAATCCGCCTCGAGCAATGAAATAAAATAATAATAATAATAATAATAATAATGCCACTTGGAGCTATTCTTAAAAAACGCAGGGAGGAAGTGTGTGTGTGTGTGTGTTGTGCCTTCAGTTCATTTCAGATTTATGCCTACCCTGAAGGGCCCCATCACGGGGGTTTTTTGGCAAGATTTGTTCAGCAGGGGTTTGCCATTGCCTTCCCCTGAGGCTGAGAGAGTGTGACTTGCCTAAGGCCACCCAGTGGGTTTCTATGGCAGAGCTGGGAATTGAACCTTGATCTCCAGAGTCATAGTACAACACGTAAACCATGCTGACTAACTTTAGTATCCACTTGTGTATCTTTAGTACTCAAGCGTGTATCATTGCTCTTTGATATCTTGTCTTGTTCTTTCATGGCTGCCCTTTCCATTCCTGAAGTCTGCTTCTTTATTTCTTGGCTGCAGTCTCCATTAATATCAAGGTCTGATCCTAGGTACGAGAAATCTTTAACTACACTTGTCCCTCCATATTTGCCAGGGTTAGGGGCACAAGACCCCTGTGAATATGGAAAAACCGCAAATAACAAAAACACCATGTTTTTACTTGAAGGACACTTCTCTAGGAATCTCTAGGTCCTCCAGGGCAACTCTGTGGTCAACATCTGACAGACACTGGCCATAGAACTGCCCTGGAGGAGGTACATATGCCTAGTAGAGTATCCTTTCTAGGAATCTCTCGGTCTTTCAGTGCAAGTTTTAGTTAAAGTTGACCATAGAGTTGTGCTGGAGGACCTAGATATTCCTAGAGGGAACATATTAATCAAATCTGTGAATCATCAAAATCCGCAAATATCAGATCCGCAAACATGGAGGGATGAGTGTATTTTGATTAGTTGTCTAAATAGGAGGGTCTATGTAGGTGTCTTGGTCCAGCGCTCAAACCACTAAGACAGTGGTTCTCAATCTTTGGTCCTTTTGAGACTCCAACTCCCAGAATCCCTGAACAATGAGCCTACTGACTGGGGCTTCTGGGAATTGAAGTCCAAAACATCTAGAACAGGCCCAAAGGTTGAGAACCACTGCAATACGACAATGGTCCCCAAACTTTGTCCTCCAGACGTTTTGGACTTCAGCTACCAGAATCCCTGACTGTTGGCCAAGGTGGCTGAGGCTTCTGGGAGTTGAAGTCCAGAAACCTGGAGAACCAACCACAGCACTGGGGTGAAAAATGAACAGGAGACGGAGGAGAAGGGGCCGGAGGGGCCGCCTCACCTGGCTGAGAGCCTCCATCTCCTGGGAGAGCCGGCGCAGCCTGTTCCCCCGAAGGCTCAGCCCCTCCAGGCCGCTCATAGTCCCCAACCCCCGGGGCAAGTGGCTCAGCCCCCGAGCCGTCAGCAGCAGAGAGCGAGTCCCTCGTCCGCCCCGCAGCGCCGGGAGCAGCTGCCTCTCCGCCATGGCTCCCTCCCTGGCTCTCTTTGGCCGCCTAATAATAGCGCCTTAGAAACGGGATGAAGTAAACAAGGCCGCGTCGTCATGGAAACAGGGAAGGGGGCGGGGAAGGAAAGGAAGCTCATCTACGGAAGCCGGGAGGAAAAATGGACGCATGCGCAGAGCGAAGTAAAAGGGGCAGAGGGAGGAGAGGGGAAGTGGAGGGAAACAGGTGCATGCGCAGAAGGAAGCAAAAGGGACCTGTAGGAAAAGGGGAGTGCAGGGAAAGGCAATAGGGAGGAAAGGAAAGGCACAAGTCAAGAGTTTTCTTTGGATTCATCCACACTGCAGAAATAATCCAGCTTGACACCACTTTAACTGCCGTGGCTAAGTGCTAGGGAATTCTGAGAACTGCAGTTTGTTGTGGCACCAGACAGAAAAGGCTGAATAGCTCACAAAACTACAGTATTCCCAGAATTCCATGGTCAATGCTATGGCATTCTGGGAAGTGTAGTTTTGTGATTATTTTTATTTATTTATTTATTGTAGGTTTATTTTTATTTATTGATTGCTATATTTTATTTTATTTTATATTTTAATTTCAATTTTATTATTTATTTTATGTTATTATTTATGTTATTTATTTATTATTTATATTTTACTATTTAATGATAATACGTATTAAATGTGTATTATGCTACGTTATATTTGTAGAATATATGCCACAGGCAGGTTTATTTTATTTTATTCTGTTTTTAACCGATTACAATGCAATCAGTTAAAAATTTACAATGCGCTATAAATAAATCTTAATAATAATAGTAATAATAATGTTCAGCCTTCTCTGTCACAGAGCTTTGGTGCCACAAGAGACTACAGTTCCCAGAATTCCATAACACTGAGCCAAGGCAGTCAAAACAATGCCAAACTAGATTGTTTCTGCAGCTGCAGCAGGGTCCTCTAACCGTAAAGGAAGACACGGCACTGCAAGTGTAGGACATTCAGGAAAAATTGAGCAAATAATAATAATAATAATAATAATTATTATTATTATTATTTCTATACCACTTTTCCGCAGTGATCAAAGCGGTGTACATAGTAAAATTATTAAAACGACATAAAATTAAAACCACATTCCATTAATTACAATATACAATTAAAATCCAATTCATAAGTGTATGTAAGTGAGAGGGAGAAAATGGGATCGAACATAACTTCAGTGAACATGGGTGAATGCTTGGTTAAAGAGAAAGGTTTTAAGTCTTTTTAAACAGTTCAAGGGAGGTAATGAAACGGACCAAATAAAAACTAAAACAAAAACACTGGTATAAATTCATGCTACTTAGGTCATGCTGCTCAAAGTGAGGAACATATTGAAATCCCTCCCAGACAGAAATTTGAAATGTAGGACACGAAGGGTGGCCAGATGTTCTAACTGCAGAGGAGGAGGCACCACAAAATGGAGGGCCTTGAAGAAACATGGAGGACATGACCAAGTAAAAGCTAAAAACACTCATATACTGTAAATATAAATGTATGTTTCATAGGACTTTCTCACATGGGGAAAACCAGGGCTTTAAACAATGATTATCCCGTGAAAATCGTGGGATCTTGATTAAGATTTTCACACACATCGTAATGAAAGAGCCACTATCCCAGGAATAAACAGGCAATAAATCCCATGAATAATTTGTTGCTGTTTATTGCCTGTTTATTCCCGGGATAATGGGTCTTTAATCACAATGTGTGTGAAAATCTTAATCGCAATCACACAATTTTCACGAGATAATCACTGTTTAAAACCTTGATTTTCCCCTTACTTACGCTCAAAATGGAGAACATTTTGGAATTCCTCCTGGGCAGAAGGTTAAAATGTAGGATCCATTCTGGAAAAGGAGGGCATCTGGTCACTCTGAGGGGCAGCCTTCGACTATGTTAAAAGGTCTGAAGCATAGCTGGCTAATGTGTGTGGACTGCAGCTTCCAACAGCCACAGCCAACGGGGTCGGGGAAGAAGCTGAAGCCCAATATCATCTGGTCACAGCTGCTTACTCCAGTTCTACAGGGGGATAGTTAGAAAGTGGGGGGGGGAGGACTATTGGGGCTTTCAGAGTGCACACTGCAGAGGATTCAGTGGTCTAAGAATTGTATACCCTCCTCCTGGCATTGCCTATAAACAAATGCACACACCGTCACCCTCCCACATCTCTGCATTTTGCAGGAACCTTTTTTTACCTGAAACGAGGCACCAGGATAGAGGACATAAATTTTATTTTAAAGAACTATTGTCTTCCCAGAAACTGCCAAGAACTCCACTTTGTTAATACAGTATAAATCATTCTCTCCCACACTGACTTGTCTTAAACAAAAATTTACTCTTCTTTAATACAGTCAGCTCTCTGTATCCATGGATTCTTAATCCACGGATTCAAGCATCCACGGGTTGAAAATATTCCAAAAAGTATAAATTCTAACTAGCAATCTTGATTTTACCACTGTATATAAAGGACACAATTTTACTACAACATTGTATATAATGGGACTTGGGCATCCATGGATTTTGGTATTCATGGGAAGTCCTGGAACCAAACCCCAGCAGATACCAAGAATCCACTGAACAAGTCATTCTCCCCCATACTGACTTGTTTTGAATTAAACAAGCATGAAGTGGAGGGATCAAGCACATGCACGCCCTTCCACATTCACTGGGGTTAGGGGCACAGAACTACTGTGAATGTAGAAAAAATGCAAATAACAAAAACACTGTGTTTTTACTAGGTCCAGTACAACTCTGGGTTCAACATCTGCCAGACATTGACCATAGAATTGTGCCTGAGCAACTACAAATGCCTAGTGGAATGTTCTCTCTAGGTCCTTCAGTGCGACTTTTGGTTAAAGTTGACCACAGAGTTGCGCTGGAGGACATAGATCTTCCTAGAGAACATATTAATAAAATCCATGAATAATTAAATCCACAAAAGTCACAGCCACAAAAGTGAAGGGATGAGTGTATATTCCAAAAAGCAAACCTTGAATTTGCCATTTTAAACAAAGGGACACTGTATTTATTGTGACTTGAGCATCCATGGATTTTGATATCCTCCGGGTGTCTGTGTGTGTCCTGGAACCAACCACAGTGGATACCAAGGGCCCACTGTATTGAATTACTGAACTTCTGCCATCCAGTTTTACTAGGACCAGAGAACTTCCCAAGATGGATCCTGGGTAGGGGAACTGGTCCTTGGACATACCAATATTGCCACCCCCCTGCATCCAAGAGGCTTTATTTGCAGTTGTCTCAATAAAGCACCATTATTATCTGCACAAGTCATTCTTATTCATGTATCTGCTTCTTCATTACAGAAAGAAGTAGCCATCCTGTTAACTATCACAGAAGATCAAAACAGACAGTTTTGACCTAGATGGCCCTTGGGTCTGATCTGATGTAAGATTATTTCCTGTATGATCCAGAACGCAGATTTCAGGACCTTTGAATTATGTTGAACCAGAAAATGTTGTTAAACACAGTGTGAGGATTTCAGAATGAATGAATAAATAAATATTTAAAATTTCCCAACAAATGGTTAAAAATCTTAACATGAGAAGCATATAGAACAAGGGTTGGAATTGTGTGGCCTACAGACCACACATTGCTCCTGAAGGTTGCCTGCGCAGCACTAGTCCTCCTCTGGATGCCTCCGTCTTTTAAAAAAATGAAGGGACAAAAATGGAGAATCACACCTCCAGTAAGCCCCATTTCATATTTCTGAAGTCCAAAGCTGTATCTTTAGAAAACCAGAAGTGACCTTCTGATCACTCCCAGTTTTGTAGAAAGGGGAGGATATGGCCCAGAGGGGGAACAAGGCAGGAACAGTGAAAAAATGGGGCAGTTATAACTTCTAAACCTTCAGGCCATACCTGACTTACAAACATTCCAACAATTCTCCATTATTATTTCAATGTTTTCAGAACGCTATTTTCTACTTGCTATCACTCAATAGAGCCAGTAAGGCATAGTGGTTGAGCACTGGACTGTGACTCTGGAGATCAGGGTTCAGTTCCCTACTCTCCCATAGAAACTGATTGGGTAACCTTGGGCAAGTCACACATACTCTCAGTCTCAGGGGAAAGCAATGGCAAACTTCCTCTGTACAAATCTTGCCAAGAAAACCCCATGATAATTTTGCCAACTTGAAGGCACACAACAAAATCACTCAAGAGAAATGGATAGGAATGCAACAGTCCGTATATCATTGCTGCCCCCCCCCCAATTTTATAAGATGCCAGGCAAACAAACAACAAATAAAATCTGTAACACACAATTTATTGTGAATTGTACTACAACACATCAAGGGATATTTTAGAAACATGATTTAAGTTAGATTCCATAGTGCTTAAAACAGGTTTCTGATATACAGTACATGTCCAAGCTTTGTATCTTTAGTAAAAGAATTCAGCAGAATTAGTTTGCTTAAAAGTTTTGTATCCAGGTAAGTCAGAAACTGTAAAGATGGACCCATTTTTCAGTATCTTCTGATGAGTCGTGTGTACTAGCTTTCATTTTCTGTAGTCTTATCCAATAGAGGTTTTACAGAATTATAGTGTTCTCCTAATCCATATGCATGCCTCATATACCTAGAAAAAATGAATTACAAAATGAATGACAGAAATTACAAAATTTCTTCTCAACTAAAATGGAACATACTCTAGCTCCTATAAAAATAGTGAGATAAAAATCAAGTAATAAATAGTAATTATACACACACACAAACTGCAAGTTCTCTCTCTCTCTCTCTCTCTCTCTCTCTCACACACACACACACACACACACACAAACAAACTGCAAGTTACTGCTCATCAATAGAAAAGATGTAAGTATACAGACTCAATATTTGGAATAAAAATAAAACTGTAAGTGCAATGAGAAAGTTCAGTGTCCACCAATAGCAGTTATTTAAAAATGAGTATTTCTCTAGAAAAATGCATACAAATAATCAAACAGTAGAAATCCCTCCTTTCCCCACACTTTCTCTTTTGGTAATTGGAATCTAGTTTATATAAAAAACAGAGGACAGACTTCTTTATTCATGGATGTTTGTTCCAGGAAATGGGAAACATGCTGCTAACCACCCATTATTGCTTTATGCTTGTACAATAATGTAATGATGGGAGAGATTGAAATAATGACTTTAAGAAGTAACATGCTTTTAAATGACAGCCATTAATGTGCTGAATTATTTGTTACTCGCAGCTAACAAGTACTGTGTTGCTCATAAAAATTAACGTGCCACTATCAATCTTTTTCATATTTTTAAAACAAACTGCACAGCACTTAAAAATAGCCCTCAAACCTTTTTGGATCCCCAAAGTTTCTCTACTAGTGCATAAATATTATATATTACACAACACAGATAATACCTTATTTCTAGTAAAAAAGTAACAAATTGCCCCTCATTATTCTGGGACAGAGAAGAGTAACATACTATGGCCTGAATTCTGTTCGTAGGCCAAACTAGAGTAGACCAAATGAATCAGGTGGATATGTCTATGTGTTGACTCACTATGCAACCATTCCAATCTAGTCAGGGCTTACCAATGAGATTTAATGGCCAACATGACACTAGTGGAATAAAAACTCATCTAGCAGAGGTTTAAAACATACTGCAGAAATAATCCAGTTTGAGACTGATTTAACTGCCCTGGCTCAATGCTAGGGAATTCTGGGAACTGTAGTTTTGTGAGACATTTAGCCTTTTCTGTTAGAGAGCTCTGGTGCCAGAATAAACTACAATCCCAAGGATTCCTTAGCACTGAGACAGTTCAGTTAAAGTGGTCTCAAAATGGATTATTTCTGCAGAGTGCTTTGGACTATAGTTGCACTAGATTAATGTTAGGCAAACAGTAGTGCAAGAGACAATGTAGACAGGTCGAAAATGGAAACCATGCTCAATTCTGTCCCTGTACTACCTCTATACAGTATACTGTATGCATATCTGCTACAGCAAGAGATATCACTTTATAGAAACCACTGAAACTTTGTTACATTAACATAACAAGTATAATATAACAGACTTCCCACTTAATAATAGACTTTTATAATGGACTTCTCTATTTTTTATTTTTTAAAAAGCAAATACTTTAAAAGCAGGTCACAAAAATATGATAAACATTGTTAAATTGTGAAGTTTTTCTATGTTGAAATGAGGGTGCTATCTATAATGGCGAATCAGAGACTGGAAAAATATTCTAGTTACTAGCCATGTTTTGCCTATGGTAAAATCTTTACCAGTAGCCTCTATTAAGAGACTTGGAATTACCAGCCCCTCTATCAGATTCCTGTTTGTAATGTAGTATCTGTAAATCTATATGCCTAGCATCTGCAAAACAAAGCAACTTTATACATAGAATATACAGATATTGTTATATAAAGAATATAAATATAAAGAATATGACACGGCTTAATTTTTCACTGGATGCTAGCACCATATTCCAACTCCAAACCCTGGCTATAGTGTATTTCCCCTTTCCCCTTGTGAGCTCCAGTATACAGGGCAATATCCGTATTAGAGGGAGTGACTCTGACCTTTAAAATGTAAAAGCTCTACATTAAAAAAAATGAATCCCAGCCTAAAATAATGAATACTTACTCATAATTAAGTTCCATCAGATTCAGTGGGTCTAATTCCTAGATGAGTTATAGAGGTTTAAACCTTACACTGTAGTAATTACAAGTGTTAGTGATTTCATGGCAACTAGACAGGATCGCTATAGGTCCGATCCAGATGGGCCTTTGCAGCGCTCCCGTCACGTGCTAGGGGTTGGCCGAGGGCGCACTGCCCAAACTGGCCTCACCCCTAGCACGTGATGAGGCCGTCAAAATGGCGGTGCCCTATACACATGGGCGCCACCATTTTGAGACGACGGACACTTAGCATCTGCATGTCATGCCCCCATAAGGATGTCACGAGTGCACCATTGGCGCACTGCGATGACCTTATAGCACCACAGAAAGAACCTGCTTTTTGCGGGTTCTTTTTGCTGCGTGAGGGAGCCGTGCGGTTTGTCCGCTACGGCTCCCTTGCGCAGCAAAACAAGGCGCGGGCAGGCCACCCTTTTGGGGCGGTCTGTATAGCGCCACTATTACCTTCAGTATGAGAAGGAATATGCCTCTCAGTAACAATTTCTGGGTAACATAACTGGGATGGGGCTATTGCACTGAAGTCCTGGTTGTGGACTTAATATGAGCATCTAGCTGACAACAATGCAGATTGAGATAAATTTCTGGTTTAATGTAGCAAGGCTCTTTTTATGTTCTCGTGTTTGAATATGCCTAGGATCTGAGTCTGTCTTTCTATGATTAAACAGTAAATACACAAATAAAACAAAACCTTAGAATATACAATTCAATAAATACTTCACATATTATCTGACCTTCTTCAAACACTAAAGTCCCTTAAACGTCTTGGAGTACCTACTTACACAAGTATTAGTGGGTCCCCATTATATTCTTCACCAACTATAATAGGAGGTGAATCCACCTGAACAACTTCAATTGGTGTTTGCAAAATGTGCGACAGAGCTCTTAGCTGTAAAATAAAATTAAAATCTGTTACCCATACAGAACACTTTTCTCTCTTTTTCACACAATTACCACAGGCTTTAAACAAAACAGAACTCAGGTTTTTTAAAAAATAGCAGAGTAGTAATTTGGAAGAAAATTCCGTTAATATAATTTTATATTATATTATACAGTACTGTATATGCTTTAAATGGTCCAAATCAGAATAAGCACATAAGGACTATGATTCTATGACAGCAGAATGGATTTTGTACTGCTGAAAACAGGCCAAATAAATATTGCTCTCCTTCTTGATATTAGTGGCAGAAGGTCACAGAACACTAACTAGGATCTATAATGGACTAATGGTATAGAGCTATTTATGAAAAACAGTCACTAGTTCCTATTAACCCAATACTGGCTTCAGTAAGCTAGACATATACAACAGTAATGCATACACTGGAAGGGCCCTTATGATGTCAAGAACATTTTTAGAAAATAGAACCATTCTTTCACCATGCAAACAAGATGAAAATGTACTTGACCTCTACTCATGCATTAAAATTTCTCCTTCCTCTCCTCTCCTCATCTCCACCCCACTCCACATTCCAAAATCTGCTCAAAAAGGTGCAGATTTGGGGCACATGAGGAAGGGAGGGCAGACATTCCTAGATACAAATAAAATTCCAAGCATTAGCCTGTAAGGCAGAGGTGGGAATCATCCTGCTCTCCAGATCTTTTGCTGAACTGCATATCTAGCAACCCTAACCATCATAGCCTACCGTGAGGAATGCTAGGAGTTGTAATCCGATATTAGGGAGGGGCTCAGGATTCCCACCCCTAATTTGAGACAGCAGGAAAGTATAGGGTGATATACTTACTTCTAATTGCCCACCCCATGAAGCTGTGTTTGCTATATCATAACAATATTTTTCAAATTCCTCTGGAAGGGAAAAAGAAACTTTGAATTAATGTTTAGTGCAAATGAATGAAAACAAAAAGATAAGCTTTAAAAGGAAAGGTTATAATGGAAGAAAGTTTCAAAGGCTAGAGACCTTTAAAAAGTAAAGTAAAACATGAAGCAAAGCATAACAAAATGGGGCCAAAAGATGAAAACATTAGATGACATGAAAAAGGCAAGAAATAAAAGGAATTGATAGATTTGATAGTGAAGTGTCCACTATAATAATATGTTCTTCTTCTAGATAACATAATGGTAATGTTTTCATTTCCCCCCTTTTTTCATAATTCAGGAAAAATATTTTGCTCTTAAAAGTTGCCAAAATAGTCTTAACACTCATGTTTTGAGTTGTGACCAAGTACTCAAAGTTTTAATTTTTTTTTATTACTTACTGCCGATGACCCCTTTCTTTCCACCCAGGCTGTAGTACTGTACATTCACTTAAACAGTGGGGTTTATACCTTTGAGTATCATCCATAGGATTGGAAGATACTGGACTTTTGAAACAGCTGGTCCTTACATTTTACATGACATGTCTACATGATGTAACTGTTGTAATTTACTTTTACATAATGTAAAAGTAAATATAAATAATCTTGATACTCTTCCCTGGAAGATTTGACATTCCTTGTAATGTACAAGCAATGACAGAAGTAATTAACCTACCTCGACTGTACAGGTCTCCTGTATTTGGATTTGTTAGAAATGGTAGGAAGTCATCCACATGACCTCTCATGTACTCGGCAGTCCGACTCCTAAGAGTTGCAACAGTCCAGGAGTTTTGTCGTTCTCTGAGCTGGTCTTCAATAGCTCTGTACATGCAATGACCATCAGATGGGATCTGTTTAATTTCCAATTGCCTCGTGGCTAAAATATGTGCAAGTTTCTGACTTTCAAGGTGCCTAGCTCCTGTTAAATTTTCTATTTCAGCTTCTGCTATTCTTTCCTCTCTTTCTTTTTCCAAGGCTGCTTTTTTGTCCTGTTGGTTGAAAAAAGTAAAACACGTGATAACTTCGTGTTTGCTCATATTATGAACACTTGCACTTCCCTGGTCTAAAGAATGAGAGATATACTGCTCAATACCAACTGAGAGCTGAGCAAATTGTAGTGCAGTAGCATCAGTTAATAACAGTACTGAATCTTTTCTAAATATTTAAGTTATATCCACGAACAGAAGAAATCTTTCCACTTATAGGGAAGGATGATTGCTAGCAGAAGGCCAACATGGATATTTCTATAAAATGAGTTCTATAAACAGGATCATAGTTAGCAGTTAATTATTGCTAGTAAATTACCGTATATACTCAATTATAAGTCGAGAAATTTATGCCCTAATATTGACCCTAAAATCTGGGGTCGAATTATACATGGGTCAATACAGTTAGCATGGCTTGAGATCGACTGGAGGACAGTTACCAACATCAACAACAACAAACAGTAATAATGCTCATAAAGCTCCTTTAAAAAGTAGCCCTGATGTCCCACTCTCCGTACCATGGCAGCGTTTGCTGAAAGAGCTGCGAGGCACCAGTGTGTGTACGTAGTGATTCCCTTCTCAATCCTATCTCCAAACTTTTCTTTCTCCTCTTTGCATTTCCCCATTTTCCCTGTTTGCAAGCTGATCTCCAAACCTTGCCTCCACTTTGCATTTCCCCATTTTCCCTCCGTTTGCAAGCTGATCTCCAAACCTTGCCTCCACTTTGCATTTTTGCATTTCCCCATTTTCCCTCCATTTGCAAGCTGATCTCCAAACCTTGCCTCTTCTTTGCATTTCCCCATTTTCCCTCCGTTTGCAAGCTGCTCTCCAAACCTTTCCTCTTCTTTGCATTTTCCCATTTCCCCTCCATCTGCAAGCTGATCTCCAAACCTTGCCTCCTCTTTGCATTTCCCCATTTTCCCTCTGCTTGGAAGCTGATCTCCAAACCTTTGCTTCTCCTCCTCCTTCTCACGTTTCCTCTGTCTCCTAAATTCTGCCCTCGACTTATCCACGGGGCATATCAAAATCCAAGATTTTGATCCTAAAACCTTCCCTCGACTTATACATGAGGTCTCAAAGAGACAGAAAAGATAAACAAGAAACTGTCCAGGAAGTTCAAATGGGCTGTGATCCATTCCTCTGTAGCATTTCAAACAATGGTTAAAATCCCTAGTGCTACCCAGCAAACATCAGATCTCAAACCTCACTCAATGTCTATTGCTTTCACTTAGATTGGTGATGATGAACCGTTTAGAGACCAAGAGCCCAAACTCAAAGGCGTTACCCAGTGTCGGTGGGGGGGGGGGAGGACTACTGCCTTCTGGGGGCAGGACTTCTGGGGGCGGGACTTCCCCGGAGATAGCTGAAGAAGGCCCAGGAGGGCAGGGAAAAGAAGAAGAACTGGCACATGCCTGTTCCTCCTCTTTCCCCCATCCTCCAGGGCTTTCAGCTGCCTCCCTGAAGACAATCAAAGACCTGGGAGGGCAAGGCGAAGAGGAAGAACAGGCACCTGCTGTTTTTCTCCTTCCCACCACCCTCCCATCTCTCCATATGCTCTCAGAAATGGCTTCCCGTGCCAGAGAGGGCACCAGTGCCATAGGTTCACCATCATGGACCTAGATGTTGCTTACAAAAGATATTCACATCAAAAAGAATCTTACCCGTCTTTTCTGTGCTTTTGATATTCTAGGAGGCTGAATCTCACCTGTGCCCTCCAACTCCAATCTTGCAATATTTATAGTTGCTGAGTGTTCCTAAGAGACAAATAAAAATTAGCTAAAATATGGGTAAATTACTTGCTTATTTTATCATATCCTAGATTTAGGTAAGAAATTATACGGAGACCTGGACCTGGGTGATGTCCACAATTCCTTCATATGTCTATCATTCCTTCCATGGTCTGTCACGTTCTATAAATTAAATTTCCTTTTGGCATTTAACTTTAGAGACCTCAAATTTTCAGAAGTGTCCACAAGCATACAAGTAGGTACCATAGCCAAGGTTTCACTCAACCTTTAATGCTTCAGCTATCAAGCTTTGTGCTTTAACAGTCAAATCTGGTGAAGCAAACAAAGCTGGGGGTGGGTGGGGAAACTATGTGCATCTAACAGCAGTGTAGGATCACAGTTCCAAACTAGAGACTAGATATTTCAGGAAACGTTTATCTCATCTAATTCAGACTATTCATCTAAACCTGAGCCAGACAATCCATCTATAATCATACAGTACACCCTCCACATTTGCAGCTTTGACTTCTGCAAATTTGATTATTTGTGGATTTGATTAATATGTTCTCTCTATGAATCTCTAAGCCCTTCAATGTGACTCTATGGTCAACTTCCACTAGAAGTCATGCTGGAAGATCTAGAGATTCCTTCTCTATACATTTGTAGGTCCTCCAGAGCAATTCTATGGTCAACGTCTGGCACACGCTGACTACAGAGTTGCACCAGAGGACCTAGAGATTCCTAGAGAGGTGTTCTCTAGGTAGAAAAAAAACCAAAAACAAAACAGCAGCCACTGAAATTTACTGTCTACATCCCCATGACCAACATAAGTGAGAGATAACTCATAGAACATGACAGTATTACTAACCTATTCTAGAATTGCTACTAGGAAACTTAAATGCAAGCGAGAGTGGAGGGAATTTATCTATAAAGTAGATTTATCTATAAAATGCTTTGCAAACAGATCAGAAAAGGTTCTGTAATTCACACAGAGGGCTATTCTAAATCCTGGCTGCTGTGGAAAGAAAGCTAGATATATGCTTACATTTGTTGATGCAGCAAAAAAAAAAAAATCTATTTGACCTGGGAACTGAAGCATATATCATCAGTGTTTTCTGGCAAAGGACCACATATATTTATAGACCAGCCACATCTATTCTGTAGAGTCCAACTTACATTACATGCAACATGGTTGCTAAAAAATATTTTTTAAAAATATTCTTTGACATGCAGTAAATGCAAGATTAATAAAATTCACCACAATCAGATGAACAATGAGACTGAAAATTCCTAAACAGAAATTAAAAAAAATTACTTACAAATATTCTTCAGTAATTCAGTGGATATTATGCCCTGCCCAAGGGAGAATAATGCATGCCCATAAAGTTTTTAAAATAACATTCACCAAACACATACTTTATTCTGTTCAGGCAATGTCTCCTTTAGGTGCTTTAGTTCTCCCCTGTGTTTCTCTTCCAACTCAGCTTCCAGTTTAGCAACATCTTCCAGCAGCTGTTTCCTTCTCTTTTTGTCATTCTTTGGAACTGTATTTTTCATTCCTTGGATTTTGGCTGCAGAAATAAGAAACAGATGAAACAAACAGTTACAATTGTTCTTGTTATTGTATATAAGTGAAATATATATAAGCCGTATATAAGCCAGAATGATAGTCAATAAATTTTCAGAGTTATACAAGTACAGGCCTCTGTTCTAAATAAAATCTGCCCCTGCATAATTCAAGATGGTAGTCTCAGCTGGCATGCTCTTCATCTTGTTGTTTTCAATGAGCCTGAAGATGCTTAACTACCCATTCAACCTTGAGTAAGTTTTGTGAGGGTCAAGGAGTTCTTTAAGAATGAGTGTAAGTAAGTGAGATACATGTATGGGAGTGACAACACATGATGATTGTGTGGAAATGTGGCAGTATTTCACAGATTTTCTAAATCCCTTCTCAGCCATGGAAGCCCATTGGGTGCCACTTCTCTCAGCCTCAAAGGAAGGTAATAGCAAACCCCCTCTGAATAAATCTTGCCGAGAAAACCGAATGTAAGTGTAGTTTATATCACTCATGTCACTCCAGCTTTGGATGTCTTCAAACAGGGGTCAGATGGGCATCTTTCAGGCAGGCTTTTGTCCTTGATAGCAGGGGGTTGGATTGAAGCTGCCTTGTGAGCCACCTGGGGGCCCTTTTTGGGAGAAATGCGGCATAAAAATGAAAACAAACAAACAAATAAATAGCTTTTTAAGATTCATGATACAGAGGTTAAAAGACCTGTGCCTGATATTTGTTGATCCTGGATGTCTCTCATCAAGCTATTTGTTGTTAACTGCCATCAAGCTGCCTTCAACTTATGGTGACCACATGCATGTGAGACCTTTAAGTGACCCTATCATCAACAGCCCTTTTGGGGCTGTAGCTTCCCTGATCGAGTCTACTTATCTGTAATGCGGTCTTGCCCTTCTCTTACTGCCCTCTACCTTACCAAATTTTATCATTTCCTCTGAGTCATGTCTTCTCATGATATGTCTCAGTTTAGTCATCATCTTCTTCTAGGTTTCTAGGAAAAGTTCAGGCTTGATTTGCAGTCCATAGTACCCACAGCATTTTTCTCCATCACATTTCAAATGAGATTATTTTCTTCCTATCAGCTTACTTCACTGTCCAGCTTTCACAAAAATACATAGAAATTGGAAATATGATGGGATGGACAATTATGACTTTAGTATTCCCGGTGTCTTTTTGTTTGAATTTCTTCTAATTCTCATTATGATAACTTTTACCTCATACTGTTATA
>NC_056525.1:216608020-216612119 GCF_019175285.1 Sceloporus undulatus | reverse complement strand
AATAATAATAATAATAATAATAATAATAATAATAATAATAATAATAATAATAATAATTTTATTTCTATACTGCCTCTCCAATAAGATCATTATATTCAGTAAAGATTTAAGGACATAGAAAAAAGCACAGACTAGCTAATATTATACACCTTTATTCATACCAGTTGAAAATGAACAAAGCAAGTACAAATATCCATGTTACTGCCAAGCCACCATAGTATAATAAATCTTACAAGCCTAGTTAGGTTAGGCCACAGAAACTGCAGCAGCACTGTTCCTTCCAGAGTCACCAAAGCAAACAAGAAAGCTGGCTGTGATCATGCAGGAAGACAAGAAACCCAGGCTCCTCCTATTACCACAACTTCAAGAGGATAATATTGTTGAGGCTCCCATGGCATTGAAATAATATAAAGACCCCATATCAAGAGTGCTCAGAATGCACCCAAGAGGGGATTGTTAATACTTTGTGACTGCTAATATAGATTGACCTCAGAATACAATCTGTTTCTATGCCAAATTTGTGCCTACGTATTTATTATTTTGCCTAGGCACTAGCTTATTTGTCCTTCACAGAATGCAGAAGGGCATTCCTGGCAGATGATGACATATATTACAATTCAAAACATGTATGAGGTCTTGTAGTCGTCTTACCAAAACATATCTTTGTCATCCAGAGTCATGAACAGATGGCACTTGGCAAGACCCATCAGGACTTCAGTAACTTTCACATTCTTTCAAAATGAGCCTAGACACAAGTTGGTTTTCTGGACAGTTCTGTGAAACTGCATAATGGACATATAAGCACTACCTTTTATCAAACGCTATTGCTGACAACTTTCACTAAGAGCATACCACTAAAACCACAATCTGTAACTAAGCCCTATGATACAACAGTCGGTTAAGATTCTGATGATTAGGGTGTTTGCACCTTATATTCAATATGCTGAATCTGTACATAGAGAGTGGGTTTTTTTTTTTCAGATTAGCCAGTGTGAACTGGTTTGAGGGTTGGACTATGACTCTGGAGACCAGGGTTCGAATCCCCACTCAGCCATGGAAACTCACTGAGTGACTTTAAGCAAGTCACTCTCTCTCAGACTCAGAGGAAGTCAATAGCAAACCTCCCTCTGAACAAATCTTGCAAAGAAAACCCCAGGATAAGGTCAGTTTAGGGGCTCCATAAATCAGAGATTACTTAAAGGCACAGATCAACAAACCATTTTTACATATTAACATTCAACATATGTACATTATATCCAGATGGCTATTTACAATAAACAATACAAAATAAAATACAAAAAAAACAAAAACAGGTACAGTTACACGTAATGGGATGCGTATGTCTTCATGCAACTTGGGTGTGACACTGCTTACACTGCTCCATCACTACTGAAGCTTCTCAATTTAAAAACAATAGAAATAATGGATGGGGGAGGTCTGTTAATCACTTTTTAAAAATGTAATCAACTCATAGATGTAGTGCTACTACCCTAACCAAACCTAAGTCTGACCATCTTCAGTGGGGCTTAGATACAATTTCACTCTTGAAAAGCTACTAGCTCTATATATGCGCGCGTGTGTGTCTGTGTAGCTCAACTGTGTAGAGTTTTTATTTTATTGTCTTACCAAAAATGTTGTTGTGCTTTCAAGTCATCTCCAACTTAAGATGACCCTAAGGTGACCCTGTGTTTTCTTGGCAAGTTTTTTCAGAAGGGTTTGCCTGGGCCCAGGGCTATTCAACATCTTTATTAATGATTTGGATGACGGCATTAGGGGCACAGTTATCAAATTTGCAGATGACAACAAATTAGGAGTAGCTAATATCCCTGAGGACAGGATCAAAATTCAAAATGACCTGAATAGATTAGAAAACTGGGCCAAAGCTAACAAAATGAAATTCAACACGGAAAAATGTAAGGTACTGCACTTAGGGCGGAAAAATGAAATGCACAAATATAGGATGGGGGACACCTGGCTGAATGAAACTACATGTGAAAGGGATCTTGGAGTCCAAGTAGACTACAAATTGAACATAAGTTGTGGTGGAAATTCCTTTTTGAAATATAAAAACTATAGAAAGATGGAGTCACCTTTGTCAGCCAGAGAGATAGTTTTTAGATGGAGGCTTGGAGTTACTAGAGGAAAGGAATAGTGAGTGCATCTTGACCTAGATGGAAGCTGGCACCAGTAGAAAGACATAACATAAACTACTGAGATAAAGACATTCAGAAGCAAGGTTAAGATGAATTCCACTGAATTCCTACAGGAGGGGTAAGGAGTGATGATGCAGTTTTAATGTATGCATGTATTTCTGTTCTGATTGTAAGAATTCTGTATGTTTAAATTGTAATTAGCCAATCAGGTGTATTGAAGAAGCTCCTTTGTCTTGAATAATATAAAAAGAGCCATTTTGTCTTGTTCGGGGTTCTCAGCTTTTGGAACTTGAATTCCACTGAGTTCAATGTTTTCCTTTGTCGACAACTGGAAATAAACTTATGGATTTTCAATTACTAGGTCCTCTTGCCGATCCTATTGATCTGCCAATCCTAGAAATCTAAGTTTCCTGAAATTTCTGTTACAAAGTGAACAGTGCGATGTGGCAGCTAAAAAGGCCAATGCAATTTTAAGCTGCATCAATAGAAGTACTGTATAGTGTCTAGATCAAGAGAAGTATTAGTGCCTCTCTATTCTGCTTTGGTCAGGCCCCATCTGTTACTCTGTGTCCAGTTCTGGGCATCACAAATCAAAAAGGATGTTGAGAAACTGGAGTGTGTGCAAAGGAGGGCGACTAAAATGGTGAAAGGTCTGGAAACCATGCCTTATGAGGAACAACTTAGGGAACTGGGTATGCTTAGCCTGGAGAAGAGAAAGTTAAGCGGTGTTATGATAGTCCTGTTTAAATATTTGAAGGGATGTCATATTGAGCAGGGAGCAAGCTTTTTTTCTGCTGCTCCAGAGAACAGGATGCGGAGCAATGGATGCAAGCTCCAGGAAAAGAGATTCCACCTCAACATTAGGAGGAACTTCCCGACAGTGAGGGCTGTTCGACGGTGGAACAAACTCCCTCGGAGTGTAGTGGAGTCTCCTTCCTTGGAGGTCTTTGAACAGAAGCTGGATGGCCATCTGTCGAGAATGGTTTGATTGAGAGTTCCTGCATGGCAGGAGGTTTGACTGGATGGCCCTTGCGGTCTCTTCCAACTCTATGATTCTATGCCACTGACATCCTGAGGCTGAGAGAGTGTAACTAGCCCAAGATCAGCCAGCAGGGAGTTCCATAGCTGAGTGAGGATTCAAATCCTAGACTCCAGAGTCATAGTCCAATGCTCAAACCACTACAGTGATGTGAAATTCCAAAATTGGAATAAAAATGTGAATAGAAGTCAAAAATATTTGATGAGACTATTTTTAAAATGAGGGGGTAAGTCCCTAGAAAAAACCCCATGACAAAACCTATCATACACACACACCCCCCTAGGCATGCATGCATGCATGTGTGTGTTGTGGGTGGGTGCAGGTGCATGCATATTATATACATATATATGGATGGAAATGGAAAACCGCCTTCTGAAGAAACTTGCTGAGAAAATCTGATGACAGGTTCACCTTAGGGTCACCATAAATCAGAAATGACTTGAAGGCACACAACAACAAATGCATGTGTGTGTACTCACATGCAGTATATGTATGTCTCTGTATGTTGTGTGTGTAAATGCATGTGTATGTATATACAGTAGAATCACAGTTGGAAGAGACCTCAAGGGCCATCCAGCCCAGCCCAGCCCAGCCCCTTGCCATGCAGGAACTCACAACCAAAGCATCCCTGACAGGTGACCATTATTACTTATTTACCGTATTTATAGCCCGCCCTTCAGCCCTAAAGGCTCCCAGAGCGGCTGACAGTGATCATTATTTTTAATTAGATGGTTCCCAGTCCTCAAAGAAAAAGACTCCATCACTTGTAGGGAAATGTATATATAGATGTGTGTATGTATATACGTGTGCGTATGTGCATATGTATGTATATGTCTGTGTATATATAAATACATATAGTGTGCATGTGTCTATACAGTACATATATATATATGTCTGTATATGTGTG
>NC_056525.1:216582942-216608010 GCF_019175285.1 Sceloporus undulatus | reverse complement strand
TATGTGTGTATATATAAATATATGTCTGTATGTGTATGTATATATGTGTGTCTATGTCTATACGTGTGTGTGTTTGTATACATGTGTGTGTATGTATATATATATATATATATATATATGTCTGTATATGTGTGTATATATAAATATATGTCTGTATGTGTATGTATATATGTGTGTGTATATGTGTCTATGTCTATATGTGTGTGTGTTTGTATACATGTGTGTGTATGTATATATATATATGTCTGTATATGTGTGTATATATAAATATATGTCTGTATGTGTATGTATATATGTGTGTGTATATGTGTCTATGTCTATATGTGTGTGTGTTTGTATACATGTGTGTGTATGTGTATATATATATATATGTCTGTATATGTGTGTATATATAAATATATGCCTGTATGTGTATGTATATATGTGTGTCTATATGTGTATATGTGTGTGTGTTTGTATATGTGTGTATGTATATATATATATATGTCTGTATATGTGTGTGTGTATGTGTTTGTGGGTATATATACAGTATGTGTATGCCTGTATATATATGTCTGTGTGTGTATATATATATATATATGTCTATATGTGTGTGTATCACACACCCATACATAACACACACACACACACACACCCATCCCAAGGGGAGGAGGAGGCGCCTCACCTTGCAGCTCCCGCTTCTCCTTGCGCTGCTTCCTGGCCAGCAGCTCCAGCCGAAGGCCTCCCTCCTCCTCTTCTTCCCCTTCCCCTGCCTCCTCCGCCTCCTCCTCCTGCGTCCCTTTTGGCGACGGAGGCGCCTCGCCTTCCCCCGGACCCTTCTCCATGGCGGCGGCTGAACTGCCCCCTTCTCTGGGCCGGGGCCACGTGCAGCGGCAGCGGCAGCAGTAGCAGCAGGAGGAGGAGGCCCCGCTCCCTCCCTCCGCCAGGAGACCGTTGACTAAAAGACAGGCGCGGAAGCGGAGGAGGCTCAGCCTAGCCTAGAGATAGGAAAACATAGAGCGGCCTTTCACGGAATTTCCTCGTAGGCCGCGAAGTTCGCGATGTGTGCCTTCCAAGTCGTTTCCACTCATGGCGACTCGCCTGAGGGACTTTCCGAGGCTGAGAGAGTGTGACTCTGGAGCGTGGAATCCTACCCCGGTCTCCAGAGGCCTGGTCCTTCTCTCAAACCACGACGCCATGATGGCTCTCTCTCTCTCTCTCCCACACACACACACACACACACGTATGTTATATTATCATGTAACCTATTATATTTATATATATATATATATATATATATATATATATACACACACAACATACATATGCATATATGTATATACACACATATGTGTTTCCATATACAGTGGTACCCTTACGAAATTTCCGGGTTACGAAAAAATCAATTGAAAAAAACTGTTCCGGGTTACGAAGGTTATTTCGGGTTACGAAAGAAATTTTGGTGCTTTTCGGCGCTTTTTCGCACCAAATCGCGGCTTTTCCCCATTAGTGCCTATGGGTTTTCGGCTTGCGAAAGCTTTTCGGGTTACGAACGCGGCGGCGGAACGAATTAAATTCGTAACCCGGGGTACCACTGTATACGTGTGTGTGTCTATATATGCATATATATATATATATGCATATACATATATGTATGTAGATATATATATACACACACACATTCATATACACATATATACATGTGTATGTATACATATTTATACACACATGCATATATGTATGTGTGTATATATATATGTGTGTGTAAATGTATATACACGTATATATGTATATACACATACCTATACATACATATACACACATATATGTGTATGTATATATATTTATACACACGTACAAATACATGTATACAGTCAGCCCTCCCCATAGGCAGGCTTGCCTTCCACAGCTTTGCATTTACATGGAAGGCAAGCCCCGGCAAAAGTAATGCGAGCATGCGCCCCATTATTTTCTATGGGGCTTGAGCATATGCTCTTTTCCCCATATGGGGGGGTTTCCAGAATGGATCCCCCACAAATGGGGAGGTCAGACTATATAATATGTATGTATATATACATACACACATATACATACACACACACACACACACACACATATTTATTTATAAAGCGCTGTAAATTTACACAGTGCTGTACATACAATCAATTAAAATAGATAAAATAATATGTATATGTGTGTGCATACACACACATATATATATATACACGCACATATATATAAATATATATATATACACACAGGATCTATTTATACACAAGCATATACATATATATGTGTAGGTTCTGTATATATGCATGCAGACTTAATGGACTGACTGTCAAAACAGGAAAAAATTGAATATTATGGCAAGACATTTTGCTTCTGTCTTCTTTGTGACAACAAGCTGTAGCTAGGCATCTTAATTCAGAACATCACAGCATATCTCATTTGTCAGTGACTGGAACAGAAATGCTATTAGATACAAGAACAAAAAAGGGAAGGGGGGTGTCTAAATTTATAGATATAATATGATTGACACTTCATGCCGTGAGTGGAGCAGATCCATCCACAAAGGAGTATCCTATTCTCTATTAACTGCCACCTTGCCTTGCTGTTTTTGTTAACTGCCATCAAGTGAACTCCGAGTTATGCCAACCCTATGAACGAGAGACCTATGGGTCACCCTGCCATCAACAGCCTTGCTCAGGTCTTGCAGACTCAGGGCTGTGGCTTCCTTTAGTGAGTCAATCAATCTGGAATTTGGTCTTGTTCTTTTCGTACTGACTTCTATCTATACAAGCATTAGTGTCTTTTCTAATGGATTGTGTCTTTTCATCATATGTCTAAAGTAGGACAGTCTCAGTTTAGTCTTCTTGGCTTGTATTTGTAGAATTGTTCTCTAGCACCACATCTCAAATGAGCTGATTTTATTCACTGTCTAGCTTTCACAACTATACTTGGTAATGGAAAATACATTTGCATGGACTTTAATATTCAGTGATATATCTTAACACTTCAGGATCTTCTTTAGTTCTTTCAAAGCTGCCCTTCCATGCCTTATAGGTCCAAAATACACTACAGAAATAATCCAGTTTGAGACCGCTTTAACGGCCCTAGCTCACTGTTAGGGAATCCTGGAAACTGTAATTTTGTGAGACATTTAGCTTTCTCTGTCAGAGAGCTTTGGTGACACATAAACTAGCACTGAGCCAGGGCAGTTGAAGCAGTCTCAAACTGGATTATTTCTGCAGTGTATTTCAGACCCTAGTCTTCCTCTGGTTTCTTTTCATTCTGATTAATGACTGAGCCCAGTGGCAACACTAAAGTAGGGGTGACCCGGTGCAGTAACCACACGGAATCCTTAGTAATTTTTTTTGTGCTAATGTCATTCATAAATCGTAATTCCTGTATATAACAGAATGGAAAGGCAACAGTTGTGAAATACAAAATTAAAATCATACCTTTAAATTGCAGTGTCATACACACAGCCTAAATGTGTAATTACACATACATGGATTCATGTGGTTAAAGTGAACATTTGGTAAGATGTGATGTTTTAAAGAAAATTTTAAAATAATATATAAATTTACAAATTAAAAAAAACCCAGAAGCCTCTCCTTTCTCCTCTCATTGAGCCTCACACCATCTCTTCTGCTGAGATCCAGTTTTAAAGAGATGCAGGCAAATGCCAAAACCTATTTCTGCCCAAAGGCAGATGTTTGGGGAGCAGTGGTGTCACCCCACCTTGGGGTGTCACTTGGTATGGCCTGAACCCCCTGCATCCCCCTAGTCACACCCCTCACTGAGCCAAGGAATGGAAAATCTTGAACAATTTCAATGTCTTCATTGTCTACTTTAAAGCTATGTTAGTCTTCTGTTGTCATTATTTTTGTTTTCTTAATGTTCAACTGTAAACCTGCCTTTGCACTTTCTTCCTTGACTTTCTAAAGTAATCGTTCCAAGACTTTGCTGTTGTCCTTCTATCAGTGAGCTGTGGTCATCACATACAGTATAGCATAATGGTGATAAATTTCCCCTTTTTAAACCACAGAAAATAGATTTTATACTGTTTATATATAGTAATGTGTGTATTGTGTATACCTGTACATATTTATAAAAATACATTTAATGCATTTATTTATACGCTTATATACACATATATGGTTTATTCTGTGTGTATTTTTATTATGCAGTCATACATCAGGCACGCAGAAAGCTAGAATACTGTAATTTTTTCAGGTTTGCCAGTCAGTTCTTCCCACTCTCTCCACATCCATCATACTTCTTATTTCCAACAAGAATATGTATTTTAGGATTGCAAGTTCTTGCGCTGTTCTAAAAATAAGGTTAAGAAAAATAGCAGACAGATTAAGCAAAAAATTAAAGAGGCGCCATATGGAATAGATAATAGAACTTGGCAATAAGAATAAGCGAAGTCTCCCTTCATATAAATGAAGACATTGTCACAATAATAACTACTGTCATGTTAAATCTACCATAGTAAAAGCAATTGTGTTCCCTAAGCATATTGCAGCTTGGTTGACACCACATTGTTTCATATAACACAAAGCACTTACGTTGCTGAATATTTAATTAGAGGAAAGATTTGAGGCATAAACATCCACAACGAAACATAGAAATATTACGCCAAATGCTATTTCATTGCATTTGCAACTTGCATTTGCAAATAGCTATGTCATAATGGATTACAGATAAGATTTGGAACTGATGCAGGGGGACAATTTACAGGAAAAGGTGCTTTGCAGCCTGATTTCTTTTGTGCTGCCAGGTTATCTCTGTAATGTTTATAACAGTTGCATGGTCTTGTCAGCACAGCCATACCAGGTGACCTAAGACCTGGACAATGTTCTGTAACTTTTTGTTTCAGGTTTGGTTCCTGAAAATGAGCGAGCAGTCTGTTTAGGATAATGCTAAATGAGTACCCATCAACCTATTTTAGACCCTGTTATCTGCCATACTGTTTCCTTGTGACCCTACTGGACTTTTACACCAATGAGACCTAAAGTAAAATGTGAGTTCTGGAAAGACTTTCTCTAGTTTAGGAAGAAAAGTAGGAAATCCAACTACAGATGCTAGGGAGCAGAGTAGAATTTAGAATACAGCCTGTCTTGTGCCCAAGTCTGCACCTGCATTGCAGAACCAATGCAGTTTGACATTGCTTTAGCTGCCATGGCTCAGTGCTATGAAATTCTGGGATCTGTAGTTTTGTGGGAGAATTATCCTGTCTCAGAGCAATCTGGTGTCATAAACTACAAATCCCAGGATTTCAAAGGATGGAGCCATGACTATTAAAGCAGTGTTAAACTGTATTGTTCCTGCCACGCTTTAGCAACCTGAGATGTGGTGGATAATATCATCTAGTCAACAGTACTGAAAAAAACATTTAACTGCTATTCCAGTTGCCATCTATATGTAGAATAGAGAATGGTGCCACCTTCCCTATTTCAGGCTGCAAAATATATTGAACTGGCCATAATAGTGCTGAGATGCTGAACCCCTGGAAAAACATACTTAAAGATAATGTATAGTTCAGCATTTACAGTGGGACAAGTACAAGCTAGAATTTCAAAATATGCATGCCTATTTAATATTACCTACCTTCTTAATGAGAAATCACTGATAAATTTCCCTTTATCATGGCATGCAAGTAACCACAGGGGAATCAAGGGGTCAGGGAGCTACTCACAAAATTAGCAAAGTTGCAATAGACATACAAGGGGTGTAGCCACAGGGAGAAGTTTAAAATGAGAACATTGCCTTCCTGAATAAGAATTTTGCCTTCCCCAGTTAAATTTTCACCCAGTTCCAAATTTCTAAGATTGCAGTAGCTTTAAGGTTCCCATATTTGGAGAGAGAAAAAAAAGACATGTTTACAGACTATTTCAAACTGCTGATGGCTATGGCAACTCAAACTCTAATACCTCTGCTATATAATCACTACTAGAAATATTCCTAAAGCTCATAGTATTTAAGTAACAACTATTTTAATTGACTATTTAGTGATATTTAATAATACCAACAATGATACCAAACAGTACTAACTTCAGGCTTACAAACCTTGTTTCTGGACCAAAGAAAGCTGCTGGGAATATCTATCAACAATTGAGCTCAGCCCTATCTCAACTGAAATTGGGAACAGAGACGTCTAATTTCTGTATTTAAATGGAAACCCAGTCTGGATGGATCCTAAGAGTAAACCCCAGGCCGTTCAAGGTTTGTGTTAGTAAAGTCCAAAAAAGAGGGCAGCTAGTTTAGAAACAGGCAATACACAAATAGAGTCAAAAGTACTCCCATATAGGCAGTCACTCACAACTAAGGTTGCCAGAGTGACTTGGTTGTGTAGAAGAGGGAATTTTCATTTTGTTTGCTACCTGGTTGTGTGATAAGCAGCACCTGCTGAAATCCCCTCTTCTACACAACATTTAAAGTACAGGAGCTCTCTCCAGTTTTTACTCTGGCAACTCTAACACAAGATCCAATCTCACAGGAGCCACATAACCAAGGAAAGCCAATGCACAGCAGTCATTCCCAGCAGGCTTCTTTTACTCTGAACGAAGGTTTATCAGCCTGAGGTCGCAGAGGCTCACCTAGGCTTCAGCTGTAAGCATATAAACAGAAGTCATCCTTAGAAGGAAGGCATTATGCATAAGGACAGCCAGCATGGTGTTGTAGTTAGAGCATTGGTCTTACTCTGGAGAAAAGGTTTCAAATCCCAGCTTGGCCATGGAAATTCACTGGGTCCTCTGATATATTTTTCTCTGTCATTTAGGCCTGGTTCATCTATGAAGGAGAATCCCTCTGGTAAAGGCATAATAATGCCGTGAGGAGAGGTGTGTAAGAAATAAAATTATTATTATAACTGCTAGTAACAATATGGTGGTAAGTGGCTGTGGGCTAAATAAATAATATGCTGCTGCGATTCCTGTATTCAACTAGAGATCAGCTTTGTTGTGACAGAAGTAATATGCTTTTGTGCAGATCTCAAAGAGAACTGAGATGGAAAATGGCATTTAACATGGCTGTTTTCTAAAATGGCAGCTCTTAATTTACTCCTTATCAAGCTCAAACATATGTGTTTGCATATTGGCTCTATGTGCACTTGAATTAAAAAGGACTTTACAAACTTGACAAAACAGGAGTCCTAGACACCTGGATGTTCTGCTATATCCATCTTGCCAGTTTCCAGTATCTTACAGCAAATATAACACTCTAAATTCTTTTATCAGCCCAACCTATAAACCAGTTAAACAGGAGCTATCCAATGTATACCTCAGTTCCCAGACAGTGCATCTCTGCAAATATGTGCTTTGGAAGGAATGGATGAACTGCTGCACTGGTATGAGATCATGAGAAGCACAATGTTGCATCAGGACATAGCTGGGAAGTGTTAACGTTTGGACTACAGCTCTCAGAATTCCCGAGTCAGCACAGTCACCATACTAGATGGAGTCTTCTGGAAGTAGTCATCTTCCTTTCCCAGACCTGCAGCAGGGTTGCACAATATAAAATTGATTGTGCTGGTAGAAAATGCAAACGTACATATTTCGAGAGCCTTTCCAGACAGTGGTTTTCTTTTATCTTGTAAGTCCATTCAATTCTCCTTGAACTCCAAATGCTCATTTGTCCCTCTGTAGTCTTTGTTTCTTATTCCTTATGGATTCTTTATCTGCTTACTGCCACATGTTCAAGACAGTGCAGGAAGTAAAACTCCTGCTAAGGTGGAACTTTGTATGGCACAGTAGGACATAGTGGTAGAAATCCTTTGTAAATTTATTTTTGGAGATACAAATGGCTCATGTTGATATATAGTTTTCAGCACTTTTGTTCAGGCAGAGGGATTTCTAGACAGAAATTGATGAGTGATCAGACCATACAAGCATCTTTTTATATGTCTGATGTAGGAAAGATCTTTAATACATAAAATGTTGGCAAATATCCTCTTGGCCAGATTGACCAGATATCTTCCTTTCCCTGGACATGTCCTACATTTCAGCCTTCTGTCCAAGGGGAATTCCAAAATGCCTTTCACTCTAAGCATGAAACCTAGATTCCCAAAACATGGTATGTATATTAAGGAGACCATAGGGATGCTGGTGGAGTAGATCCAGGAGGCTCAATCCAACTGAATAAGGCAGGCTAGCCTAGTGTTGACTTTCATTCTCTTATGAAGACTATTTTAAAGGCTAAAAATAACATTCACTGTTGAAGTTATTAGATCTACTTCTAGAGAAAAATCTTCATGACATTATGATTTATTTTGCAGCTATTAATTTCTCAGTTGGTGAGTACCCTGAAATGGCTTCCCTACAGAAAAGCAGATAGCAATAATAATTATTAATGTCCATAAAGTATGCAGAGCTTTTCACTCTTTATTTTCTGTGAAAGATACACAGGTTATGAAAAACCCTGGAATTGGGAAGGACAGGATGGAATTTGTTTAATACTGTGCTGTGGGGGGTCAGCCTCCCTGAAATTACTTGATAAAATTGGTCCACCAAGATGGCTATGTAGCTGAATATTCTCAGCTATTATCAGTGAGAAATGTTTTACAAATGATCAAGTACTAAGAAATATTAAAACCACAATTGTTGTTGAGCTCTCCCAAGTATAATAAAGACTGACTGTAATCTATCCTCTGCAATTTGCTTGGGAGTAAGCTACATCTGAACTCATGGAGGGGACATATAAGTATAAATTGTGCTTGTAAGAGTCTTTATATTTAAGGATGTTTCAGTTACAATGGGCGAAAAAAGTAATTTGCACTCCACCTGTAAATACCTGCAGATAGGTATAATTAATAATAACTTGCCTGCCAGTATTGAGGCCCTCACCCACCTTAAAAACAATTCCTAGGGCCTACATCTAAAAATAATGCAGTTTGACACCAGTTCAACTGCTATGGCTCCACCCTACAGAATCCTGGGATCTGTAATTTTTTGAGGCACCAGCATTCGTTGCCAAAGACATTTAAAACTACAAATCTCAGGATTCCAAAGCATGCAGCTATAGCACTTACGTAACATGTTACCAAACTGCATTATTTTTTGTAATTAATTTTATTTGTTTTATAACAACATTACAAAACAATTAATACATAAGGAACAACTATAGATGCACCCTGAGAGATAACAGTAACAATTCTGAATATACTCCCACTCTTTCACTCACTCTCTCTCACGCACATATATACATAGACATCAAGTGTTACAACAGTAAGAAAAATGCAGGTGTGGTATTCCTTTGACCAAACTTCATTCCTTGCCCTAGAAAAATGCTAATAATCCTTTAAAACCCCCACTGCTTGCAGAAAACAAATCCTACTTCTGCCAATCTTTTTAATCCTTTTCACAAGGAGGAAGAATTTTCATCATGAGTTAAATGAGCCTTCCTCAAAGACAAAGTTGGTATCTGAGTAGTTATCTCTTAATTACTATTCAACAATGGAATCAACTTACAATATATAGCTTCTCTTGACTGATAACCAGACAGCCAGAATTCTTTAAAGCTCTGCTGTTTGAGTTCAGATTAGAGGCAAATGGATTATTCAGATATTCCTCTTCTCCTTCCACCTTTGCTTTGCCTATGCTTGTCTCATCCCCCACCCACCATGGTCTCAAGACTCTTCCAGTCTGTATCTTAGAAAGATGAGCTTCCTCTCTATTTCTTAAGATCTCTTGCTATGACTACAGTCTAGCCTAGGAGAAGTAGTTATAGAAGTCTTATGGAAGCATTCCAGTGGATGCATTAAGAAAATATTGCAGAATGAATGTGCAATACTTTCTTACAAAATTTCTTACAAAACTAGGTGGATTTGACCATCTTCTTATCTAGGGAGTGTATGGGCCACTTTCCACTACTATGTGAGAGTAACTAGTTACAAATAACTAGCCATTTGTAATTAATTGCTCTGCCCCCAGTAACAAAGATGTAACTAGTGTATATTGTTGTTGTGCCCTCAAGTAATTTCCAACTTATGGTGACTGTAAGGTGAACCTATCATGGGGTTTTCTTGGCAAGATTTGCTCAGAGGTTTGCCATTTCCATTGCCCCTGAGTCTATGATTAGTAATTTAATGAAGGATAACTCTATTCCAGAGCTTGCTGTATAACCGTAACTTTTCACATTACTTTTATAGTTATCAGAATGTGGTCTCACTAAATGATAGCAAAGGAATATCATAGATTTGTAATGTGCTTCTTGGTTTGTTGTGAGGGCTGAGGAGACAGGAGGAAAATATGTTTTGTTACCCAGTCTGTGGCTTGTAGCACAAAATTCCATTTAGTTGTGTCTGCAAAACAGGAAAGTCTGTAGTTGCTTTTAAAATTATAAGGATAAAAACAGCTAACTGTTTTGCTTGGCGTCATAATTATAAGTAATTTCTTTCAATACCAGTGGCTTTGGACATTTCAGCGGTTTTCGATACCATAGACCAGGGGTAGGCAACCTTTTTGAGCCGGGGGCCGGGTTGCTGTCCCTCAGACAACTGGGGGGGGCCAAAGCCAAAAAATAAATAATTAAATGATTTTTTTTTAAAATTGAAATAAATAAATAAACCGGGACAAATGTAGGACAAAATTTTCAAATGGAAGGCACTTTTTTAAAAAAAATGGAGGACACACACAAAAATTTGCTGATTTTTTAAAAAATGTTAATATAAATGCATATTTCTGAGGCTTCTATAGACAATTGCCCCCCTTGCCCGCCTCCGATAGGCCAAAGGCTCCGGCCGGCGGCAGGGTGGGGGCCGGTCCCAAGGCCTTGCCGGCCGCATCCGGCCCGCGGGCCGCAGGTTGCCTACCCCTGCCATAGACCATGGTATCCTTCTGAAACACCTGAGTTAGGTATTGGGGGCATTGCGCTCCAGTGGCTCCAGTCCCACCTCTTGGGCAGATTCCAGATGGTGATGCTGGGGGACAACTGCTCTTCTAAGAGAGAGTTGACATCTGGTGTCCCTCAGGGCGCTATTCTATGTACCATGCTGTTTAACATTTACACGAAGCCGCTGGGAGAGATCATCCGGAGACTTGGAGTGCTGTGTTATCAGTACGCTGATGACACCCAAATTTATTTCTCTGTGTCTCTGACTGTTGCAGTGACTAAGAATGGCATCTTCTCCTCTGGATGCCTGCCTTGAGTCGGTAATGGGCTGGATGAGAGAAAACAAACTCCAGTTGAATCCAGAGAAAACAGAGGTATTTGCAATAGGTACCCTAAGTCCAGGGACGGAGATTTGTCAACCAGTCTTGGGCGGGGTCACACTTCCCCTAAAGGACAAAGTTCACAGTTTGGGAGTACTCCTGGATCCATCTCAACAGTTGTCATTTCAAGTAGATGTGATGGCCAGGAGTGCTCGGTACCAGCTTTGATTGATATGCCAACTGCTCCTTTACCTGGACCAAAAGGACCTTGAAGCAGTGGTACATGCACTGATAATCTCTCTTTTAGATTTCTGTAATGCACTCTACGTGGGGCTACCTTTGTACCAAGTCCGGAAGCTTCAATTGGTTCAAAGCATGGCAGCCAGACTCCTTTCCAGGCAAGCATTCTCTGAAGATGCCAGCCGTAGATGCTGGCAAAACGTCAGGAAGAAACTCTTCTAGAACATGGCCATATAGCCCGAAAAACTCACAATTTTTTTTAAAAACAATGGATTAAAGATTCATAATCGCCTCTGAAAGCTAAATGAATATGTCATTCCCAAAATTCAGATACACAGTTTGAGATCACTTTAACTGTCCTGGCTCAGTGCTAGGGAATTCTGGGAACTGTAGTTTTGTGAGACACTTCGCCTTCTCAGGCTGTAGACCGGCCATTAAGGCTGGCCTGGGGGCAGAATTGGGGTGTGGCGCCCATACAACTCACAGCCTGCTCCAGGCCAGTGTGATGCCATGTGCCGCACCACAAGGTGTGTGATGTCACAGTGCTCCATCTAGATGACGCAACACCAAAGAAGCACCGAAAGCCACACTAGCGATGTCTACAGCACCCTTTCCACTGTGCAGAAATGAGCCACTTTTTGCAGCTCCTTTTTGCGCTACGGAAAGGCAAGATTGGGGCCATGGCATGTGGCTGCTGCAGCCTTCATTTGACACTAAAAGGGGCGGCTGCAGGCCTCTCCTTAGTCAAAAATATCTGGTGCTACAATAAACTACAATTTCCAGGATTCCCTAGGAGTGAGTCAGGGCAGTTAAAGCAGTCTCAAACTGGATTGCTTCCACTGTGTGTTTTGGATCCTAGTCACTCTGACTATATATTTCATCAATCAGTCATTCAAGCAGCAATTATTATTATTCAATTATTACCAATCAGTCAGGCAGCAATTATTATTTTTGTTGTTTTAAAAGATGGACACATACATACAGTATATGATGGATGGAGATGATGAAGATATATATGATTGATGGAGAAAAGATGGATACACACCCACTCCCATATATATCCATCTTTTAAATCATAATAATAATTGCTGCTTGATTGATTGGAAACCTCTTATTACCAATCAATTATTAACAATCAATTAGGCTGCAATTATTATTGTTGTTGTTTTAAAAGATATATATATATATATATATATATATATATCCATCTTTTAACACAATAACACATCTTTTAACACAATAATAACTGCTGCCTGATTGAATGGTAATAATTGATTGGTAATAAGAGGTTTCCAATCAGTCAAGCAGCAATTACTATTATGTTTTAAAAGATGGATATGTATGTGTGTGTGTTTGTGTTATCCAGCTTTTTAAAACACACACACACATATATACATATATGTTTTAAAAGATGGATACACACACAAACACAGACCATAATAATTTCTGCCTGGTTGATTGGAAGTCCCTTTCATTCAAAATGAAAAAAGTTTCCTTTTCCCAGCGAGTTGCAGAGCTGCAACCCTAAACCCCAAGGGTCGCCTGCTGGGACCAAGCCCATGCATGCATCAATAATAAATCAGGCAATCCCATCATCCCCCCACCTCCAACTTTTTTTTCCCAGGGAGCAGGAAGCGATTCCAGGGAGTCCCACCCCTTTCCCATTGATTTAACTTGTAACCTTGGGAAAAGAGAGAGGGGAAAGGAAAGAAAATAGCAAGCCTGGGCCAGTTTTTCCAACCCCCACAGCCCTTTCCCTCTCCCTTCTTCCCTTGCCTTGTGACACACACACCATACACACGCAGCAGCTGCTGCTGCTGCTGCAAGAAGCCCTGGCTCCTTCTTTGCCTTTTGCAGCAGCAGCACCAGCAGCCCTTGCCTTGCTGCCTTTGCTGCTGCAGTGGCCATGGCTGCTGCTGCGGATGATGGGGTGGATGAACGCTCCCCATTGCTCTCAGCCCCCAGCTCTGGCAACGTGACCCCCACAGCCCCGCCGTATTTCCCAGACAGCAGCCCCAGAGGTAAGACCCCCCCTTGCCTTGCCCCCCTTTTTGATTTCTCTTCCAAGGGCCATCAGCTCCTTGCTCCACTATTAGGATCATTTTTTTTTTGCAAGCCCTCTTCTGGCCCATCCCTTGCCAACTTGGGCTGGCTGGCTGGGGAAGAAGAGAAGATGGAGTACCTCGTGTGTGTGTGTGTGTGTAGGGTGGCCAGGCCTGGTCCTCCTTTCCCCGGACCTGTCCTCCATTCCCACCTTCTGCCCAGGAGGCGTTGCAAAAGGTCCTCCATTTTGTGCATGGCTAAAGAAGCATGCATTGACATTTCTAGGAGCGAGGTTTTTTTAAAAGCTTTTCTTTGGGACTGTCCTCTATTTTTTTCTGGAAGGTCCTCTGTTTTGACCATGACTAAAGAAGCATGCATTGGCATTTCTAGGAGTGGGGTTTCTTTTAAAGCCTTTCTTTGGGAATGTCCTCTATTTTTTCCTGGAAGGTCCTCCATTTTGAGCATGACTAAAGAAGCATGAATTGACATTTCTAGGATTGGGTTATTTTAAAAAGCTTTAATGTCCTCTATTTTTCTGGAAGGTCCTCCACTTTGTGCATGACTGAAAAGCATGGATTAACACTGGTAAGAGTGGGGGTTATTTTAAAGCTTTTATTTGGGAATGTCCTCTTTTTTCTGGAAAGTCCTCCATTTTGAGCATGTCTAAAGAAGCACGGATGGACATTGATAGGTGTGGGTTTTTTTTAACAAAAAGCTTTTCTTCAAAATCCTCTATTTTGAGGACGATTAAAGAAGCCTAGATTGACAGAGATGGGAGTGGCGTTCTTCTTTTAGCTTTAATTTGGTTCTGTCCTCTGTTTTTTTCTTTTCTGGATGGCCCTCCAAAGAAGCAGGGATTCACATTTCTAGGAGTGTGTTTTTTTAAAGCTTTTCTTTGCTCCTGTCCTCTGTCCCCCCCCCCCCCTTCCTGGAAGGTCCTCCATTTTGAGCATGACTAAAGAAGCATGGATTGACATTTCTAGGAATGGTTTTCTTAAAGCTTTTCTTTGGTCCTGTCCCTTTTTTTCTTGGAAGGTCCTCCATTTTGCAGGGGCTTGTCCTCCTTTGCAGTAAGAGAACATCTGGCCACCCTGTGTATGTGTGGGTGTGTTGCGTGTATATGGTTTCCTTCTTCCATTGTAGAGCTTTGAAGCCAGGGGTTTGTGGGATGGGGTGGTACTGGGTGGCTCTCCCTTTGTTTCCCCCACCAGAGCCATAAGGGTATCAAGTGGTCCTGGATGGAGGGGTGCAGGGTTTCCCTTTTTTACAGGCTTCTCCTTGGGAGGCAGGAGTGGGTTGGGCTCTCAGGTGGGCTCCCCTGTCCTTACAGGATGACCTCCCCACAGCCTTTCAGCCCCCATGGCTTCCCTGCCCTCCCTCAGTGCTGCTGAATCAGGTGAAGGTCTCTCCTGAGGGATGGAGGGAAAGGCCAAGAGTGCCACCCTTGAGTAAAAGGCTTTGATGTGTGTGTGTGTGTATGCACTTGTTGTTGTTGTGTGCCTTCCAAGTCCTTTAGGCGGCCCTATCATGGGGTTTCTTGGCAAATTTCTTCATTGGAGGGTTGCCATGGCCTTCCCCTGAGGCTGAGAAAGTGTGACTTACCCAAGGGTCACCAATTGGGTTTCATCTTTTGCAGAGGAGGATGGAAAAAGAAGGCCTACTTTTGTACTGAGCCAGTCAGAAGGAAAAAGAAGGGGGGGAAACGACACCTTTTCTCGTCCTTTCCTTTTTTTCTTTTTCTTTTCTTTTAAGATATTTATATCTTATATCAGTTTTCACCCAAAATGGGATTCAAGGCAGCTGTCCAAGAAAACATATCCAGTCCTGTGGGCCATGTTTGTTGTGTGCCTTTAAGTCATTTCTGACTTATGGTGACCTTAAGATGAAGATATAATGGGTTTTTTTTCTTGGCATATTTCTTCAGAGAAGGTTTGCAATTGCCTTCCCCTGAGGCTGAGAAAGTGTGACTTGCCCAAGGTTACCCAATCAGTTCCTATGGGAGAGTAGGGAACTGAACCCCGATCTCCAGAATCACAATCCAGTGCTCAACCACTATGCGTTACCGGCTCTATTGAGTGATAGCAAGTAGAAAATGAAGGCGTTCTAAAATCATTGAAATTTAGGGGCCCATCACAATGCACAAAATAACCTGTGGCAAGCTTTTGAAGCTTTGCCAGCTTCTTTGTCAGGCAAAAGTGTTCAGAATCATACAGGAGAAATCACACACCCACCTGAACTGAGAACAGCTGCATTTTGACACAATCCAAGCTTGTGACTTAAAATTTTGTCAATTTTTCCTCCTCTCCTGTATGATTTTTAACACCTTTGCCTGATAAAGAATCCAGCAGAGCTTCGAAAGCATAGTGTCTAGATCAAGGGAAGTAATAGTGCCACTCTATTCTGCTCTGGTCAGGCCCCACCTGGAATACTGTGTCCAGTTTTGGGCACCACAATTCAAAAAGGACATTGAGAAACTGGAGCGTGTTCAAAGGAGGGGGACTAAAACGGTGAAGGGTCTGGAAACCATGCTCTATAAGGAACGACTTAGGGAGCTGGGGATGTTTAGCCTGGAGGAGAGAAGGTTAAGGGGTGATATGATAGCCCTGTTTAAATACTTGAAGGGGTGTCATATTGAGGAGGGGGCTAGTTTGTTTTCTGCTGCTCCAGAGACTAGAATGCGGAGTAACGGATGCAAGCTGCAGGAAAAGAGATTCCACCTCAACATTAGGAGGAACATCCTGACAGTAAGGGCTGTTCAACAGTGGAACAAAATCCTTCGGAGAATAGTGGAGCCTCCTTCCTTAGAGGTCTTTAAACAGAGGCTGGATGGCCATCTGTCGGGGATGCTTTGAGATTTCCTGCATGGCAGGGGGTTGGACTAGATGGCCCTGTGGTCTCTTCCAACTCTAAGATTCTGTGATTCTATGAAAGCTTGCAACAGGCATTTTGTGCCTTTTGGTTGACCCCATAAAGTTATCCATTTTGTGGATTTTTGATATTATTGTACCATTTAATAGAGTGCCTTACAATAGTACTGTAGAATGGTCTTTAAAAAGTGCTTAAAACAGAGCTCCTTCTGTTTTAATTAGAGGTTAGGTTAAGTGAAGCTTAGAAAGATAAATCCAGTCATTGCAAGAAGCAGGGTGGGTTGATTTTAAATCTAGGTGATTGTGTTGTTTGAATTGTCAAGAAAAAATAGTTATGTATAGTGGGTCCTTGATATCTGCTGAAGTTTGGTTCTGGGAACTCCCATGGATATCAAAACCCATGGATGTTCAAGTCCCATTTAATACAATGGCATAATAAAATGGTGTCCCTTGTATAAAATTGTAAAATCAAGGTTTGCTTTTTGGAATTTATATACAGCAGAGTCTCAATTATCCAGCCTTCGATTATCCATCATTCCGGATTATCCAACGTCTCTGCTCAATGATTTCTTTACATTTTCAGTGGACTGAACTGTTTATATAGTACATATTGTACATCACAATGTTGATCAGTGATTTCTTTACATTTTTAGAGGACTTTTTATACATTACAATGTTATTCCTATAACATTACTGCAACGTTACTTTTACTGTTACTACAATAAAACTTCAATACGTTTGCAATTCATAGTGATTTCAAGGCTTTTCTTGGACCCTCCGGATTATCCAACATTTTTGGTTATCAAACTATCAGCCCGCCCGTTTATGTCGGATAATTGAGACTACTACATTTTAAAAATATTTGCAAGCCATGGATGGTTGGATCCATGGATACAGAGGATAGTTAAAAAGTTATGTATCGTTCTTGATTTAAGTTTCTAGCTACTATGGCATCTGTTTCTTGAACCATGAGATATATGAAATGGTTAATCTCATTTCTAAAGCATGCTGAGTGCAAGATGACAGTGGATGTCTACAGAGGAGAGTTGTGTTTGGTGTCTAAGAGAAATAAATGGAGATTTAAGCCTCCCTGGAAGTTATGCCATCTGACCTGGAAGTGCTTGTTTTCATTGCTAAGTGTAAAGATGGCTGGCAGAATCTCCTACTGAGACAAAAACATCAAAGTCTTTTTGCATTTTGAAGACTGACAGATTTATTATGGCATAGGCTATGAGGACGTGGGCCGTAGTTCAATGAAACTATTTTACTGTAATAATTTGGTTAGTTACCAAGTGCCACGGGAGTCTTTTGTCATGTTGTTGTTAATGCTTCATATGTTTCACTGGATCTGCTCATGAAAAACAGTTCTTACACCCCTGAGACATGGCATTTGTATTGTATTTTGTTTTTCTGTATGCTTAAGTGATCAGGAAGGGGAGGTGTGGAAAAATTGTAGGTCAGGCCTCAGTTGCTGAAACTGCCAACATGACAGCTAGTTGCATCCCTGACTATGATGAAATCTTGAGGTGATAGGAAAGAATTGTGGTTTACAGCAAAATCCTGTGTATTCTCATTCAAAATGAAGGGTTGAATATGTAGCTACAGAGGGCTCCTACACTGTAGGAATAATACACTTTGATACCACTTTAAATGCTATAGCTTTATCCTATAGAATCCTTGGATTTGTAGTTTTATGAGGCCTTTAGCCTTCTCTGCCAAAGAGTGCTGGTGCCTCATAAAACTACAACTCTCAGGATTCTGTAGGTTGAAGCTACGTGGCAGTTAAAGTGGTGTCAATATGCTTTATTTCTACAGTGTAGATGCGCCCAAAGTTTTGTTGTATTTATTGGCCTTGATTCCAGATTAAGAGTATGCATTGGATGGGCAACACATATCTGTTCAAATGTTGTTCAACTCCAGCTACCACTAGCTCTCATCATTAGCCATGCTGTCTAAGGCTGATGGAAACTGAGTTCAACAATATCTGAAAATCTCCTATTTTGGTATATTACTGGTTTCTTGGATCAACACCTGGTAGTTCTAGGCCTCTGGTTCTGTTTCCTCCTGTACTTATTGCTGCTTTCTGTTAATAACAGATACTGTGAGTTTTGAAAGCAAGCAAGAAGGATCATGTTGCTCTCTATATTTAGATTCATGTCTGAATAGTGTTGTATGTATATGTGTTTTTAAGTTGTGAAGCAAACTTGAAACAGTTCAATTATAATTTTGAATAAACACAAGGTCTTAAAAACAGTGATACTTCTGTTTTAATTAGAGGTCAGGTTAAGTAAGACTGGAAAGGTAAATCCAGTTATTGTGATAAGCATGACAGATTGATTTTAAATCTAGGTTATTTGTTGTTTGAGATGTTGATAAATAATAGGTGTTTAGTTATACTGTAGTTACGTTCTTGATTTAAATTAAATTGATAGTTGCTGTCTCCTTTATTTTCTGAACAATGAGATAGGTTAAATGGCTAATCTCTTTGTTACCTAACACATGTTAATCTACAACTGTAATTACAATCTTAAATGTACTGTTTAGTCTCATCAAACACTTTGTGGGATTTATTTTGGAATAAACATGCATAGGTTTGTGCTGTTAAAAAGTCAATTACTCTCTTTAGGATAAAAATATTCATGGGTAGACATGTTGGGAGTGCAGCAAAATACAACAAAACCCCAAATCTGCAAGCAGAGAAACCTTTTTGAAGGGCCAGTTCCAAAGCTTCACTGGCTTCTTCATCAGGCAAAGATGTTAAAAATCATACAGGAGAAAATAGTAATGATGTGAGAGTCAAAGGCCTGCTATATTCCATCCAAGTTGTCAGTTAAGATGATGTTGAAGGATTTCAGTGCAGGCAGAGGCCACATCTATTATTGGCCATGTGAGAACTAGAGATAAAGAGCAATAAAATAAAATTTCAACTCCCACTAGCAACAGAAAATAACTTTTATTGTCCCTGTCCTGTGCAAAGCTATCTACTTCTTTCTTTGGCAGAGAACATTGAATTTTTTAAAGAGTCTCTGCACTCTTACATTTGGAAGAACTTTTTACATGCTGCATAGGTAGGAATTGTAATCCCAAATTGTAGTTCAGAACCATCTTAATTGACAACTCCCCTGTCAGAATTTAAGCCTGTGTCTCTAAAATCATAGCTACCCTTGGATATTTTTACCTAGATTTCAAGATACCAAATTTAGCTGCAGCAGGGGAGTTCAAAACAAGAGGGAAACAAAGGACTGAGACTTAACGCTTTGGGGTTTTCTAGCTCCTACAAAGGTGAAACTCTTTTATTGTACTACAATTTGGGAAGCTTTGCCTATACAGCACCAAAAAGTATTTTCAGATGTAACAGTATGTTGTCTAATGAAGAAGCCAGTGAAACTTTGAAAGCTTGCATAATGTATTTCATGCTTTGGAGTCGGCAAAAAGCGGTATCACTGCTTTTGGATTTTGTTGTGTTTTTCTGTAGGCCAGTGGCTTTCAAACTTTGATCGAGGAACCACTGCAGAATCCAGTCCCTTGTCTCTGCCCCCCTTGCCCATTTTATTTTTTAAAAAAGTTAACACTGATAGGAAACATTAAACCTTGCTTGTCTGCTACTTTGTGGCACTTGTATAACTTATTCTCAAAAATTCCTGAGGTAGGAGGATATACAGTAAATTATTATGGAGCTCCAAGAGATGATACAACCCAGGTTTTTAAAAAATGCTCACATAACATGTATACTTTCCCCCCCTGTTATACCTTTTAAAAAAGAATTCCTCATATCCTGTAACTCTCCTGGATCTTATTGCACACAATAGAAAAACAAAGTACTGTAGATAACAATCCATAACTTGCTGATCATATAGCTCCTTGGTCTATGTCTATAGCCTTGAGATAACTAAAGCAGGGCTTGGTAGTTAGGTACTGGGCAGAGCATTTTATTACCACAAGCTGAAAAGGAAAGTCTTCTTGCTTATGTATACCAGGAGTAAATAATGATAGACATTTCAAAGCTTGTGGAGCTACAAAATATAAAACAAAGGGGAAAACCCAGCAGGTTTTTTTAAACTTTTGGATTAATCCTGCCATGCATGTGTTAAAATAACTATAGTCACGTTTTAAGGATCCTGATGGCAAATATTAGGTCCAAAGGAAAACCTTGTGGAGTATCATAGTAATCTACAGATTTTACAAGATGAAGATGATCAAAGCCATCTTGTGCTTGTTACGCCACATAATTGTTTAGAGTTACACATTTGGCAAGTTAATATTTGCAGTGTGATCCAGCCGAAAGTTAAGCATGTCTTAAAATTCATTAGTCTCAGTGAGACTGAGATAAGCATGGCCTCCTATCTTTCCCATTGAAGTCAGTGGACCTTAAAAAGTGCTTAACTTTGGCTGGATCATGCCCTTAGTCATTTGTCGGTCAAATTCTGATAAAAATAGGTCAGATCTTTTCTTACTTTATCTCAAAGCAATAACAAATAGTGAGACTTCATCTTAACTCGAAAGCACATATTTTAAAAACTCAGGATTTTAAAGTGCTATTTTCTTGGAAAACTGAGTTCCAAATGGATTTAATCTTTTAATAAAAACCAAGAAATGCAAAGTACAAAATTGGTAAGAGCATGTGTAAAATATGAGGGAATGGTATAGATCTAATGAATGAAATGTGATATAGTCACTTAGAGGCAGTGATGACAACACTCCTGGGGCAGAAAAACATCTGTCACTAAAAGCAACATGCTGATCTAGTGAATGTATGAGTTATTCAGAGCTGTAATGTTGTGTAGTGCAGGAAGAGACTTTCTCATTGCCTTAAATGGGAAAGGTGAAATTTTGTATGTATAAATCTGAGTATGTGAGTTCCCACAAGTCTTTGAAACAGAGCATTTACGTGTTCACCCTTGAAGACACTTTTCCAGACACCATATCCTATGTTGATATGTTGATGCGTATAGAGCAGACATAAGGGAACTATCATTGCCATCCTCTGATGGCTGAGAGAGTGTTTTCACCTTAGGGTTGCCATAAGTCAAAAAGGACTTGGAGGCACACAACAACAGGAACTGTTGGGTTGGGGGACATACATTCAGATAGTTATTCCTAAATTATAATTAATGCCATTCATTAACATTTTAAGCTTCATGGAGGGGATTAATTAGCATGTAACTAGTTACAATTAGCCAGTTCTTTTGAAACTTTGGGTCTGTCACATCATTTGTATCTTGTATGCAAACAGTTCAGGATGCACAAGGTGACCAGATGCAAAGGAGGATAAGGCACCATAAAATGTAGGACATTCAAGAAAAATGGAGGGTGTTACAAAATAAAAGCTAAAAACACTCATAGAAATAGAAATTCATGTTTCTTAGTCATGCTCAAAAAGGAGGACATTTTGAAATTCTGCCTGGACAGAAGGTTGAAATGTAAGCTGCATCCTGGAAAAGGAGGACATAAGGTCACCCTCGGATGGGAACCATTGGCTTATACCATGTTGTCCTTCCAACAGTGCTGTCATTTATGTAAAGCTGAGAGGGTATGGCTTGGATTCAAAAGAGCCCTCTGTAAGTAAGAGAAGGGTTTCAATTTGTGTGTGTTTGTGTGTGTCAGGGGGAGAGAGAGATAAGTCTAGTGTGAGGGGAGATCAATTTAACTACAGTACTCTACGATTTCCACTTTCCTGGTTCAGTTTCCTGTATCACATTCCAGGCACCCCAGCTGTCAGGATTAGGTTTCTGAAAGGCATGCGGGACTGCAACAGGAAGGTGGAAGTGGGAGACTCATTTGGTAAGGTGAGCTCTGTACACAGACATTAGAGTTGAAGACAGCTAGCCTACAGTAAGTTCACCCAGAAAACTTCAAGCTGAGCAGATATTTGAACCGTATAGCCCACGTCCATGCTCCCATATCCAGCGGTGACAGATCCTTTGACTCTTTAATGTTGTAATCTTCCAATCCCACCGTCCTTGACCATTAGTTGTGTTGGCTGCACTGGTAGGATACACAGCACAACAACATTTGGAGGGCCATAGGTTTGTCACCCCTGCATCACACAATAATAATTAAAGCTTGTTCCTAAGTAATCTCTTTGGAGATGCGTGGTGGGGACGGGGCACACTCTGTGTTTCATTTCTTCATGTGATTCTTTTTAATGTTTGACTTGATTTATGTACAATTCTGGGAGCAAACCCAAGTGGGCTTGATAGACAGACACTAGGAACGAGTTCTGCCATGCTAAACAGGGCTCCATAGACTTGTTATCCAATCTGTTAATATAAAGCTCTTGCCCCATAGCTTCTGTTCTCTGTGAATAAAACAGAATCTTCAGAACACATTATACTGAGGACCAGTTCTGTGAAAATAGGTGAGCAATCCCCCCGCCCTAGAATGAAATTCAATTCTGACATATTGCAGCATTTTTAACAGGCCTGTGATTTCTCTGTAGTCATATCAGACTATTTTGAGCAGTAACTGCTTTCTTGTGGCCTTGATTGCAGAAGCCTGGTATGTGTCTTGATAATGAGCTTCCTACTTACTATAATGGAAGTGGTTTGAAGCTGGCATATAGAAGCTAACCTTTGTCTGTCTGACATCACATTTCAAGCTGAAGGACTTTTGCCTTATCATTCAAAAAGGCTAATTTGCATGCGAATTTTGTTCAAGCTGAGAACTCGTTAACAGCAATGTATCTTCCTTAGCTGAGCATCCATGTGTACATCATGAGGAAATCAGCAGTAGGTATGGTGATGTCCTGCCTTGGGTCCCTTACTGGGGGAAAGGTGGTCTATAAATAAATAATAATAAAATAATAAATAATAATAGACTGGTGGTGGTAATTAACTGCTAAAAAAGCAGCAGCGTCAGTTTTGTACTATCATGTTTTGCTTTTATCAGTCAACCCACAACCAAGTGCATTGTACTATTGCTCTCATCATCCCCAGCTAGAATGTAGTGAATTGTAAAGGAATACAAAGTTTGAAGAAGGGTAATTTATACTGTACTATTTTAGGTATCATTGCTTATGGATTTTGGATTTAGGCATGTGTTTGTTTGTGCCTGTTGATTTATGGTAACCCCATGAATTTCGTAAGGTTTTCTTAGGAAGGATTACTTAGAGGTGGTTTTGCCAGTTCTTTCTCGTGAAATATTGCCTACAGCACCTGGCTTTTGTTGGTGGCCTTCTATCCATGTACTAGCCAGGGCTAACCCTGTTTAGCTTACAATATCATCATCATCATCATCATTAACCTTTATTTATAAAGCGCTGTAAATTTACACAGCGCTGTACATACAATCTTTTTAATTGGACGGTTCAGATGGAATCTAGTACCTTTAGTGTGGTGGTATTAAATTTGCCACATACAGTGGTGCCTCGAGTTACGAAAGTAATTCGTTCCGCGGCCGCTTTCGTAACCCGAAAAGCCTTCGTAAGCCGAAATGCCATAGGCGCTAATGGGGAAAAGCCGCGATTCCGTGCGAAAAAGCCGAAAAAAGCACCAAAAGTTTTTTCGTAACCCGAAAAAACATTCGTAACCCGGAACAATAATTCCCTATGGGATTTTTTCGTATCCCGAAAATTTCGTAACCTGGGTATTTCGTATCCCGAGGTACCACTGTATTCTTTCTTCATCGAAATGAGATCAGAATTTATGACATTCTGGTTCCACTCCCATCCCCTTTGATTCTCTTCTACTATAACATTCAGACTATGTTGAGAATTCACCTAATCAGTGGCAGTTTGGTTTTGTTACTGCTAATTTCTCTGTGTGCATAGGTAAACTGCAGACTGAGAATTGGCACACTTGCCATTTGTTTTAAGTGGGAATTCACCTTTTCCTTAATTTAATTCCACCATTAAATTATTAAAATTATAGCAATACAATGCCAAACAGTACAGTATTATAATATAAATAAATAAATTAAACACATTAAAATATCTCAAATCACTCTTGCACCACTGCTAGCTGTGAGTTTTGAACAGTGGCAGCTACAAGACTAGCTTTTCAAACTGTGTCTTTTGGGGTTTTTTTGTTTTTGCAGTGCAGGTCCTATCCTGCCTGTGGGACTACCCAAAGACGTCATGGCGGAGAATAGCCATTGACTAGCTAGTATTGTGGCTTTTCAATCTGTACCTGTCTCTGCTATACTAACTTTCATTATGTATTCACAAGTAATTAGAGGGGTGTCGTTTCAACACAATTTAGTGGCAACTTCAGTGTTATTAACTGGAGGTGAAGTATAGCTAAAAACAGCTGAGTCTCCTTACTCATTTGTTTTGGTTCTCCAAACAAAAGCTGGCAGTATGGCAGGAATTGAGGAGGAGAGCCTGTCAAGTGAGTCCTGTGATCGTGACTCAGACTTCCTCTGTTTAGAGTCAAGCAAGGTAAGTTCCTCCCAGATAACTAGTTCCAAAAACTGGCAATTTTGTTGGAGCTTTCTCAGAACAAACTATTTTGTTATTACATGAGTTGCCTCTTAGCTCCTCATCCCCCCTTTCTCTTTGCAAAAGGTAAACACCACAGCAGAGCTAGGGAACAGATGTTGTTGAACTGTAAATTCAGTCATCTTTCACCATTGGCTGTGTTGGCTTGGGATGATGTGAGTTGAACTCCAAGAACATCAAGAAGATATGTTCCCCACATCTGTACTCTAGGTATTTCTTGAGCAGAAACAAAACTAACCTGCACAGTAGATACTTTATTTGGTGGAACTTGTATGGCTCTATGATAAAGAGAAATGTGGAAGCCTCCATCATTATGTGACTCAGGGTGTATCCACACTACAGA
>NC_056525.1:216534519-216582932 GCF_019175285.1 Sceloporus undulatus | reverse complement strand
AATAATAATAATAATAATAATAATAATAATAATAATAATAATAATAATAATTTATATTCCACTTTTTCACAAAGGAATCAAAGCGGATTCCAACAGTATAATTAAAACATCAAACAATTAAAAATTACAATTTAAAAATCCCCAACCCCCAACCCTCCCCCCTCATAAAAACAGTGATCAACCCATGGAAAGAGATTAAACATCCAAATTTAAAACTGTCCAATAGGAATACACTAAAATTTCGGGCAGATTAGCACAAGAAATGGGAGGGATGGTATCAATCAATTTTGATATCGGAACAATAGAGGTATCATTAGAGGGGGGAGGTAAGTCTAATGGATCTAACCTAGTCTGGAAAGGCCTGCCAGAAGAGATCCATCTTAATAGCCTTTGAAAAGGCTTCCAGGGTGGTAATATGGCGGATCTCATCTGACAGGTTGTTCCAGAGCCTGGGAGCGGCTGATGAGAAGGTCCTCCAGGTCACTGCTAAAAATCTGGTCTTCTGCAATAAAGCAGTTTGGCACCACTTTAACTAACGAGGCTCTATCCTACAGAATCCTGGGGTTTGTAGTTTGGTGAGGCACCAGACCTCTCTGACAGACCAGGCAGAATACAGTATCTCACCAAACTACAAATCCCAAGATTCCACAGGATGGAGCCATGTCAGTTTGTGGAGTGTGGAAGAGCTGTCAGTGGCTCAGTTCAATATCATGGCCAAGCCTTCATTTTTTAATGGAAAAGTGGGCATTCTCATGGGTTAGGAAGACAGATTAGTTTCCCCTCAATACGCAGTGCATATGCTATAGTGGCAAAATTCCCATTTAAGCCAAGTACATACTCCTTGTGCTTTTTCTTTAGAAGTGAAAGGAAATATCTCAAAGGAGCTAGATGTGTATTTTGTGCAGGGTTAGTTTGAAACTGAAAGATCTGTGTCCCGTTGAGAAGTGATAGCAACCTTGTTTTGGCCTTTTCTTGTCCCAAAGTAGGAAATGTATTCCATACATTCACTTATTATCTTAGAGAACCTAAGTAAAAACAAACAGTACATATTCTTGCCAAAGAAATCTCAGTGACGTTTGTAGGTCCAGCTGACTGAGGCAGCAAAATCTCATCAGCTATTCTTTGAATTTTAAAATAGTGTTCTTGGTGATACTCTTGCTTCGTTTGAATATGCGTTAAGAGAAGAGAATATATATTTTATACAGCCTGTCTTGTATGATTTTATTTTGGTTTTTTTTTGGGGAGTGAGGAGTATATATTTTTCAACCTTTGTGTATGTATTCCTGACCAAGCAAAAATGCATAACTTACAGAATGTGAGATAAACAGTAGAGGTAGGTTCTATTTTCCTTCTTGCGTGACCTAGTTATTCCCCTCTTCTCCTTATTTTGAATGGCTGATTGATGTAGAGAAGCAGCTATAAATTTCTATAAACATTAATGCCAGTAAGATGAATCAAACTTTATTACTCCAAGGATGTTGGAGGACCTTGTGGCTTGTAAAAGTAAGTTTTACTGGTAACAGCTAGAAAACTGGAATAAAATAATCACCTCCGCTTTCTCATAGCTGCCAGTAAGAATTGTCTTATACATGAAATACGAACCAAGTTTTATAGTCAGGTCACTGGAAGTCTTTATTTTCTTTAAAAAGATATAATTTCTATTTCCTTGTTTCTTTCAATAAAGTCCTCTTTGAAGTGTTGTTCATTTGATGCTGGAGCCCTTCCAAAATGTGTATTTTAGAATGAAGATTGTTGCCCCGAGGTTTCTTTAAGCTTGGCTTGACCTTCTGCCCAGTTCACAATCTGTCTAGGTCAGCTAAGATGAATGCTGCTCTTGTCTCTAGTGCACGTAAGGTGACCAGAATTCCTCTCATTTGTGGTAATAGATCAAATGAGCAAAGTTTTACACAAGCTCAGGCTTGCCTGGAAAGTGACAAGAGAGAGAAGAGGGTATAGGGCAAAGAGGAGACGTTTTAACTTGCGTTGAAAGCTGCAGTAGGTCCTGTTTTAAGAGAAAGGCAGGGAAATAAATAAATAGCTTATTTTCTTTTGTCCTATAACCCATTCATGCTTCCTACCTCTGTGAGGCCTACAACTAAAACATGATTTGGAAACAAGGGACTCTGATTAATCCCCCTAGATTTTTGGGGAAATCTAACAGTGTTCAAGCAAGGCTGGGTCTCTAGTTGAAGCTGTTGGTAGAAAGAGTTTTCAGCATGTTTCCTTGGACTTGGCTCCATGGCAGTTACATTGTGAAGAGCCAGTACAATCATCACTTGGCCCTCACTTCAAGCTTCAAAGCCTCTGGCTTAAACAGTGGGATTTCAGCAGATTGGTCTGCTATGAATGAGAGTATTGAATTGAAGCCATCAGTCCAGCTCATGTCAATCCTGGTTTAGACTGACTGACTGACTGACTTATTTATTTATTATTTCATTTTTATGCTGCCTTTCTCCCAAAAAAAAGAACCCAAGGCGGGTCACAAAATAAAAACATTTTTTTAAAAAATTGCAGTAAAAATTTAAAAAACAGTTACAATAATCTAATTAAGACAATATAAAATTAACATTTAAAACATAAAAAAATAAAAACACAACTAAAACATACACCCCATATAAAAACACCCTGTCATGATTGATACATTAAAAAGCTTGCTTAAATAAAAAGGTTTTGCTTGCCGGTGAAAGGCCAGCAGGGAGAGGGACAGTCTAGCTTCTTATGGAAGGGAGTTCCAGAGGTTGGGAGCAGCCACCGAGAAGGGTCTCTCTCGTGTCATCACCAGGTGAGCCTGGGATGGTCGTGGGACCGAGAGAAAGCCTTTTCCTGAAGATCTTAGGGCTCTAGCAGGTTAGTATGCATAGATACAGTCTCTCAAATTGTCTGGAGCTAGCCATATAGGAATTTATAGGTCATTACCAGCATTTTGAATTGTGCCCAGAAACAAACCAGTAGCCAGTGAAGTTGTTTCAACAAGGAAGTTATAGGTTTCCTATACCTGGCCCCAGTCAGCATTCTGGCTGCAGCATGTTGAAGTTTCCAAACAGTTTCCAAAGGCAGCCCCATGCAGAGTGTGTTACATAACTCCAAACAAGATGTAATCAAGGCATCTGTCACCACAGACAGATCTAATGTCTCAAGGAACGGACTTGAGAGGCAGGGACGTAGCCAAAGGGGGGGGGGTTCTTGGGGTCCGGACCCCCCCTTCCATCAGAAAAATGAATGGAGTGTGCTGCTGCACCGCCGCACCCAAGCCCCATTATAATGGTGACCCTTAGTCTGGACCCCCCCTTCCTAAAATCCTAGCTACGTCCCTGTGAGAGGGTGTGTAGTTGAGCATGTATAGTGGGACCTCACCATCCAGGGACTTGAGCATCCGCAGATGGCAAACACTATTGTTCCCAATGGCAGCCATGCCCATGTCACACCACCATTAGGAACAATAGGACTTGAGGGCCCGCTTTTTTTTTCATATCCTCAGGGGAGGTCTGGAATGGATCCCCTATGGATATGAAGGTCCGACTGTACAACCTAACCAGGCCAATTCCCCCTCCACTGTACATCTGAAAATTGCAAAGTTGGATCTTGCTTTACAGTTTTAAAAAAAACTGTTGCAAAAAGAAGTTGCAAAAGAGTATGTTTCTGCAAGGCCAGTTCCTATCCTTCCTTCTCAAATCCAAGGATGCAGAGCATGGAGAAGTTCCCTTTTAGACTATGACACTCAAAATGTCCTAGTCAGCATGGCCAGTAGTCATGAACCAAGGATGTCCTATAATTTCCTGTATTTTTTTCCACTTTGCACCTGTGTACATAGAACATTGGCTTTGCTAACAGGCCAAGTGAAGATGCCAACCACAGATGCTGACAAAACGTCAGGAAGAAACTCTTCTAGAATGTGGACACATAGCCTGAATAACCCACAAAAAACTATGGATGCCGGCCATGAAAGCCTTCAACTTCACAACATGTTCATTTCATTTTTAAAGGCTATACTACGTCAGTGAAATGGCACTTTTGTACTATACAGCTCTAAAATTTGCTCTCCAGACCATCTTAGCAAACTATTCCCCAATTAAAAAAAACAAACCTTGAAGAGTCCTAGTGCAGATGTAAGAAATTGCTACACACAGCTCCCCAAAAGAATGGAATGAGTGGATGTGGAGGCAATGACAACTGGCAAAACCAAAGAACTACCAGTATATCATAAAAATTCACACTTCATTAGACCAATCTGGAAGAGCTTTAAGGAAGAGTTTTTGAAGTAGTGGTACTGGGGGTATTTTGTATATACTGTCAAATTATAGTTCTTGCCAATGTTTTACATGATCTCACAAACTGTAGTAGATTGTTGTGTTAGGCTGCTTTAAAGTTCAGTACTCTTGGAGGTAAATAAACTTTATTGAGATTTTTCATTGCCCATTTTATAGGTGAACAATATTCTTTTCACTGCTCTGTAGTTGGTACATTTTGAACTTTCTCTGTACCAGTTTTTGTGATTTGCAAAGTATGTTGCACATTAAGAGCAAAGTTACAAGATTGGGTTGCTTCTGAAGCCTCATGTAAGATTGTTTTTTGAGCTTGCAGAAGGTCACAGAGAAGTTAGATTTCTTCATCCCCTTGAGAGAGAGGTTATCACTTAATGGCAGAACTCATGTTTTGTATACAAAGTTTGGGGTTAAATCCCTGACCTTACGGCTGAAAGGGTCTTAGGGGTCAGGGGTGGGAAAGTCTCTTCTTAAAAGACTCTGCAGAGTCCTTTTCTATTAGAGTAGGCAGTACTAGTTTGAGAGGCCAGTGGGCATCGCAGCACACAAAGTAGAACAAAGCATGAACTTCAGTTTTATGAAAATAAGCAACTGTACACAATTTATTTTGAACTCACAATTCCTCAGTCTACTTGTAACACGTTAGTAGAAGGGTGCAGAGCTTGAAATGCCTTGCCTATGCTTGTTAGAATATTTGTAATGGAACAACTCTCACAAATCACCTAATTTCTCCAGAGTGGATCATCTTAGTGAAACATCTTGAAATTCTTGTCAGTTGTAAGCAGTTGTAAGATCCCCTGCTACCATCAGCAGGAGCTACCGAAGAAACACTGAAACTATTCCTACTGAGAGAACCATTTTTCCTTAAAAGTTCTTTTTTGTGTATGCTGTTTTGACTCTATTTCCCATTCTCAGGCTTTCTTTGTGGCAAATGTGGAGTCTTTTAATAGCAGTTTAAAATTATTTAACATCACTAGTCTGAGTTTAGAATCAACGTGGAGGAATGTAGGTTTTTAAGGTTTTAAGAGTTGGCCTGGCATCCTTTAATATCATGGTACCAATGCCTCGTAACCAGTTGCCCAAGCAGTGCCTGAACTTTGACTTTGTAGCCTATATCACAGATGAATCTACTGTATATTAAAAACACGGTAAAGCTGTTATAGAGAGAGCTAGTATAATAATAATAATAATAACAACAACAACAACAACAATAATAATTATTATTATTATTATTATTTATATACTGCTTTTCCAAAAGAGCAAAGCGGTTTACACAGAATTAAAACCAGTTACAAACACATCATAAAAATAGATAAAAACCAGTAATACAATATACACTATACAAATCTAAAACAGTCATTCAATAGGGTGAGGCAGAGAGTTGATGGGATCAAAATACACAACTTCATTTTCCAGAGGGGAAGGCTTGACAGAAGAGGAAGGTTTTAAGCCTCTTTTTAAATGTTTCCAGGGGGGGTGATAAGGCGGAGCTCCTCGGGAAGACTGTTCCAGATTTGTGGGGCCGCTACTGAGAAGGCCATCTGGGATGTAGTAACATATTTAGAAGGTGGAATTTCCAGCAAGTTCTTCCTGGTTGTTCTGAGTGTGCGGGGCGGATTATATGGGGAGATGCGGCCCCTCAAGTAACTCAGGCCCAAGCCATGTAGGGCTTTATAGGTAATAACCAACACCTTGTATTGTGCTCGGAAGCGAATAGGCAGCCAGTGCAGATCTTTCAGAATAGGTGTTATATGGTCAAACCTGGAAACTCCAGTGACCAATCTGGCTGCCATATTCTGTACTAGCTGAAGCTTCCGGGCTTGGTACAAGGGTTGCCCCATGTAGAGAGCATTACAGAAATCTAAGCGAGAGGTTACCAGAGCATGTACCACAGTTTTAAGGTCCCTTTGGTGTAGTGGTGTAGTGGTTTGAGCGTCGGACACTGGGAGACCAGGGTTCAAATCCCTCTTGGCCATGTAAACCCACTGGGTGACTTTGGGCATGTCACACTCTCTCAGCCTCAGAAGATGAGAATGACAAACCCCTTCTGAAGAAACTTGCCAAGGAAACCCCATGCAAATGCCTTAGGGTCACCATAAATTGGAAACTACTTGAATGCACACAACAACAAAGCTGTCATGCAAAATCTCTAAACAAATAAATCCTTTCAAAAGGCATTATAGTGTACAAATCTGTGGGAAAATTAAATATACTGATAGATGGGTGACAGGTTCCTTAAGACTCAGTAATAACAGTATGATGCCAGAGGAAGGAAGGGGTGTTTGAGAATCAAGGAGTCTGAGGTTTACAAAATTAATGAAGAAAGAAAGGATCATGAAGACAGAGCCTCACAAAGGGTCTAAGAATGGGAACAATTTGTGGGCAGGTATTTGTTCTTGAGAGGTCAGAGGACTGACCAAGATTCAAAGGTCAAGATTCTAGATATAGAGATCAGAGATGGTGTGGTGACATGAAGATAATGAATTAATCAACCAGATACTTGACAGCAGGTCTATGTAATCCCTTGAATGTCACAGGTCAGTTGGTCAAATGATGCACTGTAGACAAGTTGTATGAAATTACTGTGTTCGCGAAAGATAATAATCTTAGACTGAGAAGGGCAGGCTTCATTGTAGGTACAAACATTGGGAAACTGGAACAGGAAAAATGCCGATTTAGTTAATAGTTTTTCCTGTGTTGCTTCTACTTCCCTCATTTTCTATTGAGCTTTTATTTTTATTTTTAACAAGAACTGGGAAAAGTTAGAACATGAATCTGATTAAAGCACTGAATGTTTTCATTGTACCTCTGCATTAGCTCTTGAGACGAAATCTGCACCCTTTCTACAAATATACAAAGAACTTGAAACAAAAGGACGGGCAGTTGATGGTATGAGAAGATGGACAGAGGAACTTGTGGACATAGTCTGCTTATTAATATATTGTAGATTGAAGGCTTGAGTAATGGTATTGATTGTCAAGCATTTCTGTAGCACATTTTTATCTAGCTGATCTTTTTAATAGCTGTGTAAAGATTCAGTCCTCATATTGAAAATAAGGGGTCTGAATCTGAGAGAATGAAGACCGCTTACTGAGTCCAGTGGCACAAACTGAATCAGGTTCAATTCTAACGAAAAACTGCCAACTAATATGGAAAACAAAGCAATGGGCCACAGATCGGAAGTGATCAATATACATCCTACACACAGAAAGGGAGACACAAAAGACTGCAGTAACTACAGGACAATTGCACTAATTTCCCACACAAGTAAAGTCGTGCTCAAAATTCATCAGCAAAGACTCCTTCCATATATTGAACAAAAAGTACCAGAGGTGCAAGCTGTATTCAGGAAAGGAAGAGGCACTAGGGATTACATTTCAAACATTGGAGAATTTAGTGAGTGGGATTGGCTTTATGTTTTGGGCTATGGTCTTTGCAAGTGAAGCAGGAATTTTGGATGTTTACAACAAGGAGTCTGTCACTTTAGCAAGGGATTTTGATTAATATTTGTAAATCAAGCAGGGAATTCTTATCTCTGGTTTAAACTGCACTGCAGAAATAATGCATTTGGACACTGCTTTAACTGGCATGGCTCCATCCTATGGAATTCTGGGATTTGTAGTTCGTTGTTGCACCAAGGCTCACTGACAGAGAAGGTTAAATATCTCATAAAACTACAAATCCCAGAATTCCATAGCATTAAGCCATAGCAGTTAAAGTGGTGTCAAACTGCATTAAATCTGTAGTGCAGATTAGATCTGTATGTTAAACAGAAGACAAAGGGGTGTGAGAAGCAAAGGGTCCTCAATTGAGATTTTAGTGCTCAGGAGTCCTGCTCAGGAACAGGGAATTTACAAACTAAGAATGAGGGTTTCCATTTTTAAAATTTTTTATGAGGGTATTTGTGTGTGCGTGCTCACTTTATCCTGGTATTGTAGATTAAGATGTTCCTCCCGCTTACCCACCCATTCACCAACTTGAATCACAGGCTTATAGTATGTTACAGTGTTTGAAAAGAACTCAATGTATTGTTTGTTGCTTTACTCATTTTTATTACTTTTTTGTACTTTAAAAAATGTTAGGATATAAGAGTGGCAGTAAAACTTGTGGGGGGGGGGGAACCTGCCCAGAATGCCTGTAAAAGTGCCCTTTAAAAGACCTAGAAAATATCACTAAAACATTACTCATTTTACTTATGCACATAATTTTCCCTGCTTGTTGGCTGGAATTCTGTTGATGATAACATTCTTTTACACTGGTGTAGTGCATTTTTACAGAGATGGAATGGGGAAGAGAAAGCTACCTCCATCAGTGTTGAGAGAGAAAGTTGCACGGGCAATTTTCAAAGCATCTGGTTCAAGGAACACTCAGAAGCCAGGCATTGGAGAAATAACGGTGTGAAAGCTAGTGATGGATATGGGTTTCTCAGCGTACACACACACACACAGTCATTTTTGTGCCTGCAGCTTTTTAACTCTTATTGTCCCACAACCTACTTCATTGCCCCCATCGTCTCTTGGGCATTCTGTCACTATTTGAAATTTTTGTGTCCTCAAACAAACAAACAAACAAACAAACTGATTTGTTTCCAGTAACTACATTAGAACTCATTACTTCCGAGATCTATTCTGTTCAGAATAATCTGTATGTTGGTGTAGGGATTGTTTGCTCATGCTTGACATCTCCTGGTAGCATGAGTAACTAAACCGAAGTCGTTTGCTTACTGAGTCATCTGACTATGGTATCCTGGCTGGTTCTTCCTTTTACAATTTTGGATTCTGCTCCTCATTAATAATAATAATATAGATGTTGTTTCTTACCTGCCTTGATCCATGGATCAAGGCAGGGAACAGCAAGAGATTAAAATACTTCAGTTAAAATGCATAAACCAGTTAAAACACATAACATCAATTTAAAAGAACACGTAAGACCAATGCATATTAAAATAATCAGTCCATAGTTTAAAATTCATAATTTAAATTCATAATTGAAAAATCATCTGGATATTGCAGGTTTACAATCCTAGCTTGCAAAGGGAGCAAAAAGCGAAGATCCCAGCTTCAGAGAATACACTGAGCCAGGGCTTGGGAATCTGGGGGATTCCAGTTTTCATCAGTCACCAGTAGCCTGGCCGCTGTTCAGAAATTACAGGAGTTGTTATTCACTTTTTAGCTCTGCAAACTGTTTCTAATTTGCGCCTCCCACTAGTGTGAGTAGCCAAAAATTGTGGTAGAGAATGGGCAGCATGCACTAGCACCCAGCATGCTCAATGTTAAGTTAGGATTTGCCAGAATCTTGTCTTGCCAATTTGGGCACGCATAGCCCTTATTCAGCCTATCTACATTGTAGCAGCACAGAAAGTCAGAACTTTAGTATGTGTCTTTGCTTTCCTCATGTTCAGTTGTAAATGTATATTTTAATATGGTTTACTAACTGTTGTCCTTCTGGGTATATGCTAGCCTTTTTGTTCTCAATTTCCAATTCCCTGTCAGGTTCTATTAGTCATCCTACAATGCTATTGCCCTTCTGTTTCTTTTAAAATTAACCATATTTGGTATAAAAGCTGATAAAATGCTATGGTCTCCTGAACCTATCTTTTTTAATGCCCCACTTACCCTGGTGCCTGTTTGTTTACATTATTGCAGAATGCTTGCAGTCTTACTGAAGCTGTTCTGTCACATCATATTGCTTTCCTCCTTAGTGATGGGATGTCCTTGTGGTTCCTCCATTCTCATGCCCTAGTTCTATAACTGCACAAGGTGTGCACCTTCCCAGAGAAAAATAATGTATTCCAGCCATGCACATAAATGCATTTACACATAAAGAAAGGTGCAGCTCTGCAGACAAAAAGTGATAATGTATTGCTGTGTTACAAGGTGCTGCAAATACTATAGAACCTGAAAGCATGGGTTTTGTTGGGACACTCTGGCATATAAACCTGAAACCGTATCCAAATATTCACAGAAAGCAGATTGTTCAGTTGATCCAGGAAACTACCACTTGAGAATGCAGAAAGAAGGCCATATTTAGCCTCAGCTCCTTGCCATAAGGTAGCCTAGAATGTCAAATTACATAGTTTAAAAAGCAAGCCCTATCACTACTGTGAAAACTCAGTTTTGGGAGCCTTATTAACATTGATTTAAATCACATCTGCACCTCTTTATGCAAAATCAGAAGTGACATTCTAGTCGCTTCTGGATGCAGCTTGGGGTTTGTGAGCAATTTTTAGGGTTGCCCTCCTCAAAACAGTAGTGTAACTGAGAAGTGCACCTCTTGGACACCTCTGGAGGTTTCTTTTGTCAAATCTTTTATTGTTTGGGAAATGATGGGGGGGGGGACAAATCACATGCAGCCCATAGGCTGCAGATTTTTGCTGTAGAAAAGCCAGATTTTATGGTAAAATATTAGTTTTCAGAAAGATGGTTTTGCATGGTACAGAGATGGTATAGCTGAATAGTTTCTACGATCATGTGCCTTCAGCACTTTCAAGAACATTTGCTTTTAGGTCCAACATTTAAATGGCGAGGGAAAGAATCACATTTGGTTCATGGATGAATTCATGAGCCACATTAATGGTTACTGCCCTGCTGTGAGATGTCACTAGTTCTCCTTTACAGAAGTTTGTAGAAGCTTGTTAGCATTCTCTTCATATTTCCTTTCTCAGGGATTGATGAGAGGCTGAGGCCAGGGTGACATTAGCAGCAATTGTACACTGCTCCCTCGGGTTACGAAATTAATTCGTTCCGCGGCCGCTTTCGTAACCCGAAAAGCCTTCGTAAGCCGAAATGCCATAGGCGCTAATGGGGAAAAGCCGCGATTCCGTGCAAAAAAGCCGAAAAAAGCACCAAAATTTTTTTCGTAACCCGGAACACTTATTTCCTATGGGATTTTTTCGTATCCCGGAAATTTTGTAACCTGGGTATTTCGTATCCCGAGGTACCACTGTATTTTATTTCAAGTATAGCAGGTTGAGAAATGAATCCTGAAACAGTGTGATTTGATTCTAGGGTGATCTCGTCTTTCTCGAAAAGGCTTAGCTTTTTACCATGGACAAGTGCATGAAATTGCAATGCTGTGTGAACTGATTAATGTTCTGTGTATGAATGGCATATTTTGATTTTTGTTGTTGTTTTGCATTTCCACTTATGGCAACCCTGAAGCAAATCTATCATGCAGTTTTCTTGGCAAGATTTGTTTAGAGAGGTTTTGCCTTTACTTTTTTCTGAGGCTGAGAGAGCATAACTTGCCCAAGGCCATCCTGTGAGTTTCAGTGGCTGAGCAGTGATTTGAACTGTGATCTCCATAGTCCAACACCCAAACCACTATCTTTATTTTTATTGACAGAGGAGGCCCAAGATACTTTGCTGCCCAAGGCAGAGTGGCACATTACACACCCATAGTATCCTAGGCTAGTCATAGAGTTTTGTCCCCTTAGCCAGAAAATCTCACCATGTCTCTTCTTCCCTGGCATTAAACATTACAATAATCAATAACTAATAATTTGCTACTCTTTCATGACATCCATTCTCTGTGTGTAAAGAAGTGTCCTTAATCTAATGTTGTTTTGTTCCTTCTAGATGTTTCTGATTTATCATGGGGTCTTATTTAGCTTCCTCTGAGGCTGAGAGAATGTTATTTGCCCAATGTCACCCAGTGGGTTTCCATGGCCAATGAGGGTTTTGAATGCTAGTATCCCATGGTCCTATTCCAATACTCAAACCGCTACACTATCCTGCCTAACAGTAGAACCTGTGTATTGCCAGGATGTTTTCCGTCCATTTATGTATTTGGTTATTCTGATTAATTTTCATCCTTTTTTTTGTAGCTGAACTCCCGCCACCTTACACCGCCATTGCCAGCCCAGATGCCAGCGGTGTTCCTGTAATAAATTGCCGTGTGTGCCAATCGCTAATCAATTTGGAAGGGAAGCTTCACCAGCATGTTGTCAAATGTACAGACTGCAATGAAGCAACGGTAAATGGCTTCACAGGCTTTCAGCCTATATGGCACACTTGATTGAATCCTTTCTGGTTTGAAAGAAGGTGTGTCAGCATTGTTGTTCAGCAGCCAAGAACATGCATGCAATTTCAGAGATCCCTGGTGTAAAGAAAGCCTTCATCAGTCAGTTAACTGGTTGTCAGAAAAAGAAAATGTAGATGATGTCAGGGTTGTTTAGGCTCCTAGGTGTCAAGGTTTTGATCATATTATTTCTCTTTGTTGAAAGCAGCTGCTCCTATTAAAGAAAGTTGGGAAATTTGAATTTCTTCTCTGCTGGTTGAGCTAAAAACATGAAAGTCAAAGGTTCATGTTCTACATAACTTCATAAGACATTACAGTAATGGTCATTCCCATTTAACTAAACAGATCTGGAATGAGTAGTTCCTCTGATTGTGGTCCAGTCCAGGAGTGTCCAGCTTCTCTTTGCTGGTGTGGTATTCCATTTCAGAGCTTGGAAAAGTTATTATTTTGAATTACAGTTCCCAGAATCCTCAAGTCAGCATGGCCAGATCTGGGAGTTATGGTCCAGGAGATATGAAACTTGGGTCTTTCAGATACTTTGGACTTCAACTCACAAATCCCCAGCCACTATGGCCAGTGATAAGGGATTGAGGAGTTAAAGTCTGAAATATCTGGAGGTGGAGTCAAAGGTCCCCTCCTTGGATTAAAGAACAGGTGGAACTGCTTGAATCAGAAAAGCCCCCTCCCCCCTTTTTCCCCCGGAGGAGTAAAGAGTGGAAAATAATTTGAGGGAACACAGTAGGAGACAAAATCAGAGGGAAATGAATATTTGGGCAATACATGTATGTGTAAAGAGAATATATTTGGTATATCTAGGGAAAAAGAGTGATAACTGGATTCATTTGTTGCATAACAATAGCAAAAACATTTATTTATAACACCCTTTCTACCAGAACATATACAATCAAAACAAATGATAACACAACATAAAATGTTACAATACTAAAGTACAAAAATAATATAATAATATGCTCAAAACAAAACAAACAAAATCCTCATCAGTTGCTACCCATCCTGGCATAATATAAGAACTTCTTTAAGCCTAGCTTTGTTCCTGTAAACATTTTCCCCCCAACAGTTCTGTTCTCCCCTCCTCTTTATAAAGTGCAAGAGCAACCAGCTTTATTTTGTTCAGTTTTTTAAAATGTTTAGTGAAAGAAATACATGTATGCTTTCTTTGAACAGCCCAGTCCGAGAACTTTCTGTTCTCTTGTCACGACACCTCATTTGTGGAACTCCCACCCAGGTATTATGAATGCTTTCACAGTTCAGTCATTGAAACATCAGACTAAAGAGATTTTTTTTTGTTCAGCTTTTGGATGCAGGTTTGTTTGGGATGATCCCAGAGGATCTCATTACTGTTCTATTATTTTTTTAAAAGTATGGTTATTTTATATACCTTACGTTTCTTAGTATTTTATATACCTTACAGTTCTTAGCTATTAGCTTTCCTGTACCTAAGTAGGCAAAAAAGCGTGAGATATAAAAATATTAAATAATAAATAAACTTCTGAACCATATCTAGAGTCTTATTTCATTTTGTATTTAAAATAACATCCCACTCTTCTTAAGAAGATGAGAGAGGCATACACTAAAAGTCTTTAAAACAATATAAGAGACAATTTGTTGTGGTTTCAAATCATTTCCAACTTATGGCAACTCTAAGGTGAACCTATCATGGGGTTTAACAAACAACCAAACTCACAGTTAATTCTCCCTCCAGCATATGTCCACCTTCCTAACAGTGACAGCATCCTTCCCTTCCCCTGTGAGCCAGTACACAAGCAGATGATGATGATGATGATAATTTATTATTTCTATTTCCTGCCTCTCCCAATGGATCTAGGCGGTATCACAGCGGATAAAGTACATATAGAGCATATTAATTTATAACATTAAAACCTCATAAATTAACCCTCATGTTACAAAATATACAAAATAATATAATGCAGTACAGGTGAAATACAATAGTTGAACCAGAGTTAGGGTTCATATCTTATGTAGTAGATATCATTTCAGGCTGTATGGTTATACAACCAACATCACAGGGCACTATCCAAAAAGTAAATGAGCCAGTGTGGTGTAGTTAGGAAAGGTAGAGGGCAGAAGGAGGAAAGGAACACCACACACCATATACAGTAGATTGACTCAATCAGTGGGGATGTGGGCAGTGGAAGATAGGTGTTCTTGAAGGTATCTCATCCACAGGGCCACCATAATTTGATGCTGATGCAACATATAACAACAAAAATCTAGGAATAATCTTTCCAAGGGAATCTTATGATAGGGTTGGAATCTCCTTGCAGATACACAATAACATAAAATCCTAAGAACCAGCAGCAATAAATATTTATTTATTTTATTAAAATTCTATTAATACATTCTAAAACAAAACATGACAACAAACAGTACATCAAATCAACAATAAATACAGGCGATAACCATAAAGCCCTGAAAGTTATAGAGAAAAGGTGTGTTCAGGGATCCTGAAAGACATCTTTTCATTAAAAATTAGCTAAAATTGGGGGATGTCTAGAGACTAAATTTTGCTGGATGTATACAATAAATGGGTGCCAAATCTTATGAAATGTCAATCCAGAGTGTAAGCCTCTCGCTCTGTTGTTACTATCTGCCATTTTCTCCATTAACCATAAGTCCCGGAGTCTAGGCCACCATCCTGCAATATTCAACTTTCCGGTTTTCCAGTTACTGGCTATCTCAAGCCTGGCAAAAGCCAGAAGCAAACTAATAAGTTCTTTATGCTGCAGGGCTTTATTTTGATTCATAAAAATGGAGAACAAGAGCAGTAGTGGGGATAATTGTATACTTTGTTTCGTGATCTTGGAGATCAGTTATAAAATTTCTGTCCAATACACATGCACTAATATTTATTTATTTTACATATTTATATCTTGCCCTTTATCCAAAAACCTCAGGGTGGTGTACTATAAAATTAATTTAAGACAATAAATAACAATAATTTAAAAAAAACTAATATATATATTTAAATCATAAAATCAGTGAGGTCCCAAAACGTTTACTAAGGGCCCTGCACCATTGGTACTCATTTGACCTTTGAGGGAGGGTATTCGATAACTGTGGTGCCAAAGCAAAGAAGACCTTCTCCCATGTCCTCTCACAGTGTATTACACCTACTGGTGGGAAACAGAGGATGGCCCCCCTCCAACAGACATCAATTTTTGGGCAGGCATTTGTATATAAATATATAACATGACAACAGCACATCAGATTACAACAGGGATATGCAAATTATTTTTCCCTCTAATTCCAACACATTCACCAATTTAGATAGCAACAGACATAACCAAAATGTTCCCTTCCCTCACTACAGTACTCACCTTGGAATACTGCACTCACCCACTCTGTCAAGTAGGGAACTTCTTTCCTCTCAATCTGAGTTCTTTCCATTTGTCCTGTCTGTTGTACTCATGAAGTAGGAGTGGAGGATGCCATACCTCTCCCAAGTGGCAAATGAAGTGAGCAGGATACTAAAGAAAAGATTTCCTTTTCTGTTGATTAAGGGGAATGTGCGTCTCTCCTGGTTCTGTTGTGCTGCAGCCTGTCAGCCCTTTCTTTTGGCGATAATGGTCCAGCATCATCTGGGTGGTCATACAACCTGAAGTCAGGGTGATTTTCAGTAATGACCCCTCGCTATGGAACTTTCTCTATCAGAAAAATGTGTGTATGGCTCTGTGCTTAGAACTTCTAAAGAAAAGGTTAAGATATTTTTATGCCAGTCTGCTTTTTAATTGGAACTTCATCTGCTCAGTTTATATATTATGGTTTAATTGGGTAATTATATTTTATGACTATTGGTTCTTTTTAATGAAATAATGTACAACCCTTTGGGAGTCCTGAAATGGAGTTTTATAAATCATTATTTTTTTAAAAAAAACAAACCCAAAATTGTATAAGGCCATTTAATCATTGTTGTGGTTAGCTTCAAAAGTTATCTTAGGTATGGCTCTTATAGAATCATAGAGTTGGTAGACCACAAGGGCCATCCAGCCCAACCTCCTGCCGCATAGGAACACAGAATCAAAGCACCCTCGACAGATGGCCATCCAGCCTCTGTTTAAAAACCTCTAAAGGAGACTCCATCACTTTCTGAGGGAGCATGTTCCACTGTCAAACAGCTCTTACTGTTAGGAAGTTCCTCCTAATGTTGAGGTGGAATCTCTTTTCCTGTAGTTTGAATCCATTGCTCCGTGTCCTATTCTCTGGAGCGGCAAAAAAAAAAAAAAAGCTTGTTCTCAATATGACACCCCTTCAAATATTTAAACAGGACTATCATATCACCTCTTAACCTTTTCTTCTCCAAGCTAAGCATACCAGCTCCCTAAGCCTCTCCTCGTAGACCATGGTTTCCAGACCCTTCACCATTTTGGTCCCCCTCCTCGACATGGACGGACTTGAAGGCACAAAACACACACACAAACAGGCATAGGAGAGCTAGCATGGCATAGTGAGCTTGTAGACTTAAGAAGAGAGTGCTTATGGACAAACTGTGCCAAAACCAATAAAAATTGATGGGAAGACAAAGGAGAGCTTAAGAACATGAGAAACACTAAAACAAAGGGGTGGTGATGCAGGCATATATCAAATTGTTTAAAATGTCAACATGCCATAAATCATAACTGCTAGAAATAAATATGTGGTCCTCAGCTTAGAGCTGTAAAATTTCTGTAGCTGTATTTGAATCACTGTACCATAGTTTCTTCCTCTTTCTTCTTTTGACAGTTGGTACACTATATGTAATTTCTTTTTCTTGTTTTGTGTAGCCAATCAAAAACCCTCCTTCAGGGAAAAAGTATGTTAGATGTCCATGTAATTGTCTGCTTATCTGTAAGGATACATCACGGAGAATAGGATGTCCAAGGCCCAATTGGTAAGCACTAAGAAAAGTTACAGTTTGTGTGGCTTTTTGTCTTTGTTTTCTGGCAAACATTTGTCTGGCTATGGTGATATGAATAGCATAAATAAGTAAAGACTTGAATAATGCTTGTTTGCCTATTTATCTTTATAATGTTTCTAATAAACCTCTGTGTGCTAGCCCACGGAGGCCTAAATCACCAACCATCTTCAGGAATAAAAATATTTATTTCTGCTGCTAACAATTTTGCATTTTCCAAAACAAAATTTACTGTGATAATAATGATAAAAATGGAAGTAAGGTTAATGTCTTTTGTGCATAGTAAGAGGGGGAAAGCCCTTATTTTGGGAGAAATTGGTCATAATTTGGTAATGCACTTTACTCATACACACTTAATTACAACTAAATGTCAAAAACCCATTGCTTTTTTTCTTTTTTAAATAAATATTTCTTACATGTGCTTGACTAATGTAGTCAGAACTAATATTTATCTTACTTCTTAGAACAAAGAAGTAATAATACCTGCCCATCAAAAAGTCAGTAATAGTACCATTCTGAAGTTGTTCATTCAGAAGCAAGTGCCAATGAATTCAGTGGAATTTATTCCCAGGTTATTATAGTCTGATTTACCATACAGTATAGGTATAGTATTGTATGTTTGTTGGAAAATTATTTCCATCATGTTACATAGGGAATACTCCCTGATATGTTCAGAACAGCAGCCTAAATGAGCCTTGCATATACAGTGGACCCTTGCCTTACGCCCGTGTAAAGCTAATTTCGCATATGTTCAAGCCCCATTCATTTGAATGGGGCTTGTGTGTGGCGTCACGGGAGCGTGCGAGGTGCCATGGGTGCACATCCCATTCATTTGAATGGGACACGCCGCTCCTTGCGCCCCATGCGTTCCCTGCAGCTTGAGCGCATACACTCAAGTCCGCGTAAAGCACACCGGCATATAACGCGGACACACTGTACTTAAATGCAAGACATAAAAATGAAGAAAAAATTCAATACATGTATCTAGCAGAAACAAAATAAAGCCATCAGTGCCATAGGAGACAAAATGTTTAATGACCAGCCTTGATTGGTTTTGCACATTTATAGAAATTAAGTTATACAGAATTCTCTGTTTTGCATTTTAGGGTGTTGCTTTGGGTCTTGATGATGGAACCATCTTAATTTAAGTGGGGGGAAATGGAACAAACTGTTGGCTATAGAGCACCCTTTTTCTGTTCTATGTTGAATGATATGACATGTTCACTTATCTGTCTACAGTAGACGCATCATTAATCTTGGCCCTGTTATGCTGATTCCGGAGGAACAACCAGCACAGCCTGCAATACCTGTTCAGCCAGAAGGCACTAGAGTGGTGTGTGGACACTGTGGAAACACATTCCTAGTAAGTGCAATCAATATAGACCACATTTTTTTTCTGAATTCTGCCTTATATAAGAGGAATTCTCAAGAAGCAAGATTTCTTCTATACATTAGCTTCAAAACACTTCCTAGGGAAGTTCAATGCATTTGAGATATTTTTTTTATGGTTTAGAGTTCACTTTAATGTACCCAGTTGTTCATTACACACCTGTGTTTTTCACCTAAGAATATGTTTGTTGCTGTAAACTGAGACCACAAGGAGATTTCTCACTGGCAGCTATTTGCGTTATATGCAGATGTTCTCCAGGTTCAAGCCCTGACATCTTGAGTTAAAAGAATGAGGTAGTAAAAGACCTCTACCTCAGCAGCTGTCAGTAAGTGGTCCAAAACACACTGCAGAAATAATCCAGTTTGAGATTGCTTTAACTGCTCTGGATCAATGCTAAGTAATTCTAGGAATTGTAGTTTTGTGAGACATTTAGCCTTCTTTGTCAGAGAGCTCTGGTGTGACAATGAACTATAATTCTCAGGATTCCCTAGCACTGCACCAGGCCAATTAAAGTGGTCTCAAACTGGATTATTTCTGCAGTGTGTTTTCATAAAATCATTGAGTTGGAAGAGACCACAAGGGCCATCCAGTCCAACCCCGTGCCATGCAGGAACTCCCAATCAAAGCAGACAATACTAGGATACGTAATGTGAAGTCGAAGGCTAATATTAGTATAGATTGAGAACCAGTTTCCTTGGTTTTTAGGATAACTAAGAGAAAGTTTTCTTAATTGTGCCATGTTTTCTGATGATGTTGGTTGTTCTGATGTTGGTTGATGCTGATTTTTGTGGGAAATTTTTCAGGCAAGAATTTTGAGGGCATCATTTATACCAGTGCTCAAAATGGGGATGGAAAGGAAGTGAGTGGTATTATTTCCAATGAAGTAACACTTAGAAGTTTCTCACAGTAGTGAGTTGCTGCGGGCAAACGGGAGTTAAACTACATTTGAATTTGAAGTAGACTTGTAAATTCGGTTAGTTTTTCACACCGAAATGGCGCCAAAGTGCAATAACGAGTGGAAGAAACCAGCAGCTTTTCAAATTCGGAACCCAACAGAATTTGAAAAGCTGCTGGTTTCCTCCAGTTTAACTGCAGATTAACTTCACGTTATTTCACGTTAACTGCAATGTTGTGTGAAAAACTTTGGTCATTTCTTGGTTTCCTTCACATCAAATCGTGTTTAAATCCCGTTTGCCCACGGGATCTCATTGGTGTGATAAACTTCTCAATTTTGCCTGTGATCCATTTACTATTTTTTTTAACATAAGGAACTATTATTTATTTATTTGATTTATACCTTGCCCTTCCTCATAAGAATGAGCTATATAAATAAAAAATAATTGAATTCACAAATTATAAACACCTCAAATCACAATTAGCACTTAACTAAAATTAGAAATACTTAAAATCACAAACCCTTGTAAGAAGGCAATACAAGCAACACAAGCCAGCAGCAGTAGTAACAAATTGAACTTATTCCCCAAAGTATGTAAAATTAGATATATATGTATAATTAGATATATAATTAGATATATTAGACACATTGGTGTCTAGAAGACAAAAGTGTGGAAGAAAGCTAGATTTCTGATGGAAAGGAGTTCCATAACCACAGTGCCATGACCGAGAAAGTCCTGCTACATAGTTAGAGAACAAAACAACATGAAGCAGAAATGATCACAATGAGTGAATGTATCCTTATATTGGATGTCGAGCACCTTTAAAAAAACTTCGAGAGATTCTCATTTCCTTCATTTTCTCACTGAAGGGCAAGAGCTTATCATGTCCCCTTCCCAAATCTTATACACTATTCTGGCTTAAAAACTTGTACCAAACAGTTGGTTGAACTGATTTTTAATAACATATAGGTAATAATTATAGTACTGAATGCCCACTTACATTCTGTAAGTGGTTTGATTAAAGAATTAATAGTTGCTTGCAGTGACTGAAATGCCTTGGTAGTCAACATTCTTCATGTACTAGCAACATGCAGACACTTTGACAGAAGGACTGAGTTCTCTTATCTAAAAGCCTAAGCACAACGTTGTTTGTTGTTGGGGAAAGATGAAGCTGGATTTGCAAGCCTGCTCTCAAAATTCCACAAACAGTTCTGCCTTTTCACAACACTAGTATCTTTCACAGTTTTATATCATTGAAAAGAAACAGGATGATTTTACAGTCATGTGAATAATGGCATCCTAACCTATTTAGAGCAGGAATCAGGGAAAATAAATGTCTTCAATTTGAGAAACGAGACAGATAGAAGGCTGTTATTATGCAGTAACAGATTTTTCTTATTTATTTATTGTACCTTCAGCATCCAGATATATTTTACTTAATTTTATTATAGCGTTAAATTATTTTGAAAGGATTGAATTAATTAAAATATGGGAAAAAGAAACTAGAAAAGGATACTAACAGAGGGCTGAAACAGACAGCTTCATGCTGCCCCTTTCATTGCTGGATCAGGGCTGTGGCAACCACATGCCACAGCCCACATCTGGCGTTTTTCCTGCCCAAAACAAAGCAGCAAAATGCTGCTCCTTTTTGTGCCAGAAGAAAAGCTGTCCTTGCTGCGGTCACAGCTTTTCAGTGCTCCTGCGGCGTACAGCATCTAAATGCTGGAGCACCGAAAAGCTGCCCCTCTTGTGGGCAGTGGGGCAGGGTGACACCGGCTTTGGGGAGGTAGCAGGGCACATGGCATCTGTACACCATGTCCCCATGCCACTAGGAAGCCGGCGTATTGTGCTGTTCTGTACCGGCCTAGAGTTACCAAATGAAAGAGCTAAAAGAGAATGGCATTGATATATGAACAATAAAGCTAGTAAACAACGTACCATAGGTTAAGTTGGAAATAAGAAACTCTTTGAGCCTTGTCTGCATAGAGCTCTGAATCCTAAATGCTAAAGAAAATTATTTGGTTTACGTATTTCTTTCTTATTTGTACTCTCTTTCATTTAAAGAAACCAGAAATGTTCTTGATTTTCGCAAACTGCAAGATTGATAATTGAACTCAAACTTTGCTGAATTTTTTTGTTGTGGATCTTTTGATATTCAGGCTTTTCTTGTGATAAATCTCCACTCTTGAAGGAAGGCTTTTGTTTTACATCAACATGGCTGTCTGGTATGCTGGTGTTCAGTATTAATTGCACTATCCACATTCCTTCAGTGTTTGCTTTGAGTCAATAGGATTATTTTAGAGAAGTGTTTTGGAGATTGCACTATAATGCTCAACATGTTGCTCACATGCTGTACAGACATACTAGCCTGTCAGCCTCTTTGCTTTAATCCTTTGTCATCTTCCACCATCACAATTGCTCTCCTCAAACCCTAGGTATATGTCATGTTGAATTTGTGGCTTGCATTGCGTTGATGTGAACGTGTATGCATGAGATAGAGTTGTGGACCATAAACACTGCACAATCTAGAGGGGGGTATTTAATGGCTTTTCTTCCCATATTGCAGTCCTAACAAAAGCAGCCTTTCCTATGTTGTTATTTGTTTAAGGAGGGTTTTTTTTTTTTTGTACACAAGCAACCTCTGATGTGTCTTTAGCAAGGTTCTTTATACTTAAAAGCAAGCTAATCCTCAAAGTTCCAGTTCCTCTATGAGCAAAACACCCCTATTTGTGCATGAAAGGGATCCTTTACAGTAAAGAAATTAATAGATCCTGACAGTTTTCTTCTAGCTAACACTGAAAGTCAATAAATCAATCATTTTCAAGTGAACTTCCAAATGATAGTTTTTAACAATACTGTTCTTCTCATTTTCTACAGAATTATCATCCATCCATCCCTTTATTAATATCCTGCCTTTATATCCAAGCTGGGAGTCAAGGCAACCTACCAAAAGCCAGAGAATTAAAAAAACCCCACCACATATAGCTAAAATATATATAAAATTAAGATTAAAACGGTATTAAATAACAGATTAAGAACATTACACCTTAAAAACCCTTTTCTTGTTAAAATCAATTTCCCAAGTCTTGCTCGAAAAGACAGATCTTAACCTGTCACCTAAGAGACAACAAAGAAGAAACCATGATGAAATGATTGAACAAGAAAATGTTACCAAAAAAAAAAAAAAAAAAAAAACCCCAGAGGGAGATGCTAACTCAACCATGGGGAACTTCCCCAAAATACCAATAATATAGTCATAGTGACTGAATGTCTGCCATTTCATATTATAGGTAAAATGACTTTATTAACGAAACTAAACTACTTTGCTGACATTTGTAAACAGAACTGCGTCAGACAACCTTGCAGCTAGCAAGTCATGGGAAATTATTTGGAACCGAAATCCCAAAGGCACAGGGGTATTTGCTTGTAAAAGGGCATCCCAATGACGGAAGAAAACAGAGAACAAAATCTGAGAGAAGCATGAGAAGTAAAAAACGTTGTGATCCTCTGTGACATTTATCATGAAGCAAAATAAACTTTTTCCCCATGCTGGCATTTTTTCAACACTCCCTTATCCTTTTTTTCATTACAGTGGATGGAACTAAGGTTCAATACTCTGGCAAAGTGCCCACACTGCAAAAAAATGTAAGTTCTACTTACTACAATTTATTTAATTTTATATATTAGTCATTTAACTATCACATGGGATAGTTAATGTATGTCAGTTGACCCTTCTCTAGTAATTTCTCATTTTTTGAGTCAAGAGCTATTGAAAATTCTTGCTTGATTGTAAATGTTTGGATGGTCATTATCTGAGAAAGGAGGCTCTATGTAGAAATACAGTTGTTAAAATTAATAGATCCTGACTTCCAACATACCCTTGAGTTTTTACCATTTCATACTAAATAGGAATATCTATCTGAATACTGAGAGGTTTTGGCAAAATTCCTTTTTGTAGTAAAGCTGCTTAAACCAATCAAATTGGAAGCTTGTTTTTTAAAAATTAGTCGCATGCTAGTCATGTGGGGTTTTGTGTGTGTGTGTGTGTGTGTGTGTGTGATTTTAACGAATTTGAGCCCTGGAATTTCTGGTCAGTCACATGGCGAGCTTATTCGTTTGTTTATGTTTCTGTGAATTTTACTGCAACTTCAGTAACTAAATATAGTCACAGTGCGCAAAACTGTTCATTAGCACTCACAGAAAGCAATATAATGTTGAAACCCAACTTGATCTTAGAATCTGTCAAGTTTCAATTGATTCCTGTATATTGTATGCCATTTAATGGCTCCTCAAAATTGTATGTCAAAACTAGCACTGTATTTAATTCTGGCCCTGGTTTACCATTCACTTGCAGTTCTTCTGTTGGATGTGCACTCCCTCGAAGACGGTGTTGTGCATATATTACTATTGGAATGATATTTATCTTCATTGGAGTTGGATTAACTGTGAGTGGCATAATTTAATTTCATTATGGATACCCTGAGGTTCAGCAGCTAGTGGGGTATCAACAATTTGGGTGTTTCTGCTTTTGTATCATTAAGATAAGGAACCGATAAGCAAACATGCATCAAAATGTTGTTTAAAGCCGTATACCCACATGTTAGGACATTAAGAATATCCTACGTGTAAATCCTATAGTTTCAGTGCATATGCTGCAAGTGTGACTAAATCTGGAACAAACCATTACGAGGTGTAATTAGGGGGGAGATGCTATACTGTAACAGACAGTAAAAATATTTTAAAAAGTAAGAGCTTGAGGCAATATAAAGAGATTTAGCAGAACTGAATGGCTGGCCTAGGGCTATACAGTTAAATACAAAACTAGATAGATATAAATGGTTAGCTATTGAAAATAACCTGGGTCCTGTGTTAATTGTAAATTCGGAAAGAAATTAATGGTAAAAGCATAATGGTCAGTATACCATTATGTTTGACAGATAAACTCAGTGTACTGTGATTTAAAGAGAAACAAATAAAATTTACTGACCACAAAAGTTCTTATGTAAAAATTAGAAATTTTTGAAGCTGAATGCTTTAATTTGTGTACTTTTAAAAAAATATAGTAGCAATAGGAAACTTCCTCAAGTGGGGAAGAGCATGGCAATATGGCCCTGATACTTAAATGATTAGAGCAAGTCAATTTTGTGACAAAGTTTACAGAAAGTCAGTTCAGTGTCTAAATTTATTCTTTTACTTCATTGAAAATAAATTTTGTAAACGGGGATGTATTTGCCATTATGTTACATACACATAGGGCCCCAGACATCTTGTTTATTTGTTTTTGTGTTCTTTGAAGTTACAGGTTGAGTCTCCCTTAATCATAATTCTAAAATATTTCAGCATTGAAAAGTGTCCCAGTGGCCAAGATAGTGATACCGTTACTTTCCAATGGTTCAATGTACGCAAATTTTGTTTCAAGCATAAAATTATTTAATATATTGTCTATAAAATTACTTTCAAGTTGTGTGTATAAGGTGCATACGAAATGTAAATGAGTATCATGTTTACACTTGGGTCCTGTCTCCAAGATATCTCATTATGGGAATGCAAAAATCTGAAAAACTCCAGAATCCAAATTTCAGATAATGGAGACTCAATGTAAAGTCGAAGGCTTTCATGGCCGGCATCCATAGGTTTTTTTTGTGGGTTTTTCGGGCTATGTGGCCATGTTCTAGCAGAGTTTCTTTCTGACGTTTCGCCAGCATCTGTGGCTGGAATCTTGACTCTGCCAGAACATGGCCACATAGCCCGAAAAACTCAGGGGGAAAAAAAGGAGACTCAACCTGTATTTCTGACTTATGTTAACCCCAAGACCTATCATTTTCTTGGCAGGATTAGTTCACAAGGATTTGTCCTTGTTTTCCTCTGAAGCTGAGAGAGTGTGATTTGCTCAAGATCACCAGTGGGGGGGTTTGAACTCTGGTCTCCCACTGTCCAACACTCAAATCACTACACTATATTGTCTCTCTAATTCTTTACGACTCATTATGATTTTTTTTTAGTAAATTCAGATGGTCCTGTAGTGTATGTTGACAACTTTGAAGTTCTTCCATTGTTCAAAACAGAATTTGTGTTTGTCTCTTGTCACAAAACAATATGTTCTTTGTCAAAAATAATAAAATACTAGCTGTTAAAGTTGTTAAACTACAGCTTGCTGAATATGGAGTACAGGCTAACTATTGTCTGTACAGAAACATATCTCAGATGTGAACTTAGTACAGGATTGTCTATCCTAAATGAGTTCATTCAGAGAAGACTATAAATTCAGATTTTTGTTTTTTAATATACTCATCTAATTTTTATCAGTTGTTAATATTTCACTTCAAAGACATAGTCACAAATATTGATTATTTATGTTTTTCTGCTCTTGTTTGTTTTAACAGGTTGGTACACAAGATTTTGCCAGAAACTATCATGCCACATACGTCTCTTGGGCTGTTGCTTACCTCTTAGGCTTGGTCTGTCTAATTCGAGCCTGCTACTGGGGAGCCATAAAAGTCAGTTATCCAGAGCACAGTTTTGCATAGACTCCTAATGATATCTTGTCAAAAACAGAGCTTTCTTAAGAGAGTCTGCTGATGATGAGATGAGTAATTTAAACTCTTTTTTTTTTCCTTTTAATGTTTCCATTCTGTTACAAATAATTTTGAGGCTGGGGATCCTTTAAGAACAAATGTTCATTGCACTACATTATATGCAAATAGTTTGTTTTGCTGCTAGATTCCCAAGCTTTGAATACTAAAGCTTTGTTTACACCATTACACATCTGTCTTAAAAAGTACTGTTGAATTCAACCTACAGTATTCTTTTTCTGTATTACGCCTTGGTCTGTGCCATTTGGGGATGAGTATGCAAAAGCAAGAAGTGTTTATAGGTGTTTCTACAATTGCTTCACATTTGTATTTACACTTTCAGAAACTGTGTCAGAATGGCTTGCTTTAAAATTATAAGCAATAAGCTAAGCCTTTTGTTTGACAGCTTTATGTAAATTTTACCTAAAATCAGACTGATATTACCAAGTGTGCATCATTTTTGAAGAGTGGAGCTTTTGCTTGGAAGACATTATTGTAAACACTGTATGCTTTCAGATTTCCGGGTTGAGAGATGCAATATTTTGATAGTCCAGCTGAAGACAAAAGTTCATTTGTCCACTACTGAAATTCAACTTGGGTATTTTCTTCTTCTTTTTTTTCCCCCCAAGGACCCTAGGACTTAATTTTTTTAAAAGTGTTTTTACAGGTAAAGCCATGATTGGATTTATGGAACTTATATCTCTGATTATGTATATGAGTTCCTTTACAGGGTCTAAGTAAGGGAAGCATTTGATACTGACTCATTTTATAAATTTAGATGACTATAGGGTGATAATGGGTTATCTCTTTGTGTGTTTGGGTCATGGTCAATTTTCCATGATGGGAGAATAATTCTCCAGTCAATGCAAAGGGAGACATTATAGCTTTACACTGATATGAAATGGAGTAAACTGTTACTCTGATTAAGCAATGTATAACTGGTCAGTACAATTCTAAGATGTGATATAAATAAGAAAGACATTTTCTCAAGGTCTGTTTGCAGATTGATTATGGGGACCAGTTATTTCACTGCCCACCTTTGAAACTTCACAAAAAAAATGTTTTTCTAAATTTTAAAAGAATAACCTGAGCTCTCTAGATTATAGTAGTCTTTAGGCAATGGGGATCAAGAAGGTAGATGTGAATGTTTCAGGATTGTGTATAATATTTTCCATTATCTATATTCCTGTTTAGGGGCAAAGTGATGCTTGGATGAGGATTTGGAGCACAATAAATATATCCTTCAAACTGTAAATGGAAGTCTTTGTATAATGTTAAATGTACAAATGCAGTAGCTCAGGATTACCATGTTCCTTTTAAAATACACCAATAAAGATTATTATTCAAAACTAATTTTAAGTCCCTCATCAAAGAACGTCTCTGAATTTCACTTCGGTATGTTCAAAGCTTTTATTAACTGATGACTCCAGATCAAGGTAATCTAGACATGTGTACTGGTCTATGAATGGCAACGGTGCTAACATTTGTTTCATTGCTACAGACAGCTTGGCTTAATTAACATAGTCGGTATTTTAAGAACTAAAATTTTATTCTAAATTTTAAAAACAAATTTTTATTAAAAATTTAAACATTCATACTTAGAAGTGGAATTGACTTCTAACTAGTTGGAGTTATCTAGTGTTATGGCAGCAAAGCAAATTTTCTTTTCCTTCAAGTATGATTATTTTTCTTTAGGATTTCAAACAAATTTGACATCAGGGGACTTAAAATATCCGTGGATATGAATATGTAAAGTTAATTGTATTTCTGCACAACTGGGGGCATCCTTCTTATACATCATGAAACTGTTGACTAATGATTTTGCCTACAGAACTGAAAAGGGAGGGCTAATATTATTGATCCAAAATTTTAAGTTTTCCAAATAATAAATAAAGGGATTAATCATCCCATTGGTTTGTGACCAACTCACATTAGGTTTATCCAGAATTTCCATTATAATTTCCTATATAACATTCTAAACTTTTACAGTTAGCAGGGTCATTTTGTTTGGGCACAAATAGTTTTTCAAAGTCAGTAAATACTGCATTTCCATTACACCAATTATGCCAAAAGTGGAAAAGCCATTTTTGCTATTAATTGATTTTTTGCAGAACAAACTACCGTATATATTCAACTATAAGTTGACTTCATGTATAAGTCAAGGGCAGGTTTGGGAGCCAAAATTATGGATTTTAACATGACCTGTGGATAAGTCAAGAGTAAAACTTAAGGGCATGTAACAACAGATCTAAAGGATGAACCAAAGGCCTAAGAACTTACAAATTTCAGCAGGCATAACTGTTTGTGCTCACCATAAAAGCTAGATAGATGAAAGGGGGGGGGGGGGCAGTTCTTTCAGGAAAGATTATACTCTTGCTTTCCATCAGGGGGTGGAAAGAGTTAAAGTACATTACGTACAGTGGCCCGTGGATACGTCGACACAGGATTTTTGGATCAATATTTGGCTAAAATGTCTAGACTTATACATGAGTATGTACAGTTGTACTGAAAGACAATCCATTCAGAGGGATGCACAATGTATAAAGTAACTTTTGAAAGGAAGCATTTTAAAAAATCTGTTAAGAAAAAAATAAGATGACTTGTAATAGTTTTTTTTGAAATGCAAGAATTAGCTTAAGCACCAAAGACAGTACTTCATTGAAGTCTGAACATTTTCTAGTATAGACGCACAAAGGGAACATCTCTGTGCTCTTTCTCTCCTGGCACTTGGGGAGTGGGAAATGGAGGACATTACTGTAACATGGTTATGGGGGAGGCAGCAGACAACTCACACACACTGCATGGCAATGTAGGACAGAAAATGAAATTTTAAGTATGTTCACTAGTGTTAATTAGTCTATATGAGTACAGTACTGCAGTTGTAATTAAATATCTTACTGGCAAGCTATATTGGCATGACATATTTACTTCCAGTATGGTGTAGTGGTTTAAGTATTGTACTTCGATATTGGAGAACAGTTCAAATCCCCGCTCAGGCACAGAAACCTACTGGGTGACCTTAGGTAAGTCTCATTTTATAAAAATTTTAAACATTCAAACTTAGAAGTGGAATTTACTTCTAACTAGATGGAGTTAACCAGTGTTCCTCAGCCTCAGAGGAAGGCAAAGGCAAATTCTTTTGGAACAAATTTTGCAAATAACCATGTGATAAGTCACCATAAACCGAAAATGGCTTGAAGGCACACAACAACAATAACAAAATATTTCTGCATTGCTTCCTAGCCTACAACCATATCAGTTTATTGTTGTTTTTAACTGCCCTTGAGTCATCCCTGATCCCTGGTGAACCTATGTATGAGAGGTATCCAAGACTCCCTGTCCTCCACTGCTTTACTCAGTCAGTTCCTGTAATTTCATGCCCATGACCTGATTGAGTCTACCCAACTGTGTGTGGTCTTCCTCTCTTTCTATTGCTTTCTACCTTTCCTAGGATTATTGTCTTTTCCAATGAATCGCGTCTTTTCATGATGGAGCCAAAGTATGACAGCCTCAATTTCATCATCTTGGCTTCCAGGGGTATTATCTGGCTTTATCTGCTCAAAGATCCATTTGTTTGTCCCCTTGGCTGTTCATAGTATCCTCAACACTCTTGTCCAGCACCACCTCTCGAATGCATTGATTTTCCTCTTATCTGCCTTCTTCACTGTCCAGCTCTTGCATCCATACAAGATAATGGGTTTTCAGTTGCATATATTTGTTCTTTATGATCTTTCTAGTTTCTTCATAGCTGCCTTTGCCATTTATAGTCTTCTTCTGATTTCCCGACTGTAATTTCCATTCTGATCAATGTCTGATACAAGGTAGGAGAATGCTAACTATTTCAATTTCCTCATTGTCTAGGATGAATCGGTATAGTTCCTCCATAGTCATTTTTTTCTTCATATACATTAAGCCTGACTTTGTACTTTCGTCTTTGACCTTCCTTAAGTACAGTGCACCCTTGTAATATGTGGGCGTGCTATACGCAGCTTCCAGCATATGCTGGAAGCCGCACTGGAAAGGCTTCTCCCGCACCCCAGAAGAAACAGTGGGGTATGCTGGGTGCGCACCGCAGGAATGAGCCCCATTGTTTCTAATGGGGCTTGAGTTTACCAGTACGGTCGGCCCTTCTTATACACTGATTTTTTTATACACGGATTCAAGCATCCACGGTTTGAAAATGTTTAAAAAAAGGATAAATTTCAAATGTCAAACCTTGATTTTCCATTTTTTATAAGGGGCACCATTTTACTACGTCATTATATTTAATGGGCCTTGAGCATCCACGGATTTGTTATCCACGGGGGATCTTGGAACCAAACCCCAATGTATAACAAGGATCCACTGTATTTCCCTTATGTGGCAGGATCCGGAATGGATCCCCTGCATAAGGGAAGGGCCAACTAATTGTTCCAAGTCGATGTTTTCCACTAGTTGTATGGTGTCATCTGCATGAGTTGATATCTTTAGTCCTCCTTTTTCTGAATCTAAGCTTTCTCTTCATATGAAGTTTTCTACATACAAGTTGAACAGGCAGTGGGATAGGATGCAGTTGCGCCTGAATCCTTTGCTGAGGGGGAACCATTGTGTTCTATTCTAACAGTACCCTCTTGTCCTAAGTACAGATTTCTCATCAGAACTATCAGATATGGTGGCACTATCATGCCCTGAAGATAGGGTTGCCATAAGTCAGGACCTCCAAACCAGGACAAAGGTAGGACAATATTTTCAAATGTAGGACACGTTTTTAAAAGTGGAGGACACATGAAAAAATTGATGATTTTTTAAAAATGTTAATATAAATGCATATTTCTTAGGCATGATCAAAATGGAGGACATTTTGGCATTATTCTGAGACAGATGACAAATGTAATTCCCTTTCTGACCAACCCCCCCCCCCCCCCCTCCCAAACACACACCCAGCCCCTTTGGGCATTTGCAAACTGACTCACACGGCTAGGTCTTTGCATAACAACAACAACAACAACAATAATAATGATAATTATGGAAGGTCCCTTTGCAAACTGACTCACACTGAGGGAAGCTGAAAACGTTCCCCCCCTCCCCCGGCCCCTTTGGTCCTCTCCTCTGCTGCTTCGGTCTGCCGCTGTTGCTGCTTCTGCTGCTGCTTTTGCTGTTGCTGCTTTTGCTGCTGCTGCTTCAGCAGCTGCTGCTGGCCGCCTCAGTCCCTCGCCGGCCCACGTGGCTGCAGGAAGTAAACAGGAGAGTTCCTCCTCTTTTAACTGGGTGGCCAATGGGGTCAGAGAGCTGGAACAGCCCCGCCCCCTCCCAGCAGTCACAGGGAAAGGACTGTTCCGCTATTGGCCAGCCTACCAGCCAATAGGAGGAGCTCCAGCCTCTGAAAGAGCCCTAGGCAGCCAAGGCATGGTAACAAAGAGCGGCCAAGGCGAGAGCAGCCAAGGCACGGTAACAAAGCCCGGGGCGGGGGCAGACCCGGGGCAAACGCCAAACCGTGTCGTGACCGTGCAGAACGGTCCAAAAAGGGGAAATTCATGCCCCCCCCACCGGGTTATGGCAACCCTACCTGAAGAGCCATCCATAACTCTTTGTGGTCTGTGCAGTCAAATGTTTTGCTGTAGTCTATAAAACACATGCTGATTTCCCCCCCTGAAATTCCTTGGTACACGCCATAATTTCTCCCCAAAAATACACATATAACTCAGTGAACAAAGTAGATGTGTTCCTGGGTGTTACTACTTTAACATAAAATCCGGTACATGAGACAGAAGTAACATGGAAAGAACAGGGATAGTTTCCTGCACCAAAAAAAAGAGAGAAGAGTACTTCAATATGTTTCAGCAAACTAACACTGTGCACAGATAGACTAGAATAAGTAGACCAGGAAAAAAAAGTTAAAATAAAATTGCTTTTTAAAGACATTTGAAGCTTTCTTATAAAATGTATCCAAGGATGTTTTTTCTCTCACACACATCAGTCTCCCTTTTGCTGTTTCCATTTTGGTGGCCAAACCTATAGTTAGTTCTATGCTTTATGAGATTCTGAGTGTTGCTGGTGTTGAGTTGTGCTTTTCACCTTTTTTTTTCCGGGAAGAGATTCTGGAGGCAGCTGCTGTTAACTTTGCCTCTTGTAAGCGGGCAAACAGTGGGACCGGCTAGAGTACAATCCCAGTCTTTCCCAGTTCAAGCTATACTGCATTGTGTTTAATAAATATTTTAAAACCACCTTTGTTGTATGCAATAAAATAAAAGCAACAAAAATAATAATGTTGTACCTACAGTGAACCCTTGGTAGCCACTGGTTTTTGGTTCCAGGATCCCCCATGGATACCAAAATCCATGGATGCTCAAGTCTCATTAAATATAATGGCAGAGTAAATTGATGTTCATTATACAAAACGAATGTTTGCTGCTTTGCAATTTATATATATTTTAAAATGTTTTCAAACCGTGGATGCTTAAATCTGTGAATAAAAAAACCTGCAGATAAGGAGGGTTAGCAGTACTGTACAAAATGGTGCAGCATAATCGTTGTGCGCCTTCATGTTGTTTCACGGCTACCCTAAGGCAAATGTAGCATGGGGTTTTCTTGGCCAAAGTTGTTCAGAGGGATTTTGCCTTTGCCTTCCTCTGAAGCCAAGTGTGTGATTTGTCCAAGTCTGTCTATAGTTTGTGGTTGCTTTTAATCCTCGAATGAGCTAGATTGGCTTAGGGCAACACTATAAGTGTATTTCTTAGCATCTGAGACATCTTTAAACATTCCTATTTTCACCCATTGCTTTCGTCAAGCCTCTTTATAAAATGACAAACAGGTTCATCAAGCGTATTTCTTGTTCATCATCAAGCATATTTCTTGCTTGTTACAAGGTGCTTTAGATTTTTGGAATAGAGTAGGCCCTTGGTATCCGCTGGGGTTTGGTTCAAGAGCCACTCGTGGATCCCAAAATCAGTGGATGCTCAAGTCCCATTAAACATAATAGCACAATGAAATGGTATCTCTTATATAAAACAGCAAAATCAAGGTTTGCTTTTTGGAATTTATATCTTTTTGGAATATTTTCAAACGGTGGATGGTTGAATCCGTGGATAAAAAAAGTCTGTGGATACGGAGGGCCAACCGTACAGGTATTTGCATATATCTACATAATGAGGTAGTATCTTGGAGATGGGACCAAGGCTAAACCCAAAATTCATTTATGTTTCATATACATCTTATACACGTGGCCTGAAGGAAGGTAATTTTATACAGTATATTTGAAGAAATCAAAGGGGTCGCTATTTCAGCCACTCATGAAAAAAGGTTTGGGTTTTTTGTTTCTTTAATATTTTGGATATCCAGAGAAGGGATAGTCAACCTGTCCTCCATTTTGCAGAGCATTGGCCTCCTTTGCGGTTAGGACACCTGGTCAGTCAGCCCATTCCCCACCAGTCCCTAAATGGCCATGAAGGGGGGAGCCCCATAGCAGGAAACGGTCCCATGAGATGGAAGATCAGGGTGACAAGTGTCTAAACCGCAAAGGAGGACAAGGGACCGCAAAATGCAGGACATCTGAGGGGGAAATGTAGGACATGACCCCAAAAAAGCTAGCAACACTCCTGTCAGTGTCAATCCATGCTTCTTAGCCATGCTCAAAATGGAAGACCTTTTGGAAATTACTTTGGGACAGAAGGTTGAAATGGAGGACATATAGGGTGACCAGGTGTCCTAATCGCAAAGGAGGACCAGGCATTGCAAAATGTAGATCAAGAAAAATGGAAGTCATGGCCACGTAAAAGCTAAAAACACACCTATAGATGTCAAGCCATGCTTCTTTAACCATGCTCAAAATGGAGGACCTTTTGGGAATTCCTCCCGGACAGAAGGTAGACATGTAGGTTGTAACAACAAAGGACAAGGCAATGCAAAATGGAGGGCATTTGAGGAAAAATGTAGGACACAACCAAAGAAAAGCTAAGGACACTTATACTCCTTAGCCATGCTCAAAATAGAGGACCCTTTGGGAATTCCTCCTGGAAAGAGCGTTGAAATGTAGGGCATGCAGGCTGGCCGGGTGCCCTAACGACAATGGAGGACAAGGCACTACAAAATGGAGGGCATTCCAGGGGGGGGAATGGAAGTCATGAAAAACAAAGCTAAAAGCACTCATATAAACTATAAACCCATGTTTCTTCAGTCCTCCTCTAAAAAGAGGGACTTCTGGGGACGCTTCCTACGAAGGAAGAAGCCGAAATGGAGGACGGGTCCTGGAAAAGGAGGACGGCCAGGGTCGCCCTTGACAAAAGCTGAACGAGGAAGCCACGCCCCCTTCTCCACTCAAAAAAAGCCTTGACGCGACGGGGGCATTCTGAAGTCAGTGCGCAGGCGCGTCGTCGCGCGCGAGAGAGCCGGGAGGGGGCGTGGCCCGGCGACCAACGGTTTACGCATGAGGAGACCGTTAAACCAACGGCTTCCGCCTTGGTTGGGTTCCATCCATTTTAGCCCAGTTGACGCCCCGCCCATTCCCTCCCATTGTCTTCCCCAGAAGCTCCTCCCATTTAGAGGTGTGAAGGCGTCGGCGAGGAAGACGACAGGGGCGCTGTTTAGCTCAGTGGGTCGGAGTATGAGGTCCTCCTGGTAAGAGGAGTCTGGTAACGTCTCCTGGGGGAATGGCTGGGGATGTTTAGCCACAGAACACGCGCATATTGATCCTTATCAGAGACACAACAACATCCAGAGGTAGCCATATAACAAAGTACAATGACACCCAACATCCACAAAACCGTTGATGCCTTTATGGGGCCAGCCAAAAAAGGGCTTATCTGTGATTAACATTGCCATATGGCAATGTTAATCCCAGATCAGCCCTTTTTTGGCTGGCCCCATAAAGGCCAACGGTTTTATATATATATATTGCTCCTGTATTATTCTTGGCACCTTTGCCTGATGAAGAAGCCAATCAAGCCTCAAAAGCTTGCCACCTGTATTCTGTGTAGCTGACATCCTTCCCCCTTTTGAACTTGCCCTCTCCCACTCTCTGCTGATGGAAAACTAATTTCTGTGGTGGATAATGGCTGTAGTAAACTGGTTGTTGCTGTGTGCCTTGTGGTAAATTACCTGACTGCCTTCTTATAGTAGCGCTAGTCCACTTTTACTGTTGCATTCTGGGGCTTGTAGTTCAGTGAGGCCTAAGAGCTCTGTCTTTGAATTCCGGATGCCCCTCTTTAAACTGCAAATCCCAGAATGCAACAGGAGGCAGTCAAAGTGGGATAGCAGCGCTGTGACAGTGTAGTGTGGTATTCTAGGAAGTCACTTCCTCCTTACGGTGACCCTAAGGCAGAACCTATCATGGTGTTTTCTAGACAAGGTTTGCTCAGGGCAGGTTTGCCATTGCCTTCCCCTGAGGCTGAGACAGTGTGACTTGCCCAAGGTCACCTTGGGTTTCGTGCCATAGCTAGGAATCGAACCCTGGTCTCCAGAGTCACAGTCCAGCATTCAAACCACTACAATATGCTGGCTCTCATAAGGTGACCGTATCATGGCTTTTCTTGACAAGATTTGTTGAGAGATGGTTTGCCTGTGCTTTCCTCCGAGGCTGAGAGACTCTGGCTTTCCATGGATGAGCAGGGATTCGAACACTGGTCTCCAGAGTCATCATCCAGTACTCAAACCACTACACCATGCTGCTTTTATGTTGTATTACATTACATTAACATAGTAAAACTAACACAAGACATTTCATTGCTACCACAAGAATCCTCAGGCTACTTAGACTGATAGAACATAAAATATACAGTACATCAAATAGCAATAGCAAGTACATTTCTATACCGCTAGTTATCAGTGTACTTAAGCACTCCCTAAGTGGTTTACAACGCGTAAGTTGATTGTCCCCAACAAGCTAGGTATTGATTTTAGCAGCCTCTGAAAGATGCCAGGCTGAGTCGACCCTGAGCCCCTGGCTGCTGTTGAGATCACAGCCTTGTGGTTTGTGAGTGAGTGGCTGCGTAACAGGCCTCTAACCACTGCGTCACCACAAACTTCTGAACAACGAACCTTTCCTAAAATCCCATGAGAGTAAATATGCAACAAACTAGGTAGTAAATATTCAGAGTTTTAATTTTGATGCTGGAGGCAGTCGGTAGATTTTCTATCAGTTCCACTTCCATCCCGCATTGTTTCTGACTCCACAGCCCTGCCTAAGGCTGGGGCAAATTCTCTGCCTAAGATTGAGCTTCATGCTTGCTGCCCAACAGTTAAGCTCTCAGTTTAGTTCATGCCAGTTCAATTTTGTGTACAGTCTTTTATTTATAGTGGTGCTCGGTGTGGCTAACAATGTGGGAATGGAAGACACTTTTGATCAGCTTCTCAAACAGTCCTTTCCTGGGCTTTGGTGGCTAGCCATAGTGGGAATTGCTCTAGAAAGCACAGCTTGGCAGATACTGTTCTAAAATTTTAATGGCAATCTATTTTAAAACTGTTTATAGATAGATTTTTAAATAGCAGGCTCAAATATTTGTTTTTTCCCCTTTATTTAATGTTGAATGTTAATCTGTTTAATATTGCTTGGCTAGTGGTCTGCTTCTGGGTCCGATTCAAAGTCCTGACTATTACCTATAAAGCCCTATGTGACTTGGGTTCATAGTATCCGAAAGACCTTATCTGTTCATGTGAGTCTGCTTGAATTTTGTGATCCTCATGGGAGGACTTTGCTTCTGTCCCTCCACCATCACAGACACATTTGGTGAGTCATATGAGAGGGGCTTCTCTGGCTGCTCCTAGAATATGATTCCTGGGCCCTCTCTGTCTGTTCTCTTTTCACAGGCAGGCTTTTGGCTGTTAACTGGTTGTTCCAGAAGGGTCTTTTAATGGGGGATGCTGTATTTCTATCCTCTCTTAAGCGTTTTCAGTGTTTTTGAACTGTTTTATATTAGTGCTTTGTACAAACTGGAACAAGCATGATCTTAAAGAAAGATTTTATGCCAGCAATGGAGAAGGGGCATTTTATGGCCTTTTGTACTGGTTTTGTGCCTGTCAATGTCCCTGTTGCTTTGGTTTTTGGGAGGATGTGGGGATGGAGAGAGGCTCTAAACTTTAGTCTATCTCACACTGTTCCTGACATTGAAACAACATTCAGATCTGAAAAAAAGTGGTGATGTTTTCCTTAACATATCATGCTTAGCTGTGTCGCATATCATACTTAGTCTTTAATTTTTTGTAAAACAAAATTTGTTGACCTGTGCTGTGGACTGCCTTGGGGCCCACATTGATAGAAGGGAAAGACAGAAAATAAATAATAGCGGATTACAAAGAGGCTTTTGTGGAAGCTGATGGTAATTTGTAGGACCTATACTAGCCATGGTGAAGCCATGGCATGTGTGCCAAAGCTAGCACATAGAGCCCTCTCTGTGGACACGCGAGCCTCTCACTGCCAGTGAGAGAAGAGAGGGAAGGAGAGAAGGCAGGAGGAGGAGGAAGAAGAAGAAGCAGTGGCCCCATGCTGCCAGCCGCCTGTCCGCCAGTGAAAACAGGGAGGGAGGGAGGAAAAGGAAGAAGTGGTGGTGGTGGCTCCATGCCTCCAGTTGCCTGCTCACCGCTGGTGAGAGCTGGGAGGGAGGAGGAGGAGGAGGAGGAAGAAGAAGAAGAAGAAGAAGAAGCAGTGGCAGTCCCATGTTGCTGCCTGCCAGCTGCCGGGGAGAACCAAGAGGGAGGAAGAGGAAGCGGTGGCATCAGCCCCATGCCTCCAGCGACCTGCCTGCCACCGGTGAAAACAGGAAGGAGGAGGAAAAGACGGAGACGGGAGGAAGTGGCGGTGACACAGTGTTCCATCAGAGGAGAGTTTGCTATTGCTAGCTTGAGGCTGAAAGAGTGTGCCTTGGGTGTGTGTGTGTGTGTCTGTCTTCAAGTCATTACTGGAGACCCTAAGGTGAAACTATCATGGGGTTTTCTTGGTAAGCTTTGTCCGGGTGTGTGTGTGTGTGTGTGTGTGTGTCTTGTGTTCGTTCCTGGCGACCCTAAGGTGAAATTGTCATGGGATTTTTTTTGGCAAGCTTTGTCAGAAGGGCATTTCCATTGCCCTCCTCTGAGGCTGAGAGAGTATGATGTGTGTGTGGTTCCTTCAAATCATTTCTGACTTATGGCGACCCTAAGGTGAAACTATCGTGGAATTTTCATGGAAGGTTTCGCCAGGGGGCAGGGGTTGCTATTACTAGCTTGCGGCTGTGAATGTGTGCCTTGGATTCCCCTCCCCTAGAAGTCCTCCCTGGAATCCCCGCCCCCTGGCACCAGGTGACACCCGATGTGGGAACGCTGCTGAGCTTTGGCACTTGGTCTCTAAAAGGTTCACATCGCTGACCTATACTGTGGGAATTTGTTTCATGCATTTCTGTTTCTTAGTGATGAGGCAACAAAAGTTGATGAGATATGAAGAGAAAGAGGTAAAAGTGATTTGAACTGTGTTCAAAAGCAGAGATTCTAGAAGCAAGAGAGATCTGTGAAGAAAATAAAGATATAAATTATGGATTGGAATTAGTTTAGATAGGAGTAGGTAAATCCAGGCAGTCCTGAATTCCACATTGTTGAGTTAATCATTTGAAATTGGGTTAGAGATTCAAAGGAGTGGGCTTCTAACTTTGAGATTGCTATAATTCTTCACAGCATATAATTTTGTTCTAAAGTTGGATGAACAACTGTCAGGGGTTACAAGGCTACATGGATGCTTCATGGGACCTTGGAAGGTAGGACTCTCACCACTATCACATACCACAAAAAGTATGTTTTGTGTGTGTGTGCATGTATATATATGCCTAAAATGGTTCCTATGCCCACTGGAGGGGGTGTCCGGGGAGTTTTGCCCTAAAACATGTCCCATGTCCCTAGAGAACATTTGGGGACAAAAAGTGTTTTGATTTTAGGGGAGGGGGGAGCAGGTATAGTGGACAATGAGGCTCTTCCAAGTCTCTTGGAAGGCTAATGTGGTCCTCTAGCCTTCCAAAAGCTGCCCATCTCTGGTGTACATGGAAATCACCTGATAACCAATGTAGAGATCAGATAGACTACATAATTGGAAGCAGAAGAAGGAGATGCTCCATTTTCTCATCATAAAACAGGGCCAGGACCCAATTGTGACATAGATCATGATCTGCCATTATTAAAAGTTAGAGTAAAGGTAAAGAAGTACAGTGGTGCCTCGGGTTACGAAATTAATTCGTTCCGCGGCCGCTTTCATAACCCGAAAAGCCTTTGTAAGCCGAATTGCCATAGGCGCTAATGGGGAAAAGCCGCGATTCCGTGTAAAATAGCGCCGAAAAGCACCAAAAGTTTTTTCGTAACCCGAAAAAACATTCGTAACCCGGAACAATAATTCCCTATGGGATTTTTTCGTATCCCGAAAATTTCGTAACCTGGGTATTTCGTATCCCGAGGTACCACTGTACACTAAATCAATCAGTGTACCAAAAAACAACCCAAAGAACAGCTCTATAGAATTTAAAGATCATGCAAAAAAATAGATTTGGACAACTAAGGCTAATTGACTGTAAGACAGAAGAACTCTAGAGTCCACTCTAGACCAAAAGTTAGGGACGTTGTCAGGGAATAATGCAAAAAGATACTATTGCAGCCAAAAAGAAGGAGGAGATTTTTTGGATGACAGATGAAACTCTTCAAACAGTTTAAGGTCAGATGGCATGTAAGGATAAAGAGAGCTATTCATTGCAGAAAAATAAGACAACAAAGAGGTAGAACAAGAGACTTCTTCCACAAGATCCAAGAAATCAAAGGGAAATTTAAACCAAAAGTGGGGATTCCATGTGACCAGCTGGGGAACACCCTACCTCATCAAGAAGAAATAAGAAGAAAATGGAAATAAGACCCTGAAGAACTATATAAAAGAGGTGACGGATTCATTCAAGGAAGAACTGTTTGAAGATGAACCCACAATTTTAGGAGCCTTGGTGGTTCAGTGGCTAAATGCCTGTACTGCAGCCACTCACTCAAAACCACAAGGTTGCGAGTTCAAGACCAGCAAAAAGACTCAAGCTTGACTCAGGCTTGCATCCTTCCAAGGAGGCTGCTAAAATGAGTACCCAGACTGTTGGCAAATTAGCTTACAGTTGTAAACTGCTTAGATACTGCTTAGGCGGTACAAAGCGGTATATAAATGAAGCTTGTTTGTTTGTTTTGTTTTAGTAAGTGAAGTGGAAGTTGTGGTCAAAAGACTTGGGAGAAATCAGTCACCAGGAACAGGTGACATATCAACAGAGTTGTTTTAAGATATAGCAATAGAGGCCACTCAAATTTTATCCAAAATCTGCTGAGAAATATGGAAAACAAAACAATGGCCCACAGATTGGAAACACTCCAGTCCCTAAGAAAGGGGAAACCACCAGACCATTAGCTTAATCTCCCATGTAAGAATGGTGATGCTCAAAATTTACTTTATATGGAACAAGGGATGTCAAATGGCTAAACTGAGTTTAGAAAATGAAGAGGCACTGGGGATCATATTGCAAGCATATGTTGGATAATGGAGCGCATCAAAAAAATTCCGAAGTAAATCAGGCTGAGCTTATAACAAAGCGTTTGGTTGTGTTTATCGTGAAAAGGATTGCTTTTAAAGGCATGGTGTTTCACAATATTTGATTGGCCTTATGTATAATCTATACTTAGGACAAGAGGCCTCTTTCATAACATAATATGGAGAAACAGGATAGCTTCCCTTTAGTAAGGAGGTCTAAGAAAGCTGCATTTTATCACCCAGTCAATTTAAGTTATATGCTGAACATATATGGAAAGCTGGATTAAAATTGGATGAAGGAGATTTGAAAACTGCAGGAAGGATCAGCTACAATTGGAGATATGCAGATGACACCAGACTTCTAGCAGAAAATAGCAAAGACTTGGAATAATTATTATGGAAAGTTAAGAAACAAAGTACAACGGCAGGATTACAGTTAAACATTAAAAAAACCCATAAATAATGACCACATATGATTTACCTAACATTAAAGTAGACAGTGAAGAACTTGAATAGTTAAAGATTTTCCATACCATCTATAAATCAAAATGGACATTGTAGTCAAGAAATCAGAAGACTGGGACTTGGAATGGCAACTATGAAGAAACTAGACAGTATCCTGAGGTGTAAAGATTATTATGGAATAACGTCAGGATTATCTATGCCACAGTATTTCCACTTTTTACGTATGGCTGAAAGCTGGAGAGAAAAGAAAGCTGATAGGAAGAGAATGTAGTGCTAGAAGAGAGTTCTCTGGATACCATGGAGTGCTAAAAAGACAAATGAATTAGTCTTAGAGCATATTAAGTCTGAATTCTCCTTTTAAGCTAAACAATTATACTGAACCTATCTACACTAATTGTACATATGATGAAGAGACCGGACTCATTAGAAAAAACACTAGTACTTGGTAATGTGGAAGGCAGTAGCAAAAAAAGGGAGATAGCTTTTCAGATGGGTAGACTCAATCAAGGAAGTCACAGCCCTGATTTTGCGCGACCTTGGCAGGGCTGTTCATAACAAGAAGCCTTGGAGTTATCTCACTCCTAGGGTTGCCTTTATTCAAAGTGGACTTTGAACAATTAACAACAATATATTGAGCTTTTAAATTAGGATTAATAGACCAACTTATTTAAATAATTGTACTAAATTAGCATATTAGATAATGCCAATAATACACATTGGAAGGATTTAATAAAATTATGAATCACCAAGCATTTGTCATTCTTTTGTGTTTATAGTTAACTTCTTATGTCTGAAAAGAAGAGACAAAGTTGATGAATAGTCAGAAAATGAATGAGACAAAAAACTACCACATGTACTTAAACCATTTATCTTAATTCCTTTCAGTTTTATAAGTATTACATGTATGTGTCCTTTGGTTTTTTGTATTTTACAGCATGGCACCTCACAGTGTTAAAAAAAATGGAAACAAAAAGATTGATTGGTAAGTCGCTCCAACCAGCGAGACCTGTGCGACATCTCATTCCCCATGGTAAGTGTGTTAATTATTTCAGTGAACAGACACTAAACAGCTTTATTATCCCTAAGTTGGATAGTACCTTTGTTGGCACCATCAAAATGCTAGAAAATTGGTGCATAAAGATGTGAGCGTTTGAGTTTTCTAGAACTCTTGTGGAGTCATAATAAATAACTAAATAACACTTTTATTTTTATCCCGCTTTTCTGTGACGAGACAATCAAAGCAGCTCACAACACATTAAAATATCCACATTCAACATTGTCCCAAATTCCCCCCTTAAAATAGGATTAAACATGATACAATTAAAATAGGAGATTGAAATATCTATTAATAACACAATAAAAAAGAAAAAAAATAGCGAGGACAGAGTGGTGGGCTAATACATGATGTGGGGGGCAATCATTCTGTGGCCGGACACTTTTATTCAGGAAAGGCCTGCCAGAAGAGATCCATCTTGACAGCTTTTTTAAAGCTGTCTAAGCTGGCAATTTGACGGATCTCGTCTGGCAGGCCGTTCCATAGTTTGGGAGCAATTGCAGAGAAGGCCCTCTGGGAGGTAGCAGTTAGTCTGGTTTTTAAAGGCTGCAATAAATTCCTACCAGAGGACCTGAGGGTGTGGGGTGGATTATATGGGAGCAGGCGATCCCTCAAATAGGTTGGACCCAAACCGTGTAGGGCTTTAAAGGTTATAACCAACACCTTGTACTGGAGTCATGGTGTTACAAAGAGATAGGAAAATAGTGATGGGGTACAAGGAATTTTGCAGCATCCTTGAGATGCTGGAAAATTTCTTCCCACCTCCTTTTTATGCCAAAACAGACTCCAGACACAAACTAGAGGATTACAATTACAAGGTAAGAGATTCCACCTATACACTAGGAAGATCTTTCTGATGGTAAGAGCTGTAACATGGTAGGCAACATTGAACGGTGGTAGATTATCCTTCTCTGAAGGTCTTTAAAAGTTTGGATGGCTTGAAAGTGCTTTAATTGTGTGTTCCTGCATGGTAGAGTTCAACTGGAAGATCTCCATGGTCTTTTCCAACTCAGTGATTCTATGAGTTGTCCAGAGCCCCTCCCCCCCAAAAAAATACATTAATGTGTAAAGGATGAGTGGATAGTTCTTAGTTAACAAAAAATTAGTAATAATATTGCATATGTTACTGATTTATTTCTACTGTATTCTTTTCCATAGTTTCACCAACCACTTTCAACTTCCAGTCAAAGTTTACATGCAGTACTTCAGGATGTTCACCTGTTGAAATTAGTTCTGTAAGTTTAATCTAATATACCAGATAAATAGATTTTACTGTATTCTACATTTATCTAAATTGTTGCAATGGAACTTGAGCTTGCTGCATAACCTTCATGTAATGCCAGCCATGGTTTAGTGCTATGGATATCTCCTACTTTGAAACTGACCAGCGTTTAATATGAACAAGTTTCTGTCTCTTCTTTCCCAGAAAGAAGAGAGAATTCTGTGAAAGTGAAACTCTGGATCATGTACTTTCCCCACAGCCAAAAGGATGACTTCAACAGTATTTAGTTTGACTTTTACAGAATTGTGTTTTTTGTTTGTTTGTTTGTTTTTTTATTTTTTGGGGCATAAGCAAGTAAGTGTTTTTCATATCAAACTCTGGTCAGCTTCAGGACAATATAGGACCAGGCTATAGAAACAAACAAAAAGGAAGGAACTAAAACATATAGCCATACATAACACAATAAGGAACTGCAGAAAGTAATACCAAATTCAGCAACTGTAGGAGTAAATCAGTACAGTCAGCCCTTCTTATACACGGATTTTTTATACACGAATTCAAGCATACACGGTTTGAAAATGTTCCAAAAAAGTATAAATTTACCTTGATATTCCATTTTTTATAAGGGACATCATTTTGCTATGTCATTATATTTAATGGGACTTGAGCATACACGGATTTTGTTATACACGGGGGATCTTGGAACCAAACCCCAGCGTATAACAAGGGTCCACTGTATATATTGTGCCATATATTATACATTAGTATACAAACATAACACATGTAATTGATGAAATATGAAACAAACTTTAATATAATTAAACCTTTATGTATGTGGCATTCATTATACACAAAATGTACCTGGGAGGCAAGTTTCTGGGAAAGCTCATGATAGTTTATAATGTTTAGGCTTCAGATAAACTGCTGTCCATTGAAAACACCTGCAAAGACAGAGCCAGCTCCTTAGAGTTGTACAGCATGAACTTATAAATATGTTTTATCCACCAGTTTCCTATTTGCTCCAATCTTACAACATCAGTTTGTTATCTTCCCCTGTTCAAATCCACTGGAAGCTGGTATTATATATGTTGATCCATAGTACAATCTTAACTCAAAGATGCACTAGCTTAGAGGGTTTAGAATCAGGCTGTTGTGCTGGCAATACTGCTTTTCTATCTAAGAGGGGTGGACAGCTGTGGAAAGCTAAGGGACTAAATTAGACCCCTATGATACCTCGAATAGCTGCACTTCTCCACTATATATGCTCCCACAAAAATATTAATCTTTTTTAAAATCTCTTTTTTGCCCCTCCTCCAAGCCCTCTAGGGGTTACAGGGGCATTTTCACTATGTTTTGCTGCCCTTCTAGGCCTCTTTAGGGCCAGGGGAGGCCTTTCTAACATTGGGAAATGAGCAAAGGTCACTTGCTGTTTTAGAAAAGGCTTTTACTGGGCTTAAATTGTGGGGTTATTGTTATTTGCAAACATTGGCTTTGATTCCCTGGGGGCTCAAGTGACCTGCAAACATAGTGGAAATGCCTTAGAGCACCTTTGGAGTTGCTTGTTGTACTCCACTCTTCTGTCAAGAATGCTTACATTTGGCTGCTCATGCTAAAATAGTCTAGGCAACAGAATACAGTACTTTTTCTTGGGCTTCCAGGCTAAGGCAGGATTTACTCACAGGTTTGCTATTGCCTTTCTCTAAAGTCAAAAGAGTGTAACTTGCCCAAAGTCACCCAGTGAATTTCTGTGACTTTGCAGGGAGTGTGATTATTATTATTATTAACCTTTATTTGTAAAGCGCTGTAAATTTACACAGCGCTGTACATACCAACTTTTAGTCAGACGGTTCCCTGCCCTCAGGCTTACAATCTAAAAAGACATGACACAAAAGGAGAAGGGAGTGGTGGTGGGGAATAGGATCAGGTCCAGCAGATCTTCTCCACCTCCAAGGCCTGGACCAAGGCAGATGGACTGGAGGAAGGGCTTGGCTTCTTAATGGATGGTTAAAAGGAGGCTTCCTGGGTCAGAGAGGGGCTCGCCTCTGGGAATGCTTCTCTAAACAATATAGTTTTTAATTCAGTTTTGAAACTGGGTAGAGAAGTGATGATGTGTGCATGTGGGGGAAGAAGGTTCCAGGAGTAAGGGGCAGCAAGCGAGAAGGGACAAATTCGGGAGGGGGCAGTGGTAGTCCTACACTGTGACAGGAGACCTTGACTACCAGAGCGGAGGGTGTGAGTAGGAATGTAAGGAGAAAGAAGGTCAGATAAGTAAGGAGGGGCCAATCCATGGAGGGCTTTGAAAGTCAATAACAAAAGCTTGTACTGGATGTGGAAGGGGAAGGGGAGCCAATGAAGGGAGGATAAAAGAGGAGAAACATGGTCAAAGCAGCGAGCGGATGTGACAATACGGGCAGCTGAATACTGGACAGAGATTAAAGGATGGAGGTGTGAAAGAGGAAGCCCTGTCAGAAGGAGGTTACAATAATCTAGTCGTGAAACCACTAGGGCATGGACCAGAGTTTTGGCAGTAGAGGCTGAGAGGAATGGACGGATCTTGTCAATGTTGTGGAGAAAGAATCTACAGGCCTTGGCGGTGGCCTGGATCTGGGGAATAAATGACAGAGAAGAGTAAAAAATGAAGCCAAGTCTGTGGGCTTGATGAACCGGTTGAATAGAAGTGTCATCAACAGAAACAGAAAAGGAATAATGAAGGGTGGGTTTAGGTGGAAAGATGAGAAGCTCAGTCTTAGACATGTTGAGCTTCAAGCGCCGAAGCCGCATCCACTGAGAGATGGCAGTCAGACAAGAAGAAACTTGCTGTTCAAGCCCCGTCAAAAGGTCAGGGGTGGAGAGATACAGCTGAATGTCGTAGGCGTACAGATGACAAGAGAAACCAAAAGAACTGATGAGTTTACCTAGGGACAGTGTGTATAGAGAGGTCAGAAGGGGACCCAAGACAGAGCCCTGGGGAACTCCAACAGATAGGGGAACAGAGGACGAAGTCTGGCCACCCGTGACCACTGCAAAAGATCTATCTGACAAGTAAGATTTAAGCCAGTGTGATCCATAGTTTCCTGGAATCATAGCTCAACATTCACCTTGGAACTAATTTTCTGTGGTAGTGAGTTTCTTGTGTGTTCCAGTGAGGTAAAAGGCTATGCTGATAGTAACATTGCTACTGGTAGGCTTTTGCTGGGGAGCCATACTAAATGTATCAAATATCTATTGAACAGCAGCAGCAGTAGGCAGGCGTTGATACTGTTAATACTGCACAGAATAAGGCAATAATAAATCATCACTTAACGCTTTTAGCTTGAAAACCCTATGAGTTTGAAACAAACCGAAAGAAAGCATAATGCTGGAAGATTACTATAATTTATGGGACTGTTAAGATGAAAATCCCAGGTTGGAAGGTACTCAGCCAACTACTGAGGAAGTGCAGATGACAAGTATAAATATAAATAACAGTGTGTCTGATGAAGCAACTGGACTCAAACTGGCAGGATGCTCAGAGGTGAAATGAAAGTCCGAAACTGCATAATGTACGAAATAGCAATATGAACTATAGGAGTGTGAACGAGGGAAAACCACAAATTGTAAAACAAGTGATGGAAATCATAAATATAGTTGCTGTGAGTGAGCTAAACAGGGCAGACATAGACATTTTCAGTCAGATCATTACATAGTGTTCTAATCTGAGAATGACAAGAAATGGGGTGGGACTGATAGTAAGGCGGCATGCATTGAGAGCAGTCAGGGAATACAATATGGGGAAAATCCATCACTATAACCATAATCCAAGGTTATACTCCTAGCATAGAGACAGAAGAAGAAGAAATCAAAAGATTCTCTGGACATCCAGGAGGATGTTGATCACACACCAAAACTGTCAGGACCCAATAGGGAGAAACAGAATACTTCCTTTTGGTAAGGGGAAAGATAATGTTGCATTTTGGCAGTGTATCTGCTTGATTTATGTGCAGAACACATATAGAAAATGGGATTAAACATGAAAATTGCAGAAGAAAGTGCAAAAGCAGGGCTATGATTATTAAGAAATAAAAAATAATGATCACAGATAGTTTGCATAAAATTGAAGTGTGTAATAAAGTCCCTAAAGGCACCAGATCCTGTCTGATCTTGGAAGCTAAGCACAGTCAGCCCTGATTAGTCTTTGGATAGGAGACCACCTATGACTACCAGGTGCTGTAAGCTATACGATATTTCAGAGGAGGGAATTGACAAAATCACCTATGAGTATTTTTCGCCTAAGAAAACACTGTGAGATTCATCGGGTTACCATAAGTCTGCAAGTTACTTGGAAGGCACATACGCACACAATGAAGACATAGACATAAACGATTTTTATACCTCAGGTCAGTCATTACCGTATTTTGCGGCGTATGAGACGACCTTTTAGCTCCAAATGGCATAGCCACCTCTCTGTCTCCAGGGGTGGGGTCCTTGCAGGTTCCAATCCCAGCAGGCACCACGGCTGGGTTTTCCCTTTCTCGTAGCCATTACAGATCAGGTGAGGGAATGGAAGGGCTGGTTTTGGGGGTTGGAAGCCAGAAAAGGTGGAGGAGAAGCGCCTCCAGAGCCAGTCCGGAGAGTGAGGGATGGTCGGGTTGAGGGAAAGAGCCGGCCCCTTATGCCTCCCCGCCGCCGCCGCCTCTCGGGATGCTCCACTCCAGCGGCTTCTTCCGCAGCATCGAGTGCCCTTTTGGGCCGGACTGCGGGAGGCCCTACTGCAACTGCTGACACCCACCTTCCAGGCCGCCACAGAGACTCCCTCAAGCCGGTGCCTGTGAGCTCCAGACCCCCTTAATTTGGCCTGGAGTAGGCCAGGGTGCTGCCTGCACACAAGTTGGGGGTCGTTTTATATGCCCAGTCACCTTATAAGCCGGAAAATACGGTAATCAAAACAGAGACTATAGTCAGGAAATTGAAAGAAGACTAAGACTTGAATGAACAACTATAAAGGAACTAGATAAGATCTTCTACCATGAAGATTTGTTGTTAACACCCATGAGTCGGTCTTGACTCATGGTGACCCTGTGGATGAGACATCTCCAGGACTCCCTATCCTGCGGCATATAAGTAAATCCTATTATTATTATTATTATT
>NC_056525.1:216377346-216534509 GCF_019175285.1 Sceloporus undulatus | reverse complement strand
ATCATCATCATCATCATCATCATCATCATCATCATCATCATCATCATCATCCGTTTCTGCAGGTTCATACCTGTGGCATCCTTAATTGAGTCCATCCATCTAGCATGTGGTCTTTCTCTCTTTCTAATTCGCTCCACTTTTCCTAGCTTTATTGTGTTTTCTAATGAGTCATGTCTTCTCATGATGTGACCAAAGTAAGGCATCCTCAGTTTAGTCATCTTTGCCTCCAGGGAAATTTCAGGCTTGATGTGTTCTAGGACCCACCTATTTGTTCTTTTTGCTGTCCATGGTGTCATCAGCACTCTTCTCTAGCAACACATCTCAAGTGAATTAATTCTCTTTTTGTCCATTTCTTAATTGTCCAACTCTCGCATCCATACATTGTAATGGGGAATACAATTGTGTGTAGGATTCTGACTTTTGTGTTTAGTTGTATGTCTTTGCTCTTTAGGACTCTTTCTAGTTTTTTCATAGCGCCTTCCCCATTCTTAGCTTTCTTCTGGTTTCTTCTCTGCAGTCCCTGTTCTGATAGGAATTCTTCTACTATATCTATATCTTCATTGTCTAGTTTGAACTTGTCAAGATCTTCCGTGGTCATTATTTTTATTTTCTTTTATGTTCAACTGTAAGCCTGCCTTTGCACTTTCTTCCTTGATATTCCTCAGTAGTTGCGTTAGGTCTGCAATGTTTTCTGCTAATATCTGCATATCATCTGCATATCTTAGAATGTTGATGCTTCTTCCTCCTATTTTCAATCCACCTGCTACTGTGTCCAAGCCTACTTTTCATACAATATATTCTGCATACAAGTTGAAGAAATAGAGTGAAAGGATGCAATCCTGCCTGACCTCATTGTCAGTTGGGAACCATTCTGTTTCTCCATGTTCTTCATGTTCTGTTCTAACAGTAGCTTCTTGTCCTAAATACAGATTCCTCATCAGGACTTTTAGATGTGTTGGCACTCACATGTCTTGAAGAGCATTCCATAGTCTTTCATGATCTATGCACTCAAAAGCTTTGTTTTAGTTTATAAAACACATACTGATTTTCTTTTGGAATTCTTTGATGCGCTCCGTTAGCCATTGTATGTTTACAGCATGGTCCCTAGTAACTCTTCCTCTCCTGAACCCCACTTGACCTTTGGAATTTCTCTCTCCATGTATGGTTGGAGTCTATGTTACAGAATTTTGAGCATGATTGTGCTTGCATTGGAGATTAGCGCTATGGTCCTATAATTGCTGCAGTCTTTTGTGTCTCCTCCTTTCTTGTGGATGGGGATGTAAATTGTTCTTTTTCCCAATCTATGGCCACCGTTTTGTTTTCTATATCTGTTGGCATATGTTGGTTAAGATTGTAGTTGATTCTGCGACTGTGAATTATAGTAATTCGATTGGGATGTCATCTATTCCTGGTGATTTGTTTTTCCCCATTTCACTTTTTGTAGCTTCTACCTTACTTTTTAGAATTTGAGGTTCCTCTTCATATTGCTCTTCGTCCTACATTTTTTCATCTCTTTTGTATAGCTTTTCTGTGTATTTCCTCCAAGAAAAATCCTACGATGAGGCAGCCCAAGGGAGACACAGAGATGACCAAAAGGCATAGAAAAACTCAAAAGATGAGAAGACAAATAGTAGACACGCTAAAAATGCAAATGCTGTCTGAAGCACACATATAGGAACATGGAACATCAGAAGCATGAGGCAGGGGAAACTAGACATAGTAAAAAGAAAAAAAATGGAATGTATGAACATAGCAGTACTATGAGTACTATGGGATAAATGAGCTAAAATGGACAAGAATGGGTCACTTTGACTCAGACAACTACACAGTGTTCTACTCAGGAAATCAAAAGACATGAAGGAACAGGTTGGCCTTCATACTAAGGAGAGATGTGGCAAACGCAGTCCAAGGTTGCAATGCAAAATCAGACCAAATAATCTCAACAGGGTTCTGTGGTAAACCTGTAAATATCACCATAATACAGGTATATACACCAGCCACAGAGGTAAAAAGTAGAAGGAATTGAAAAGATTTTATGAAGGAGTCCAGAAAGAAATTCTATGAAGGAGTCCAAGAAGAAACTATCAGCTTGACATTCAACACAGGATGTCAAGCTGATAATAGAAGATGGAATGCAAAAGAAATTAGGCAGGTGAACATCTGATAGATTTTTGTGTGGCCAATATGCAAATAGCTTCTTCTTACAACTAGAAAGAAGACTACACACATGGACATCACCAGATGGCCAACACAAAAACCAAATAGATAACATAATCAGAAGCGAAAGCTTCATCCTGGTGGCCAAAACTAAACCAGGTGCTGACTTGGTACAGAGCACGAACTACTGATATCAAAACTAAAAGTAAAACTGAAGGAAAAAAAAATCAAAAACAGTCATCGTACCAAAATATGACTTGAACAACATGTTAACAGAATTCACTGACAAAATAAGAAACATATTTGCACTATTAAGCATAATGGACCAAGAACCAGAAGAACTGTGAGTAGACGCCAGAGATGCAATAAAGGATAAATGCAGACAGACACTTACAGTAGTCAAAAAGAAGAAGAAACAATGGATGACAGATAAAACTGTGAAGATATATCATTAAATATGAAAGTCAGAATCAACCTTGACCTAATTTCTAATTTTTATTTATGGTTGTGAAAGCTGGGCAATGAAGAGAGCTGATAGAAAGAAATAGTTTGAATGTGTTGGAAGAGAATTCTACAGATACCATGGACTACTAAAAGTCGAATCGGTTCAAGGGCAGATCAGGCCTGAACTCTCACTAGAAACTAAGATATGTAAACAGAGGCTGTTAGAATTTGAAAAACAAAAACAATAATCATATTTGGGCTACGAGGCCATGTTCTGGAAGAATTTATTCATGATGTTTCACCTGCATCTATGGCTGGCCACAAACTGCTGGTGGCGGCGCAAGCACGTTGCTTCTGCGCAGGTCCATCTGGATGGCATGCAGCAGTGACATCATAGCTGTGCACGCCGTCTGGACAGTTCCTCACAGCTATGGCATCATGGTGGCATACTAGGGTTGCAGGGCGTGTGCACGTGTCGCCCCAAGGCAACCCTAGCATGTCGCCATGACGCCGCAAAGGGCCCGTCTATCCAGGGCCTGTGTTTCACATTATGTTGATCATGGGAGATAAACAGCAATAGGCATCTTTAATGGAGATAATTGTGCTTTCCTCATAGTGTTTTAAAACTGTTTTTAATTTAGTGCTGTTTTTAATATGATAGCTTGTTTTAGTTAATATGATTGATTTTTGATGTTTTAATCTGTGTTGTAAGCCACCTTGGGTCCTCCATCAAAAGAACAGAAAGTATATAAATAAAAATTACCCCCAAAGGACCTCCAAAGTCACATATTGTATCTTACAATAAAACGGAAGCAGCATAGTTGTGTGATCCATGAGATTTACATTACTTAGAAGCTGTTGTTACCTCTAAACAAAACAACAAACTGGCTTCTTGTTAAAGTCTATCACTCAGAAACAGTCTTATTTTGTTTCCCATTACCAAAGTGATTGCATAAATACAGTCTTACTGGGGTTTAAAAGAAGTTAGTATTTGTAATGATGTGGTGTAGTAAGGCCAGGGGATCCATGTTTAACAGTTAAAGGGACGTCTTTACAGTTGATGTGTACCAGTAGTGTTTAACTGCTACCAGGTTAAAAAGTGGGTTTTGTGACAATACATTTTTTGTAATAAGTCAGATTATGAAGGATTTGGGCAAGATACTCTTAACATTGCACCCAACCATGCATCCTCTTGACCTTTGTCCATCTCAGTTCATTAAAACCACCCATGGGCGGTGGGATGTGGGGTTGGCAAGACAGGTCTACGGGATGGTTAGTGTTCAAAAGAGACAATTGGACCACCACTTACGAAAAAGCTTTTTCTGGACTCAGAATTTTATAACAACTATTGTCTTGTGATAAATAATCCTTTTAAAGACAAAGCACTTGAGAAATGATACAGCACAGCTGTGGAGGTTTTTTTGAAGGACATGGACTATCTAGAGTCCTATTTCTTTAGAGGTGTCTATTATTTGATTCATTTATATCCTGTCTTTTTCCCAATAATGGGACTCAAAGTAGATTGCAACTTATTAAAAACATTAGATTTAAAACTATACACAAACATCAGTAAAATATATTAATATACTGTATTTTAAAAGTTCCCAAATATAAGGACAGTCACATTTTTCCATTTATCAAATGTTTGCCTTATAAAAGATCAGTGTGAATCTGCACATTAAAATTGCCATTTTCTACATTTCCGAAGAGAGCGGCAGGGCTTCTTTCTTCCATAGCTCTTGGTGCCGAATTTAAATTATATCAGCATAACATTTCCATTCCCTCTGAATACTACAGATACTCAGAGAAGAATATTTTGCTTTTCTCAATACAAATTTGGATTCAGATAAGCAATTGGAAAGATAAACTTTTGTTAACTATAGTTGTTAGCTAACAAATTTATGTTTTTCCAGATGTGTACATTGTTCACTATAGTTTTTAGCAAAGCCAGTGTGGTGTAGCAGTGTCAGACTAGGAGACCAGGGTTGAATCCCTGCTTGGCCATGGAAACGGTTCAGTGTGGTTTTGGGACAAAATCAGCTGTAGTCTCCTTGATGAATAGCATGAACAGAGGAATGGGGGGAGCCACTTTTCTTGATCTTTTGAGAACCATCAACTGTGGTATGTTACTGGACTGGCTACATGTAGTAGAAGTCACTGATTTAACAGTGGTTCTGCTTTTGCCTGCAAATTTGATTCTTGAGACTGGCATGGAGTATTGTGTCTTGGCCTGTAGGCAACTCCTGTATTAATTACCCCACAACTCCAAATAGAATTCTCAACTCCTGTAAAACATTAAGGGATTATTATTATTATTATTATTATTATTTTAGATGTGTAAATCCAATGGACTACTGGTCTTAAATGAAAGTCTGATTCCAAGTGTATCTGAGCAGCACAAACCTGAAGTTACAAAAGGTAAAAATTGTTGTTACAAGTATTAAAAATACTATTAGACTATGGGGGAAACGGAAATTTCTGCAATAATGCCAAGTACTGTTTTACTTGAGACATGGCTTGATGTATAGCTTGATGCCAAGATTGGCTTCAGACAAATCTAAAACCAATTTACAGTTTGATCAATGTAAATTTATAATTCTGTTTTAAAATTTTCAGCTATTTTGACAGACCTATGTAGACTTACTCAAGTTGTAGAACTCATCCAGAAGACAATGCTCACTGCAGTTTTTTTAAAATTAGAGAATTTAATAGAAAAACACTTATCAGTCACTTGACCTTTCCTATCTCTTCCATAGCACTATTGGTGTTATGGTATACAACTGGTATTGTAAGCCTTTAAGGCTACCATATATACTTGACTATAGGTTGATCACATGTACAAATTGAGGGCAAGTTTTGGGGCCAAAGTTATGGATTTTGGTATGACCCATGGATAAGTCAAGGGTAAAACTTTGAGGCTTCTCGGGGCAAGGTGGCTCTTCAGCATTTCCCTAGCAGTGGACAGAAGCTGTTTCTCTGCCGCAGTGAGAAAGCACCAAAGAGCCCTGGTTGCAGCCATTTGTTCCTTGGAGTGGGGTTAAACAGTCACAGACACCCTCTGCCCCTTCAATCTTGCCAAGAAACCTACTTTTATAGTAGATTTTCCTTGGAATGGAAACTCTTTATTGCTGGCCCGTCCACAGTTGTCTGCAGCGGCTGGCTTGTCTTCTCACAGAGGTTAAGGAGGAGGCAGGGGTGAGCCAAACATAAAAGGAGCTAGGGCCAGGAGAGGGAAAAAGTGTAAGCGTACACACATACATATGATGGACTAGAGAAAGGTGTGTGTGTGTGTGTGTGTGTGTGTGTGTGCACGTGCGCTTGTGACTGGATCAGCTGTTACTCCCATAAAAATAAAAATCATCCTACACTCTCTCTGCTTCCAGCAGCCCATTCCCAGGCAGGGAGGGAAAGTGGGAAGGAAGGTGTGTGCGTTTTTATCACTGGATCAGTTGTTACTCCCAAAGAAATAAAAATTGCCCTGCACTCTCTCTGCTTCTAGCAGCCCATTCCCAGGCACAGAGGGAAAGTGGGGAGGAAAGTGTGTGTCTCTCACTGAATGAGCTGCCATCATTGGCATTACTATATTGACTTATACGCGGGTTCATTATGGGCAGCTTTCAGCTTACACTGAAGCTGCCTGGGAAATGGGAGAATGGCATGTGCACCTGTGGCGCATGTGCACGGCTGCGCAACAAGCATGAGCCCCATTATATCCAATGAGGCTCATCATACGCACTTTTTGCTTTGCACAGGGTGGTGGTGGTTCCAGAATGGATCCCCTGTGTAAAGCAAGGGCCCACTGTATATAAGTTGAACCAGGATTTTGGGGTCAATTTTTGGGCATAAATTTCTCAATTTATAGACAAGTAGATATGGTATGTGTTAATGTCTATCTCATCACTTCTGAAATTACTACATTTCAAGTAGCATTTAATAAGCTTCCAAAACCATTCCAAAATTCTGTTGGAGACTCAGATTTACTTATTTCCACAACATTTACAAGCTTTGTAAACACACCTCTGTTTTTAGTGATTTAAGAATAATAAATAGTCTATTTTCTTTACTTTCTAGAAGTTGCTTGTTTTTTGTTTCATCACTTGTGTCCTTCTCAGCCCAACAGTTCTTAATTCTGTCTTGGCAGAAAGAATAACATATAGTAGAGATTACCTTTTGAAGCTTTCAGAGGTTTCACTTGCCCAAAAGAAACCAGAATTTCTTCCTGATCATCCTGTTGTGCTTGAAAAACCAGTAAGTACTTGCATTTCACACTGAGTTTGAAAGCATTTAAGATACATTTTAGTGTGTAGTTTATTACTAGATTTCATGGCCAAAGCAGCACCTGGGGGGCAGGGTGTGGAGGAAAATCAGCAGAAGAAACTGGTTAGAGGCAGCTGGTGTGAAGAGAACTCTTTCTTCTATAAGCAACCTCTCTCTCTCTCTCTCTCTCTCTCTCTCTCTCTGTGCCTCTCTCTTTCTATCTCACCAGCATTGCTTATACAGTGCACCCACATCATACGCGGGCGCATTATATGCTGCTTTCAGCATACACTGAAAGCAGTGCCGCTTCTTTCAAACCATGCGCTGGAAGGAACAATGGTGCGCGCTCCCGTGGCGTGCACACACTGGCACCGCACGCCACCACAAGCACGAGCCCTATTACTTGTAATAGGGCTCGAGCATACGTGTTTTTTTGTTTTACGTGGGGGGGGGGGGAACGGATCCCTGCATAAAACAAGGGACTGTACCAACAAAAGTTATTGGATGACATGTTTAGATTTCTTATATTTCAGTATTTTACAGTAACAGTAATTTCTGTTATTCTGAAGAAAAAACATTTAAAGTAAATATGATCAGAAATCTTTGTATGTAACCAATTAAAACTACAATATTGGGTTTTGGAAGAAAGCTACTAATTGTTCAATGCTTAAAATTTCCATGAGTTCAAAGAACAGTCTGTGGTGAGGGACTTGTTTTAGATTTACAAATTAAGCAATGATTCAGATGGGTGCACAGTTATGCTCTTCCCCCCTTCCCAGCAGGTTTTCTTACCCTTGGTACACAAAACTATTTTATGTAGACTATGTACTGGGAAGTTCCTTAAATAATCTGGTGAAGTCTAGTTCAGAACCATAATAAAATGTTTAATGCAAATATTCTTAATTAAACTTGGTGCTGGGATTTTTTGTCTTGTAGAAAAACTACAGTTTAATGTCTGCCTCAAGCGATGATACGTCTTTCTGAAGATGAAGAATATGTCTTTTTTTCACCACTGAAAAAATTAAGGGAATGTGATCTGTAGTGACAATAGACTGTAATCAGTTTTATCTTTTAGTATACTAAAACTGTACTCATCACTTCATGCCTGGAGTAAAGCTATTTTCAAAAAGAAAATACTTGGTAGATCAACTTCAAAGTTTTGTATGACTGTACCAATATTGCATTGAGTTTTAGGGTTATAAGAGAGACAGCTGTTGGAATGAGGTAAGAATACTGTATCAAGTTGAGGTATTTTATATAAAACAATATGCTATCATACCTACTAGTATCCCAAAGATGTTGAAATGTAATCTTTTTGCTGCAACTAATGAAAAGAAATATGGAAGAGTTCAGGCATACTGTATGGCTGCCTACTGCAAACACTGACTCCCTGTAGCTGCATGAACCTACTGTATAGCATTTTTTTTAGACAATTACTATAGGATAAATGTTTATTTTTAAAAGGGATTGATGAGATACTCTCCCATATCTAAAATACTGACTTTTCTTTTATTAAAGAAAATTCTTAAATTTGTCTTTTGAAATTATTGGGACTTATAAGTCCTTTATTGTGATTGAATGGTGCTATTTTTGTAATGTTGCAACCCCTCATGTGTGTTTCAGTACATGTAATATTGGTTTGTATTAATAATTCTGGACCTTATCACACATGGGGAGGGGTTGCAGCTCAGATCCGCAGTCACTCCTGTTCGAGCAATGCAAAGTGTGATGTTTTTCCACACCAGATCCAGAGTCACTCCTCTCTAGCAATGCGGATTGAGGTTAAAATGTGATGTTTTTCCACACCTGGTTGCCTTTCTGTTGTCCTTCCAAAGTGAGGGGCAAGTGAAGTCAGTTCGATTCCAAGCAAGTCATGTGATGCGGACTCAAGCAAAGGGGAGTGAGTGCACATTGTATTGCCACACCAGAGCATACTTTGAGGATTCAACGATTCGAATCGGCACCCTTGCACATGCTCAGTGGGGCTCTGGACGCTGTCCTCCTTCCCTGCCCCCTCCTTAGCTGTCATCCTTCATCAGGGTCTAGGAGAAGGCAGGGGATGATGGGATAGCTCGCTGGGGGTCCCTGGGGCCAGGATACTCCTCTGTCTCTTTACATGGTTTCCCCCTTTCCTACCTCAATACTTCTTAGCATTTCTTCTTAAGTTATATTATCTACCTACCAAGATGTTGAAGGTAAAGATAACAAATATTAATTTCTCTTTGCCTGAGTATATCATTCATTTACAAGGAAATCACTGTAATTCTTCTTAAACAACAAATCAAGTTGATCTGCTGTAGAATTGATTCTAGGCAATTTGTAAATTCAGCGTAAATATATTGATCTGTAACATCAGCATAAAGAAGAAAGGAAGTAAATAAAGATGGGAAAGTAGTTTTTGAAATGCAACTTACATTACAGCTTCAAAAGTCGCTAAATATAGCTTAATCACAAAACACGAACAGTGAAAATTCCAAAAGCTTCTTGTTACTAAACAATACAGGCTGAGTCTCTCTTTTCAGAAATGCTTGGGGACGAAAAGTGTTTTGGATGTTGGCAGTAGCTAGCTAGCTAGCTAGCTAGAATTTGGAATTCCTGTATTTTCACGTACGTACATAATGAGATATCTTGGAGGTGGGACCCAAACTGAAATACAAAATTCATTTAGGTTACATATCAAGCAAAGTTTGTGTACATTGAATCATCAGAAATCAAAGGTGCCACTATCTCACCCATCCATGAAAAAGGTTTTGGTATTTGAAATATTCAGTTTTCTAAATAAGGGAAACTACTATATAAACCTGTATAGGATTTATAAGGGATGCTAATTGGTGTACTCTGGCTGAGATCCTGTTTACTTTTAACGTAGGGTAAATATACTGCAGTATAGTTATGTTAGATGCCACATTTGTGCAACTGATTGTGCAACAGATGCCTGCTTTTCAGCACACTGATGTACAATGATTAATTAGCTCTGCAGTCACAAGGTCAAAAGTGAGGGCGCTGTCTGTGTTGTTGTGGAACAATGGACTGCTGTAGTTACACACATATAACACTTGAGAGAGGAGAACCATTTGTGCACCTATTTTTTCACTTGTGTAATGCCCCCAAAGGGTTCTGGCTTCAAACTTAAATTCATATCATTTTTGATGTATTATATCTGTTTTTCTTTTTTGAACTTGATAATACTTCAGCATTCTTCATTTGACATTTATTTATAAAATCAAAGTTTGAGTGAATTTTGAATATTCAACAAAAGCTGATTTTGGCTTGGGCTGTAGAGCTGGAATTTAATAATGGCATCAATACTTTCGCCTATAATTTTGTAGGACCTTTGAACAATGTAGTAATAAATCCTTCATGATTTCAAGAACAAGCTGAGCAGCAGATGGGCCAAATGAATTTTATATGTCTTGCTATACAGTTTCATGGTAGAGAGATGATGAAGGCCCAAATCCAGCTAAATTTAACTGTCATTGAGGTTGAACTATTATATTAAGTGGGGTGAACAGAAGATTCGGTAATACCATTTCTCTCTCTCTAAAAAGGAATTTTGATCTCTTGTTTATAATCTCAGATTATAAAATATACAGTAACTCTTTTTACCCGATGCTTATTTTTTTGTTATATTTATTTGCTCTGTTTTGTCTTCCAGTAACTGAATAAGACTTAACTACATAGCCCTTGTTGGAAGTAATGAAAGGTACTTATTGGTTTCTGTAGCCTTTGGGAAAGATGCTAACAAATTTGTTATATTTCCCTAACCACTAAACTTTATTACTGTTCCATGAAATTCAAGGTGGAATGGTGTTTGCTGTTTTGCAAATTGTTTTCTTGAGGTCCTATGTATCGACCTAAAGCTATCAAATAGGAGTTCAGTTCACAAAACAGAGCAGCAAAAGCTGAATCTTTCCTATCCACTACTTACAAACAAATACGAAAATAATAATCACACTTTGTTTGCAAACTTTATGCACCACTTCTGTACATGTAGTTGGGCTGATTTACTGCACATCAAGTTAGTAAGCAAAGGCAGCTGTGACCAATACAAGCTTATAGCATTATTATTCATTATACGTATATTCTTCTTGATTTCTGAAAATAAATTCACAAGATACTTTACAAACAGTTAATACATACAGTAAAATAAAAGATAAATAAAACAAAAAACATTTGAAACAAAGACCAATTCACACCATTCCTGAAAGTATCTGTGAAGACTTGTACACCTTAGCTGTTTTTAAATGGGAGTCTGCATCCATGAAGGAGTGCTTGTCATCTGTTAACTTTATTGGCTTTACTGTTATTCACTTGGTGCTATTTTAGAGTAATGTACAGATTATTATTAGTGTGGAACTGTAATGGCGCTTCTAGTTGTTGTTCAGCACCCACCAGGAAGCTGAAAAGAAAATATTTGTAATGGTTAGAAAATCCTGGTTTTTATACCTTTTTTCTTTTAGTTACTTCTGTATGTTGAGATTTCATGTTGCTACTTAGAACATCATAATAACAGTCTTACAGTGTGTAGGTGATAATCTTTTTTTTTCACCCCATAGTTGAAGAGTAGATCATGCCATAATGTCATCCTGAATCCAAGCTGTGCTTGTTTCTTTTTTTTGTTGAACAAACACACCACTGGTGACCCCCAATTACCTTCCTCTTCCCACCCAGATGTCATTCCATTGGATGCCTGCTAGCATGATTGGCCATACAGTCATATGTGTGATGCAACACCTGTACAATGCATCAGTGCATCAGGGTGCTCAGTGATTGGCAAAACACAATCATGAAGACTCCCCATACATGCCTCCTTTCTCCCCATGCCCTCCTACTGGTTTGTGTATGTTGTAACTATAGCCATTGCATTATTGGCAATTGTGTTTTTGCTTTGCTTCAATCCTGTGCTGGCACCAGGCTGTGTATATGCCAGAACAATGAAGCACATTTTCCTCCTTGAGCTGGAGTAGCCCATCTGATTTTTGTTCTGGTTTTTAGCCCTGGAACACGGCTTCATCTCACTTTCCAGCCAGTTTTGTCTTGCTCATCATTTAAACACCTTGCCTTCAAACCTTTTAAAAGCCACTTTATTTGGCCAGTGCAGACTACCCCATTTTCCAACACTCAAACCATGATGCATCATGATGCCACTCTGACTCAATCCTATTATCTCCATCGTTATTTTTTTCCCTTTTGTTTATATAGCTAGTAGGCGAGCCAATGACCTGGTTTATTTACATGTTTGAAATTATATTGTTTAAGGTATCTTATCTTTCTCTCTGTTCCTTCATTTGTGACCATAGAAGGTTGCTTTTGTACTGATTTTGGCTTTTGAAGAATTTCTTTATTTTGAGATATATTAGCTAAGTTCTTTTCTGATACCACAAGCTAATTCCTTAGATATCCTGATCATGTCAATCCTGGACCATGATCAATGTCTACTGGAATAAAAAGTGAAATCTTGGGTATTTGGTTCCTTGTATCTTTATTAACTGTTGTTCTATTAATTGAAAAAAAAAATATTTTGCCATTTTACCTTGTCCTTTCCCCCCCCCCCTTTACTGTTTTGTCCTGTCCAGGGATAAACCCACCACTCCATTCTAATCTTCAAGTAAAAAGTGTCATTCATAACAGTGTTCTGCCAAAATTTTCTTTAAATCATTAGAGAAAGACAGATTTTCTTTACGTGAGACAGATAGACCTATCAAAAGTAATGTCTTCCTTTCTATTGTAATTTTAGCTTCAGCATATTCACTGTGAGTACATTGGTAACATTTACATTCTAGTTATCTTCCAGCCAGTGCCATTGGACCCAATATGCCAGGAAGCCAAAACAGTTCTGTATTATGGAAGAGTATACAGGGAAACAATGATGCACCCCATTTTTGGACTCTTCCAGCATTGTGGTGACAGAAGTGACATCACATAATTCTAGGTTCTGTTTTAGGGAGTGAGTTAAGAACATTTTTAATATATAAAGGTGTCCTTTCCCTGAAACACCACTGGCTGGCATCCTGTTAGTGAGCTGCAATGTTGCAAGTCAAACTTACACCGTTGTCACTCACTTTTGGTTGCTGTGGAGGTTGGAATTGTGTACCAACTACACAATGACCAAAATCCCCTGCAAAACTCACAGTTTCTCTGCTGTGGCTCCTCCTCCCAACATGAACATTTTCTGGCCAGTAGAGAGTAGGGAAAACAGCTGAGAAACATCAATCAGCTGGATAAACATCAATATAAATAGTATCAATGTATTCACTGAATATGCTGAAACTAAAATGGGTGCTCATTACCAAAGAGGAGAAAGCAACATTGTTCCCAGGAAGGTATCTAGCAGAGTTCCAAAAATTCTCAGGGATGAATAGAGGACCTCTGAGATATTCCAAAGGATGCCTGTTATTGTGTGTCCAGTTATAAGAAAATCCCCCTGCTCTCTGCAAGCCAGGATATGCTCGTTGGAGAAGGTGAGGTTGGTTGGACTGCAGATGTGTCGTTAGTTATACGTGTGAGACACCTCTCAATACAGAATCTTCTCCAATATATTGGTATTTTGACCATTTTGCTCAGTATCAGTGTTTCGAGGCCATTATGTTGGAGAGAGCAGGTGGGGGGGACCACACTAGTGCACACAAAGGAATGTATGTAGCTTTCGTGTAGTTTGCATGATTTCTACCCTATTAAATCATGAAGCCAACTGTAGTTAATAAACATATATTTTGTCAAAGTGGGTATGTAGTGGGAGCCATACAGGAATTTGCTGTTTACAATAGCTATTGCTGTATTCAGGTTCCACTATATTCAGTAAGGATTACATGCAAGGAGCTGTATTTTAGTGTATTATGCCATGGCATATGCTTCAGTGGCATTCTCCTGGAAATAAACTCAATCAAATACTGTATACTAATTTCCGCTTCTGAATGAACTTGCATAGGTAAGGGTTGTAGCTTTGGTTGTCATACACAGACCGTTGACTGAAAAGAAAGAATGGTAAAGGGATGCTTCTTTGCTGTTTCCTCTAGAATGGAATATGGATGCAGAGAGGGAAGACAGTAGAGAACAAGGAAAAGACAGTATCCCTACATAAATTTTAAAATATTACCAGGCACTAGCATTGTTGTAATATGTTCTGGCATTTTCAGGCAATCCACGTTACTCCTTTGGAATGTCTTGCTGTAATTTGTCTGCAAGTGACTATAGAAATAAATATTACATTTAGATATTTACATTTCCCTTTCTATATCAGTCCACACTTACATGCCAGTGAGCATAAATTTACAAGTTTATAATGTATTTGTTATAGTATGTTTCTTTGATAAAGGAAGCAAAAGTACACTGACCATAATTAATGGCTGAGTTCATGTTTACGACATCCCATTTTGTCACTTCAAAAGTGCACAGTGTTAAAGGATTAATAACTAGGCACCACTCAGGTAGAGCTGTTGTTTAGGAGCATGGTGCCTCTGTAGCAGTCCCTGTGATTTGTCTTACTCAGGCTTCTTACTTGCACCTAGTAAAAAGTCCAGCGGTGGATCCCTAAGTTTTTCATTTCTTTGAAAACCACCAATAGTGTTAATTCAACAAGAAGAAATCTGCTTGTCTTTTGGAATATTTCTGTATTTTGTCAGAGCAGTTTTCAGACGCATCAATGCCTTTATGATGGTCAGATTTATTAAAACTGACAGCATGCTTTTATCTCCTTCTTACATGCTTCCACCTTTGTTAATAATTTGTTAATCCAAGTATTCTGAGTAATAGCTAAAGGTTTTATACAGTTACAGGAAGAACTTGGTATTCTAGCAAAGTGTATTAACTGTTCCTGTCTAGTGATAGGTAGGTAGGAATTAGTGATACAGTTCTCTTTAACTAATAAACTAATAGAAAAAACTGACACACAGTAAGCAGCTTATATTTTAAAAAGCGTGACCTTTCACAGCCCTATATGTAATGGCAAATACTGTTTTTTTTTTGTGGGGGAATCATAGTATCATAGAGTTGGAAGAGACCGCAAGGACCATCCAGTCCAACCCCCTGCCATGCAGGAAATCCAAATCAAAGCATCCCCAACAGATGGCCACCCAGCCTCTGTTTAAAGACCTCTAAGGAAGGAGACTCCACTATGCTCTGAAGGATTTTGTTCCACTGTCAAACAGCCTTACTGTCAGGAAATTCCCCCTAATGTTGAGGTGGAATCTCTTTTCCTGTAGCTTGCATCCATTGCTCTGGGTCCTAGTCTCTGGAGCAGCAGAAAACAAGTTAGCTCCCTCCTCAATACGACATCCCTTCAAGTATTTAAACAGGGCTATCATATCACCTCTTAACCTCTTCTCCAGGCTAAACATCCCCAGCTCCCTAAGGCATTTCTCATAGGGCATGGTTTCCAGACCTTCCACCATTTTAGTCACCCTCCTTTGGACCCACTCCAGTTTCTCAACATCCTTTTAAAATTTTGGTGCCCACAGCAGAATAGAGTGGCACCATTACTTCCCTTGATCTAGACACTATACTTCTATTGATGCAGCCTAAAATCGCATTGGCCTTGTTAGCTGCTGCATCGCACTGTTGACTCATGTTCAATTTGTGGTCTACTTGGACTCCCAGATCCCTTTTGCACACAGTCTCGTTCAGCCAGATGGCACCCATCCTATATCTGTGCATTTCTTTTTTCTGCCCTAAGTGCAGTACCTTACATTTCTCAGTGTTGAAATTCCTTTTGTTAGCTTTGGCCCAGCTTTCTAATCTATTAAGGTCATTTTGAATTTTGATCCTGCTCTCTGGGGTATTAGCTGCTCCTCCTAATTTGGTGTCATCTGCAAATTTGGTAAGTATGCCCCCAGTTCTGTCATCTAAGTCATTGATAAAGAGGAATTAACTTTTACTTCTATGTCTAGATCCAATTATGGCAGCATGGTTACACAGCCTCCAGTTATGCAAGCCATTTTATGCATTCCAGACATGAACAAGGATAATCCAATATATTCTTGGGAAAGTGGTTCTCTCTATTTGCCCATGTGACAACAGAGCCAGGTGGCTCAGTGAGTTTACATGCTGTTTGGGCATTCCAGCCTCTACATCAATAAGCCAAGATAGCCACTGAGTAGCCCACAGGGGTACTAGAAGCTCTCAGATGGATCTGTGGGGTGTCAAATGCCAGAATTGTCTGATTCATTACCGCTGGATGGATGGTTTTTTCCTCTGGGCACAGATCTTGTCAGAATGACAATACTTGCAGGGATTTTTGCTCTACCCGCACTAAGCTTGATCTTGGCCTTTAAAACAAGTTTCAGTTCTGACATTTTCAAACACATCCAATCATCGTAAAGTGTACAGTTGTGTGGATACCTGTTCCAGGCATTGTCATCCCAGAATTCATAAACAACGAAGTGGAGTCCACTTGAAAGCTTCTGAATAGAAACACTAGAAAGGGAGGGAAGGAGGGGGCAGAATTAGTTTGATGGATAAACAACCAAACAAGAATGAAGAAGTGATAGGCTCAGTTGGTGCATATCGGTGAAAAGCCATGGCAAGCTAGGCTTCCCTTCCCTTTTCATTTCTTGGCCACGAGGAGATGGAAAGTGGTTTTGAAAGAAATTGCAGTTCCCATGTGTTACAGGAAACTTGTTCAGAAGCTGCTTCACAGGCACAAAAGAGAAAGATGAGAAGGGGAATGAGACTAAAATTCACCAGCTGATTCTCACAGCAGGAAAGTGTGGCTCTGTGGTCTCTGTGTCACATACCTATGGTCTTGTGCTTACACAGAGCCATCAGCTGGAATATTCTAGACCTGAGGAGCCTTGGTGAGATCCCTAACCTGATCCCTGATCTTTCTTGTCTTGTGATTGCTTGGCCACAGCATAGGCGTCATTCAACAGTATGTAACTGAGGCTGAGCTTCCAAATAGACATTTTAATTGAAGGGAAATAAATCCAGTAAGAAGTATTACTAATTATTATCTGAATGGTATAATGAGGAATCCACACAATTCGAATTATTTCCATGATCTGCCAGCCAGAGGCAGAGAATCCCATGGTCCTAGTCCCTTCTTCCCATTTCCTTCCCTAGTTTGCCCAGAATAAAGCCGTATGCCATAGTTTTCTACCTGTTTTCTTATTCTTACACTTTTCAGTCTTTTTTCTACCCTCTTTTCTAAGACCCCCCCCCCCCCCACACACACACATACACCTTCTACTCAGGTATTAAGAAGGGGTCACTGACACTTAGCTACTATTATTTTTTTCAGGTAAAGTAGCATCTGGCACCAACCTTGTAAGGTAAACATACAAGCAGCAGCTATGTGCATCAGTGGATCCTCATCCAAGTGGAAAGATGTGCAGCAAAGCCTACTTCCTTGAGCATTTGGCTGCTAACTAGACTGGAATGCTATCAGGTTTTACTCTCTTCAGACAAAATAACTGTGTTTTATTGTTAACTGCCCTCGGGTCAATCTCAAGCCATGGTGACCCTGTGGATAACACATCTCCAAGACTCCCTGTCCTCCACTGCTCTTCTTAGTTCCTGCAAATTCATACCCGTGATCTCCTTAACAGAGTCCATCCATCTAACGTGGTCTTCCTCTCTTTCTACTTCCCTCCGCCTTTCCAAGTATCATTGTTTTTTCTAATGAGTCCTCCCTCCTCACGATACTTCCGAAGGATGACAGCCTCAGTTTTGTCATCTTGGCGTCCAGGGAGATTTCTGACGTGATCTGATCTAGGATCCATTTGTTTGTCTTTTTGGCTGTCCAGAATATCCTCAGCACTCTCCTCCAGGACCACATCTCAAATGAATTGGTTTTCCTCCTATCTTCTTTCTTAACTGTCCAGCTCTCACATCCATACATGGTAACAGGGAAAACAATGGCTTGTACAATTCTGACTTTTGTATTCAGCTGTATATCTGCATTTTAGAATCTTTTCTAGTTCTTTCATAGCCGGACTCCCCACTGTTGATCTTCTGATTTCCTGACTGCAGTCCCCATTTCTATCAATGTTTGATCCCAGGCATGAGAATTCTTACTGCTTCTATGTTTTTGTCTAGCTGCAAAATGACTAGCTGCACAAATTGTCAAACTTGGAAGGACCAGCAGGTGGCACTACATACATGTAGAATACAATCTGCCAGGCCAGGGAGGAATGTCCTTTTCTTCAGGTATCTTGAAAATAAATATTTTTGTCTGACAAGTAATTCATTGTTTCTACCAAAACCATTGATTTATTGCAAGCGTTTCTTCATCCTTTTCCATTTCTATGCTTTTATTTCCTCTGTGTTGATAACAGTTCCCAGATATTTCATTTTTATTTTTACAGTTCTACATGAACAATAAATAGTACAAAACAAAATAGAATCAGCTGTCTGTATAAAAATTTTGAGTAGACTAACTGTTCTTCAGATGATGGATGCACCAGGTTTACTGATTGGCTCTGCAGTTCAGATTCTCCAGACACACTCTGAAGGTACATACAATAAAGTTACTTACAATAAATATATATTTAGCGTCGCTAATTTCTTCATGGTACTGCCTTCCTGAGATGAAAGGTATGAACTAGCATGAAGATAGCTAAAAGCACTGTAATTCGTTTTCTTTACTCTTATCTCTATGGCTGAGTTAATTGTTTCATCATTTTTCTGCTGTTCTTTAGAACTGGGTTGCCACTGAATGTTGGAATTTGATCTTCACAAATATTTGTACAGAAAAGTCTGTTCCTCAGCTTGTAGTTCTTCATGACCAAATGTGATTGCTTAGATTGTGGTGATCAGTCAACCAAAGCCTGAGAGTTCTTAGAGGCAGAGAAAACCAAGCATAAATTACTCTCTTTGCAACTTAAGTATGGTTTTCTGCTTTTGAGTGACTTGCTTTTCAGCAATGGTCAAATAGTCAAAATACCCCAGAGAGGTACGTTAAAGGAAAAAGAAAGTTGCCTTGTGATAGGAAGGGGTGATTTAAATAAATACTACTTAGTATTCTTACTGCTAGTGTAAATTTCTAACTGCCTTCCATCATTGATGTCAACAGCACTTGAATAACAAAACTGATATTTTCAAAATTCTATGGCAAGTATTTTATTTAGCTTTCAATACTTGAAAATTGACAGGATATTTACTCAGAAGTTGGTTCAAATGTGTACAGTGAGGTTTGCAGTTACCAAAGTAAATGGTAACCTTGGTGCTGCTTTTTTAACAGAAAATTTGGTACTAGAGGCATAAATTAGAAGGAAGGAATAGGAACAGGTTCTTGCACCACATAAAAACAAGAGCAGTTCAGCATGTTTCAGCAAACCTAATCCAAAACTAACACTATACACATGTGAAATGAAAAAAATTGAGTCAGGTAAGTAATGCATGTAAGTATTGCAGGTAAGTATCCCCATCCATGAAAAGGGAGACACGAAAGACTGCAGCAACTATAGGACCATAGCACTCATCTCCAATGCGAATAAAATCATGCTCAAAATTCTGGAATATAAGACTCCAACCATACATGGAGAGAGAAATTTCAGAGGTTCAAGCAGGATTCAGGAAAGACACTAGGGACTACAATGCAAACAAGATGGCTAATAGGGAAGCCTTTGATTGCATGGATCATGAAAGGCCCTTAAAGATATGGGAGTGCCAACACATTTGGTACCTCATGAGGAATTTATACTCAGGACAAGAGGCTACTGTAAGAACAGAACACGGAGAAACAGAATGGTTTCCAATTGACGAATCAGATAAGGCTGTATCCTTTTAAAGGCAGGCACACATGGCTGTTGAGTAGATGAGATCCCTGCTGTTTCCCAGCTCAGGTTTTATTAAATTGTTTATGGCAGCCACACTACAACCCAATTTCTCCACCCCTCCTTCACTATCCTCCCAATGCCAATGCTACTTTTTAAAAAAAAAAAAAGAACAACTTCTAGCTAGGTAGAAGACAAGGAGCAAAGGGGAGCAGCATGGTGTTAAAAACAAAATAGGAGCAGCTTTGTCAGAGGCTTTGTTAACTGAGGTAAGCCTGTGTTTCCTAATGTGTTAATGATTGCTGCTTCTGTTTACTTAAATGATTATTTAGCCTACTATGGTTTGTATTCTATCTGTTTGTAATTATGTCCCACTTGAACTCAAATAAGGCTTTAAAGCTACTAGACTGATTTAGATCTTCATCATAATATGAAGTGTGTTTATAGGATTTATTAATTAGTGACCTTTAGTGCTTATCTGAAATGGAAATTACCTTTGCTGACCTAAATGCATTGTGCCCACGCCATATGTGGGTGCATTATACGCGGCTTCCAGCTTACACAAAAATAGTGCACCAATCAAAGCAATGGCTGTCCCAAGCTGCGAGCATGTACCCCATTGTTTTTAATGGGGTACGGACATACACTGATTTACCCTTACGTGGTGGGATCTGGAACAGATCTCCCACGTAAGGGGAGGGCCCACTGTATATTCAACTCCTGAGAGAAATGTACTCACTGTAGACATCCATCCTGGGAAGAGGCGGTGTCCACATACTGCTTCAGAGCAAATCGGAATGGCTCAAGTTCTTCTGCTATTACTGACATCTGGCGCTGAACTATCATTATGTGCTGGCAAAAACAATAGAACAGTGGAATCAGTGAACATGCACTATATTCCTGCCATCAAATTAATTTTCTTCTGTTTCCAAAAGGTCAGTTCATGCATGAAATTTACACATATAATGCGGTTGCTGTTTCATGTAGTCACAGAATTGTTCAGCTGCAAGGGTCTCCAAAGACTGCCTTTTTTAGCTTGCTGCAAAGACAGGAGTCTATAGCTAAAGCGTTCCCAAGAGATGACCATCCGACGTTGTTTAAAAATGAAAGATAGGTCATCACTTTCTTTTCCAATGTTAAACTTATACTGGAATCTTCTTTCTTGTAATTTTTACTTTGGAATCTCCTTTTTAATTTTAATCAGGTCATAACATCTGGAGCAGCAATCAAGTTTAAGTGTCTTTCAGATATTTGAAGATGACTATTTCAGCTGTTAAACTTCTCCAGACTAAACACACCCATTGTTCATAGAATGAGTTTTCTATACCATTTACCATTTTGACCACTGCCATCTGGATACACTCAAGCTTGCCCATATCCTCATTAAAGTGATACTCAGAAATGAATGCAGTACTCCAGGATAGGTATGGTCAAAGCAGAATAGAGTGGTACTGTTCTTCTTGATACAGCCTAGAATTGTACTAATGTATTGCTACTGCATTACACTGCTGGTTCATGTTTAGTTTATATTCTGCTAAAGTCTAGATCCATTTAGTACAAACTGCTGAAAAGGCGGGTGTGGGAGTAGCCATTAAACAGTTCTACCTTCTTTCTGTCTCCCATGGTAGTCATCAGCTTCATTTATTACAAGTGGAAACTGCAGATAAAAATAGGGCACTGTAGTATGCCCCTCTTCTGTGTGCCTGGCAGTCAGCCATGTTATCGTCCAGGATATCATCATTGTCATCATCATCATATTTACATCCTACCTCCTTCTCTCCCCCCCCCCCCCCCCGTTTGTGACTCAAGGCAGCTTACAGCAGTTAAACATAGTGAAAAAGTAGCCTCATACAGATGTTAAAAATGCAATCAAACTATCAATAAAGTTAAAAACACTTAAAAACAAAACTATTAAAAAGAACAAAAAATAGACAGTGCAGCACATTAAGCAAGGCCCAATCCCCTTGAGCAGTCAAATGCAACAACCTTGAGCAGATTACCCATTCATTCTCTGTCCCTGCAGTTGTCTGCCCCTTTGCCCCATAGTATAGATAATTTTGATCTTTGGGCTGTTTGGGGGTTTCCCCCTTGTAAACTTTTATGTACTTCTAGAGTTCTGAGGCTGCTCATCTCTGTGTCTGGCTGGTGATATTCCAGTTATGTAAGGGTGAATACTGGTCTCCAATGGTCAATAATTGGAAAATCGTTAGTGACAATATGAAAGGTGCAGATAGTGTCAGTATATGTCTAATCCTGGTTTTTTTAAACCTTAGTATAACTGAAGAAATATAGGAAGAGGAAAAATAAAGAAAAAGTATAAAGATTACAACGGAACATCAAAGAAAAGACTCCCAGATCATGTTTACTTCCCTGTAGTTATGCTTCGGAAATAATCTTAGGTGGGCTAGAGAAGCATTACAGCAAGGATGTAGCTCAAAGGAGGGTCTGTCTTTTGCATACACCAAGACAGATGCCTAAATAAATCCTAGTGTGTTTGTGGTATGCTTTCGGTCTTAAAGTGAGGAGAATAGCACAAGGAGCCATTGTAGTTTCACGACTGTCTTCCAAGCTCTGGTATGTTATGGAGTCATCGGTCTTTGTGTAGGTAAGCCTAAAGTGCAACAGTGCTGTTTTGTGCAAACACTGAATAATTTTAAAGGCACAGTTGGCCCTCCTTATCCACCGATTTTTTATCCATGGATTCAAGAATCCACAGTTTGAAAATAGTTTTAAAAAGTATAAATTCCAAATAGTAAGGTTTGATTTTCCATTTTATATAAGGGACAGCATTTTGTTATGCCATTATATTTAATGGGATTGAGCATCCACGGATTTTGTTATCTATGGGGGATCCTGGAATCGAACCCCAGTGGAATCCACTGTATTTGAGATGAATGATGAAAGGACCAAAATGTGATTGGTAAATCTTAGTGTGTACATACAGTATATATGCAAAAGCTTTTAACCTTTGATAGGAAATTTTAGTTGCATACTCATACTTTACTGCATATTATGAAATGTTATTTAATGAACATATAGCCCACCTTTTTCCTGGGATGGCACCCAAAGAGACTTACAATAATTCAACACAAGATTCAGTTAAAATCTAATTTTACAAGGAGAAATATAATTTAAAAAGTAATCTTTTAAAAAATTAATCATTTAAAAATGATTCAAAACAGTTAAAAACACATTTAAAACATAAATACTAATAAAGGATAAAAACACAGCACATCACCACACATTGCATAATAATGTCTCTAAGTTCCGTCTGAAAAAAAGGGCTTCACCTACTGGCAGAAAGAGAGCAGAAAGGAATACAACAAGACTTTCCAGGAAGACAGCTCCACTCCCTGGGAGCAGACACTGAGATGGTTCTTTCCTGTGTCCTCATCAAACATGCCTATGAAGGTGGGGAGATCAGAGAAAGCCCTCCCCGGCAGAACTTAAAATTTGAGCTTTCTTGTATAGGGATGTATAGTTTTCCTGAATCTAAGATGCTCTTTAAAGATCTAAACCTGCACTTTGAATTGTGCTTGGAAACAATCTAGCAGCCAGTGAATTTGTTTGTGGGTGTGTGAGTCATAACATCCCTCTAACCAGCCCCAGTCAACATCCTGGCTGCAGTATTTTGGACCCGCTGAACTTTCCAAACAGTTCCTAAAGGCAGCCTCATGCAGAGTATGTTACAGAAAACTGAACAGGATGGGATCAAGGCATGTGTCACAAAAGTCAGATCTTGCATCTTCATGAATGGGCACAGAGGACACATCAGTTTCAACTGTGCAAATTTACTTCTGGCCACAGTCAAAGCCTAGGCATTCTGACTCCGTTCTGAGTTCAGGAGTATGCCCAAAATGCAAACTTCAGATTTCAGGAGGAGTGCAATGCTATCTAGCACAGGCTATATCCCTGTTCCTTAACCTGCCTTAACTTGCCTTGCAGTTTACAAGGAGCACCTTTGGCTTGCCTGTAGTAAGCTTCAGTATGTTCAACCACACCCAATCCATTACCAACAAATAGTTCCTTGTCATTTTCAATAATTATGGATGTGATGCAGAGCTGTATATTAATTCACAATGAGAGGGACACTTACAGATTTAGTGTCTCCTTCTGATATCTCTTCTTCCAGTGGCTCAAGCTTTACATCCTTGTCAACACACAAAGGTGGAAAGACAAGCAAAAAACACAAAAGACTGGCCATTAGTGATGCTATAATGGTACTTGAATTTAAAAGAAAAAGCAAAAACATGGCAACAGTCAATTTTATTAGGGGCTAATGTTAAAATTGAATAGAATGTAGAATTTGAGGAGATAAGCATGATCTTGTATTTTGGAGGAGGTGTTCTGAGAAATGTCATTCATTCCTAATCTACTTTCCCATGCAATTAATTGTAAGTACTGCACGTGGATTAAAATTAACCTTTGAATCAGTAGCAGAACTCTACATTTTATCAAGGAGGAAAGCATGTTCTGGAAGTAGATTAGCTAGTTCTCTGTATTTCTATAGTCATATCTTTTTAGAAGGAGAAGGGGAAAAGCAGCAATATTTGTAGAAATAAATGTTTCATCTCAATTTTCAAACATGTACGTACATTTGTTAGAACATTATTTATATTTTATTTCTTTCATTTGTATGCTGCCTTCTTCACAAGAGCAATTTCAGTTGACTACACTAAACTAGGATTTGCAGTGCTTGGTATTTTTGGAAATTATAACTCTAAATTTGCCCTTTCAGATACAGGGGCTGAAAATAAGCATAACGATCTCTACAATATCCTGGTTTTCCCCTAAGAAGCAATATATCTCACTAGGTTGGGCTTACTTTAGAAGGCTGGTTTCAGATGGCACTATAAAAACATCCATTCTTCTGGTGTAATCTCACTGTGAGTGAGATTAGCTAATAATAATAATAATAGTAATAATAATAATAATAATAATAATAATAAATTTAATATTATGCTGCAGCAAAAAGTATAAGAGGTGCTGCTTCATTAGTACATTTGATGATAGAACAACTAGCACATCTAGTCCAATAAAGTTGTAATGGATTTGTGCAATGGCTTGTAGAACAGCTTGTACAACAACTTTTATGATGGTTTATGGGATCAGTTTATGAAATTGTTTGTTTCATCAACATATTGAGCAACTGGTACAAAAGTCTGTGGAGTAGCTTGTGCAGTGATTTATAGAATGGTTTAGACACATGGAATCAAAATATTAGACACATGTGCAAGGATGAAAATAGAATTTCCAAAAGTGGTAGCTTTGAGAGAAGGAATCAGTTATAACAGACTAATGTGTATTAGGTGATGACAAAAAGCCTTTATGTTATAAAGTTTTATTGTTGTTGTGCCTTCAAGTCATTTCTGACTTACGGCAACCCCAAGGCAAACCTATTACAGGGTTTTCTTGGCAAGGTTTGATCATAGGGGGCTTGCCTTTGCCTTCCTCTGAGGCTAGAGAGTGTGACTTGCCCAAGCTTTCCCAGTGGGTTTCCATGGCTGAGCAGGAATTCTAACCCTTGTCTTCATAGAATCATAGAGTTGGAAGAGACTGCAAGGGCCATCCAGTCCAACCCCCTGCCATGCAGGAAATCCAAATCAAAGCATCCCCAACAGATGGCCATCCAGCCTCTGTTTAAAGACCTCTAAGGAAGGAGACTCCACTACACTCCGAGGGAGTGTGTTCCACTGTCGGACAGCCCTTACTGTTAGGAAGTTCTACCTAATGTTGAGATGGAATCTCTTTTCTTGTAGCTTGCATCCATTTTTCCGGATCCTAGACTCTGGAGCAGCAGAAAACAAGCTTGCTCCCTCCTCAGTATGACATCCCTTCAAATATTTAAACAGTACTATCATATCACCTCTTAACCTTCTCTTCTCCAGGCTAAACATCCCCAGCTCCCTAAGTCGTTCCTCATAGGGCACGCAAACCACTATGCCATGCTGGCTCTTCTTATAAAGTTACCATGTGATAAAAAGCAATGAAAGGATTGTGACTGCAGGAATAACATAAATGTCTGAAATCCTCTTTACTGTGGGCCTTATACAATATAGCAGCTTCAAAGAAGTGCTAAATGGATTGCTTAACATACTTACATAGATATTTACATTTATACACAGTATATAACAATATTGGATTACTAGGTTGTTGTAACAAAAAAATAAATAATTTAACAGCATTGATATCAGTGAAAGCATTTCAAAGAATGGTGAGATTTATTCCATGTAAATTATTGGCAGAATTTCATGGTTGTCATTGACATGGTAAAGTTCCCAGTACCTTTGGATACTGGGAGTGGGAAGGGAAATAACCAGTCATGTTATGGTGATGGAGAAGGGGAGCATATCCTACCTTTTGCACACTTAAGACATTTAGGTTTGAAGAGGTTCTGGAAAAAGCATATTTCTCTCTTATCAACTTCTGTCTCCATAGCAAAGAAAATTTCACAGGCAATTAGAGAAAAGTGAAGGAGGGCATGAAGTGAAGGGGAATGTAATGCAGGGGAAATGCTGAGATCTTTATAGCATAATGCACACCTTCTGTTCCAGCCTGTCAATCAGTTTCTGAAGTCTGTCTATTTGGGTCATCCATTGGTTGTCTTCCTCCAGCCAGCCTTTGGAACACATATACCATGGAGTTTAAAACACTAATGAAAGCTAAAAGTACATTTATTTATCTGTTTGTTTTAATGAGCATACTTGCATTTACTGTATGTTAAGACTATTCAAACACATTTAACCTGGTGGTGGATACTCCTCTGGACATTTTCTTGCTCTTTTCTTGCAAGTTCATGTGGTATTTCAAGATGAACATAGTAACATACAGACAAAAGTGTAGAACAAATACATTTTTCAAATAGGATCAAATATAGATTGATACTGTACAGTCCTAAGTGTTCCCCTACATACCAAAGGCTGCTATCTTGATCCTAGTTATGCCCACCCACAAGTCTAATTGAAGTTAATTGTGTCGCTGTTGGCAAGATCTTCAAAAGACACAATGTTGTTAGAATGCAGGATGAAATCTCATTCCCATACATGAGACTGTAAGTAACGTGTGTGGTCTTTGTGCAATGAAATGTGTGTTTCATTTATTTTAAAAATGGAACCAGTGTGAAGAGAAAGAGTTAAAATCTCTCCACATCTGTGCTGTCCAGGCCCTATTCTGATACTGCCCTCCTGCAGTTATGGTTCCATTTTTAAAATAAATGAAATACACATTTCATTGCACAAAGACCAAGCTTTAGTCTGAACTTTAAATGAGTTATCAAAGGTGCTGATCCAATTTTGCAGACAAGAATCAGTACTCTAGCTGCTTTAAAATCTGAATCAATAACATGAAAATCACTAGACACTATTTTTCTGCCACATTTTAACCAGCATTCAATTTGCAAGGATGATCCAGTAAAGGGCCATCACAGAACAAAGACTGGCAGGTCATATAAGAATTTTAAAATGGACACACCTTAAAACATTAAAGTATACACACAGCAAAGGTATCCAAGTGCTAGTGTACTTGTCAGAGAACCAGAACTGACTGCAGATTTTTGCAAAATGTTAATTCTATTTAGGCAAATTCTGTTCATGAAAAATATGTATATAATTTGTTTTGGTTGGCTGCAGTTATAAGGAATGTTTGCACTTAATTTTCATCCAAATATTTTAAAATGTAGGAACGTAAATTGCAGTACCTCTCTTTATATTACCTTGGCTAAGAAGAGGACTGATTGGAGAAAAACTGTTATGCCTCTGAAGTCTTCGACTTAAACGTTTTCCTGGCTGATGAATTTTGAGCACCTCTGGCTTTGCTGGCCATTGTCTTAAAAATATAGACATAAAACATTTGAAAGAATGAACTAGTTTCTTCATTCTAGGTCTGTTTCCAGCTCTCTTTGAATACTAGCATTAGTCACTGAGATGCTGAAAGTCAGAATATTTATTCACATTCTAACTCCTGAGGGTCTGCCATAAACATATTACCCACTGCACTATTGTGAATGAAAATAGAAGAGAACTTTGGCAGGGTAATAATAACTCTGCACAGAAACTAGGAAGAGGAAGACCTCTGGGTAATACTTTTTAAAAAGCAAGATCAATAGGAAGCATCTCTTATATTTGAGGATGGAAAACATCTTTTCTATTGCTCCAGAAGGTGGGATCTGAACCAATAGATTCAAATCACAAGAAGATTTCATCTAAGCAATTGGCAGATATTCTTGGTAATAAGGATTTTGGCAGACTACTGTGCAAGCTGGTGGCCCTCCTTGTTGCAAATTTTTAAACAGTAGGATGGTTTAGCATTTCTTTGCATTTAAAGAAATGGGAAAGAGGGCTCTTTCAGTTCTTTCTAACTTTACACACCAAAGGCATTCTCCAGGACCTCCTGGAAGTCCTCCCAACATCCCAGAGGATGACATAGTGCCTGTGTATCCACCTACAGATACATAGCTGGATGCTTTGCCAGCACCCTCCACTTTCCATTGTCCACTAAATGGCCATGATAGTGGACATGAATAAGGTGAGTGCTGTGGGAGGAGAGAGGGGAAACAAGACATAGCTTTGCCTGGACAGTTCATTTCTTCCTATCCAGCAGATCAACTATAGATTTCTTACATTCATCACTTACTGAACACAGTTCAAGCTGGAAAAATGTTTTGTGGCTGAAGGAGCCATTAGGTTGTGAGACAGTGTTTTCATAACTGCTGTTTCCTACTCTCTTAAGCTGCTCTCATGGAGATCTTGGGGCCTGTTTTTGATTCAGACACACCTGGGTCTCAAAATGCAAGACCTAGAACAACTGAGTAGAAATCTGCAGCAGTTCCTCCATGTAACACTACTAATATTTGTAGGAGGGAGGGGACAAGAATTACTTTTCTTACTTTTCTTGACGTGTTTGTTCTTCTGTGGTTTCCATGGCACACTCCAGAGAGTTGTGGAGAGAATGGAGCTGATTCAGGGTTTCTTTGAGCAAAAAGCGTGTCACAAACTGTTCCAGTTTAGAAGTCTCCTGATAAGTCTAAATAATGATTGTGACAGTAATGATGATGATGTCAGTGACAATGATGAAACAGACATCCATGGGAAAGAAAGGCTTAATATTTCACCACTGTGCATGCTTTCTCCTACGAGTTGTATCTGACCCATGCTTGAATGTTCCCCATCCCTGCCTTAGGACATTTAAAAAAAAAATCAGGTTGTTTTTATATTATATTTGCATGATAAATATTCCTACTGAAGAGCTAGTAAAACTCAACTGAAATCAAACAGTTGTTCATCTCCATTACATTTTCAGGGTCTAGAGGCTGGTCTAAAGCAGGAGCAGGCACTACAAAACTCTTTTTGTGGACCCCAAACTTTCCCACAAAGAAACTGAGCCACTGAAACTTGACAGGAAAACCTCTCTAAAACAAGTTGAAAATCTTGTGCTCAGTGGTGTTTCCTGCTCTGCTATTGAATTTTACAAATGTAGTAGTGTGTCAAGGGAGTGGTGCACAGTCAGAAATAGCCCCCCTGGACTTGCTTGAAATTATCTTGCCCTGGACTGAAGACATAACTTTATAAAGCCACATTCTGGAGAATGCTGAATAGCAGACACAATTTATTGCACATCAAATGCTTTTATTAAGTGAGAAATACATGCTATTTAGTTGTTCTGTTGCTGTCAGAAGATCAAGCAGCTGTTGAAATCCCAGCTGTTAGCCTGCCCCATGAATCATCCATGCTCATTGTTTGCCTGTAAACATTAAAGTCATCACCTCCATTTATTTAGCATCCATGGACATCAGTCAAGCCCGTGAAAGTACCAATCAAAATAGTCTGTGCTTGCAGGACTGACTGTTTCACTTCCTTTGGCATCTCACTGAAGCTGACACCAGAGCTGTGTGAAAAATATTTGTGGCAGCCTTTTTAAAAGCGGCAAATCTCATTTATGATAATAAAGCTAATTTCTATCTCCCCCAGAATTATTTGACATGGTTCCTCTAATTGGATTAAAGCTGCTGTATCTGGCAGATCTAATTTCATTGCTGGAAACTTTGATTCACTGTGACAGAAGGCTGGAGAAGCCCATGGGAATGTTTTCAGAACAGGCAGTGGAATTCAAAATTTCAGCAGACATCGGACTGCTTCAAATGAACCACTTTGATTGCCAGTATTATTTTCTGGTGCTGGAGAAGAGTGCTGAGGATACTGTGGATGGCCAGGAAAGGCAAACAAATGGGTCCTAGAACCGATCAAGCCTGAACTCTCCCTGGAAGCTGGGATGGCTAAACTGAGGCTGTCATAATTTGGTCACATCATGAGAAGGCATGAATAATTGGAAAAGACAATGATGCTGGGAAAGGTAGAGGGCAGTAGAAAGCGAGAAGGACCACATGCCAGATGGTTAGTCTCGATCAGGGAGGCCTGCAGGACCTGAGAAGAGCAGTGGAGGACAAGGGGGCTTGGAGATGTCTCATCCACAGGGTTGCCATGAATGGAGTGAGGTTAATTGAAGGGCAGTTAACAGTAATTTTTTCTCTAACAAATGCATAATAAAAATAAGCATTTTCTGAAGATCTGTCTTGTCTGTACAAGGTTCGAGATTGTAAAAAAATTTCTCAGAGATAGATAATCAAAGAGGTCCAAATTCTGTAAGCATCCCTAGAACATTTGTGAAAGAGATGTATTAGTCTGTTTCCATATTAGAAGACTGAGAGAAAGGGGAAGAAAAAGTTGTGTGGTATTTTTGAGATAAACCAATGTATTTTATCATGAGTTTTCACAGATTACAGTGCATCCGAGGAAGTGGACTGTAATCCATGAAAAACCTTCTCAAATATATTTTCCCTCTTTTTCCCTCTTTCCTCTCAGGAAGAGGGTTGCATTTCTAGAGATAATGTCTAGAGAAGATCTGTGAAAAGCATTACCTTCTGAAGAGCCTCCTACTTTGGGGCAATTTTTCTACTGGTATAATGCATAGATTATACATTTTCAAAGTGTAAGAAAGATACGTGAAATGAGTTTATTAACATGTAGCAAATTATCAGAAGGAGACTCCCAGTTTAAAAGGTGTTTGAATACCCATTATACTTTGTGATCACACCTTGAGCTACCTTTCCATGTTGGTTGCAATGTGTGCTCCAGAGGCAAGGTTTATGTTTCTGGTAGAGTCTCCTAACTAAGACAGACTTTTGATGAGGAGCCAGATTAAATTTGCCAAACAGCGATGGGCAGCAGCAAATAATGGGGGGGGGGGGGGGGTAACACTGTCTCTCAGAGACAACGGCAGTCACATTTTAGGTAACACTAATGGAGCAAGTGTGATATAGTGATCGGAGTGTTGGACACTAGGACCAGGATTCAAATCCCTGCTTGACCATGGAATTCTATTGGGTCACTTTGGGCAAGTCATACTCTCTCAGCCTCAAATGCAGGCAAGGGTAAACTCCTGCTGAACAAATTCAGCCAATAAAGCAATAGCAAAGTTCTGACAGAGTTACATTACTGTAAGAATTATACTGTAAGAAGAGATATGTTTATTTATTTTATGGGGTATATGGAACTTTCAGATCTGTCTATAACATCTGAAGAAGTGGGTTGTGACCTACTAATGCTCCTGAAAAGTTATTAAAACATCTGAATAACTAAAACAGTTACTTTAGTTCATTATGATGTACTAGCTCTTAATTCTATAGCTTCTATAGTTACCTTTATGAGGCAAGGCCCACTGATTTCAGTGGGACCAACTCTTGGAAGAGTGTCTATAGGATCACAATATTAAAAATTAGCATTTAGGAGAGTAGAAAAATCCACTTTTATGCTTTCTGTTCAGAAAATGGTCAGTATTAACCATTAAAAGACTTTTAAAATATTAAAACATTTAAACATTACATTACTTAAAATTAGTTTGATTTTTTAATAACAAAGGTGGGACTGAGTTATATTACAAATGCAGTGTAAGAAGGATGGGTTAAGTGAAATGATATCTCTTCCAGTCCAGCTGGATATTCTGAGGCAAAACAGGGCTATACAGTTGCCCCTCCATTTGTACAGACTTCATATCTGTGACCCTCGCTTACTTGAGAGGAGCAAACGGTGGGCATTAAAATGGGCCATGCACCCCCATTTAAGCCTATGGGGCTTCAATATGGGCAGAATTCCATTTTCACGGGTGAATCTGGAATGGATCCCCTGCAAAAACGGAGGGCTGACTGTATTTTAAAACCAGCATTTCAGGGTAATTTGTCTTTTAAAAAAATATCTATGCATTATTTTTTAATATAACTGCTGGGGTGGGAGTAGGGTCTGGATATATTGTTACAGAATTCACTTATTAGTTACTGGTTAATTCTATGGATTTTAAAAATCTGTATCCTCTGTGTGTGCTCATTTTTAATGTCTTGGGTGTGTGTTGTGCCACATGCTATTCACATTCAAATAGTTTGTTTAAAAGTAACCATAGTTTCAAGAAATTGAAAAATAATTTTACTTTAAAAAGACTGCAACTATAAAGGATAGCTAACTATATATGGAGACCTTATGTTGCTTTTAAAAGTAACTTTCCAAGTTCTAAAAACCCCCCACTCTACCTCTGGAGTTTATCAAACGGGAGAAATTTCTCTTAAATTCGAATGAAAAGAAAGTGGGGCCAGAACCCATTCACTTAAAGTCACTAGTTTCGTACAATTACGTGAATACACATTGCCTTCGAACCGGCTTCCCATTGCCCAAAAATAGCTTGCCATTGCCTGAAATTGTGTGTGATCACCTCTCACACAATAACATGAAACCCCATGATTGTATTCGGACTGACTTCCCATTGCCCGAATTTGTGTGTGGCAGTCTATCAGGCAATAATGTTAAACCTCATGATTGCGTTCAGATTGCCATTGGATTATACTTCCAATTTCCCTTGTCTGATAAACTCCATGGATGCAAAGTAAACATTACAATAAAGAGGGCCTTTTTAGTGGGAGCATCCAATCTGTGGAATGCCCTCCCCAAACAATTTTCTCTACATTACAATCCTTTTTACGTTAACTGTCTAGAAATTTCTCCTAGACATGTCAAGGACTATTCTGTTTTCAATGTTTTTAGATCACAGGTCTCTCTCTCTCTCTCTCTTTTGTAGTGGGGATTAGTTTGAGTTTAAGAGCTGTAATGTTTCTACTCTTTCCTGCTTGCTTTATTACATGCCCTCTTTAGTCATTTTATTGTTTGTATGCCATTCTTTAAAAATTGCTGTACAGAGAATTATGGTTATCAGGTGTTCCATAAGTGCAATAGAAATAAGTAACAAATCATGTTTATGGCAGGAAAACTTCAATATAGCTGTAGCAAACAAAACTGCAGTATGCAGAGTGAGATGGACCTTTGTTTGATGGTTATGGGAAGCAATTTTGCATGGCTTCTAAAGTTTTATGCTGGAGAATAAAGAGATAGATAAAATAACCTAACTCAAAAAATGTGATAGAAAAAGATAATGAGAAGCATTTGAATACTTTGTTTGGATACATCAGACAGAGAGGTCACTAAAAACACAGCTTTCCTACTTTGATCAGAAAAATTGTAACCTGACAATGCAAGAAAAACCTTTCTGAAGCCAATTGTTACACCAGTCACAGTTCCCTTTTGCAACAGAAGTGACTCATAGCCACTGATCTCCAGGAGAAAAGTAATGGGGATTATATGCAACATTTCTTCTTATCTCCTTCTTCTCACAACACAGTCTACTACAAACACCTTAGACTTTCTGTCTTTACCTTGCATGTTCTGCCTTGGTTACACAATAAGGCATTACCAAAACCTACTTTTGTAATGTGTCTCTAGTATTCTAACTGATTTTAGAGAACTAATAGGAATTGGTAAATTCAATATTAGTGTTTTATTCATTGTATTAGTATTCTGTATTATTTGTATTACCTTGTATTATTTTATTGTTGTAATCCCGCCTCAATCTTTGGAGAGGCGGGAAATATAAACTATTATTATTATTATTATTATTATTATTATTATTATTCAAAAAACATTTCATCCATCCATTTTTACATTCCCACTTGTTTTCCTTCTGTGAAATTGCATGAAATGTATCAGAACACTCAATATTTGTACTAAAATGTGGCACCGTGGTTTGAGCATTAGACTACAACTCTGGAAACCAGGGTTCAATTCCCGCCCAGACATGGAAATCCACTGGATGACTTTGGTCAAGTCACATGCTCTCAGCCTCAGGGAAAGGCAATGGCAAACCTCCTTAGAACAGATCTTGCCAAGAAAACCCCATGATAGGGGGTCACCATAAGTCAGAAATGACTTGAAGGCACAATGCACAATGTATGACCAGATAAGAAGATATGTTAGAATCACCACAGGGATGCCACTGAAAAGTGAATTGGCCTAGGATTTTGAGGTTCCTGCATGGGAAGAGCATCTCATGAATTCTGCAGGAAACAAAAAGAGTTTTGATTGCATCCCTAGTTTTAAACTTCCTTGAACTGTCACCAAATTTCACTTACAGTGAAATATGAGGCACATATGGTTTTTCTAAACCAATGAAGAAAGACGTGTAAAAGGTTAGTACACCTTCCACCAGAAAGCAAGAACAGCATTTCTTGGGAAGTAGGCATTCCCAGTCCATGCTTCTTCAGTCAGGCTGGCACATGCCACAACCTTTTCCTAGCTGAGTCAAAGGGCACGATGTCCCCTCCTTTTCACACAGATATTGGATTATCTCCAGAATCTTACTACTACGTAAGTGATAGGACAGGAGCCTCCTCTGCTCCTGAGGGCAATAGGCTAGCCAGCTGAAAGCATAACAGGCTGCTGTCCTTGAACATCTAGACACCGCCCTGCGTTCCTTGATATCTGCCACACATTACAACCATTTCTTCATCCTTAATAGTAAAAGATGACCCCACTTCTGAAGTACTGACTCATGCTTCAGTTTTACCAAACCACCTCATGTGATCAGGCTATTGAGAAGCAAAGCTATAAAATACAGGAGCCAAGTTAAAGTTAAAGACAAAATGAGATACAAAGATGTTGTATACCAAGAAGCCCGGCATTTCATAGCATTTCTTTATCCCACTCCAATTCCACTGGAGGTGGCTAGTCATGTCCACATGTACATAGCTAATAGACAAATTCAGTTTAGCAAGCAGAGTTAAAAAAAACATCTTTTCTGTGAGCATCATGTTATCTTTCTTTACTTTCATGTGAGAGAAAATGTTAATCAAACATTTACTCCCTGGTTTTTTGTTTTGACAAGTGTTGAACTTAGCATTTCAGAGATCCTAGAATCCCCCAGCCACTTATAGGATTCTGGGATCTAAAGCTAAAAACCTAAGTCTTCTAACCTCTAGTTGAATGTCTATTTGTATAGGACACTTTATTTATTTATTCATTTATTTGTTTATTTATTTCCTGCCTTCCTCCCCATATAGGGTATCAAAGTGACAGACTGCCAAAATAAAGCTGCTTCGGGTCTCTTTGGAGGTATGTTGTTTAAATGATGTATGCACTTTAAGAATCCGGAAGCTGCACCAAAGCTGCACCCCAGTGCTTAGGAATGGAGTGTGGCTTTGGCATGACCTCCGGACTCTTAAGACCCATGCATCGTTTAAATAGCATATCTCCAAAGAGACCCGAAGCAGCTTTATTTTGGCAGTCTGTAACAGGCCAAACAAAATTTAAAATGGTCCAAGTTAAAACAATACAAAGCATTAAAAATTAAAAAATTAAAAAACAAACAATTTTAAAAAGTTAAAAACCTTACATTTTAAAATTTTAAAACTCTTATAAAACATCATATCTTTGCTAGCTACTGACTGTTGGGGTTCCCCTTATGATCTCCCTGTGTCATACTGGATAAAAGGGAGTTTGTGTTATGTGGTCTTATATCGTATCTTATATAACATTTCAGTGAATATTCAGAAAGAAATCCCTTTTCAGAGCAGGTATAAGGCAGAAAAGATGTGTGTCGGCCTAGGATACATTGTTTAACAAATAAATTTCTTGCTTTTAAAAAATGATCTTAACCCCCCCCCCCCTTGGGATAGCAAAGTGGTTTGCCATGTGTCAAAGACTATTTTGGACCATGCAACATGTCTAGGAAATGATAATAATAATAAAGGAAAACGTGCATTAGGTACTTGCTGACAGTGTCCAGAAGGATTTTCAAAGAGTGTTTCCCTCTCAGGTAACTAAAGATTGTAAATTATGGATTACTTCTTCCCTGAGACCTGAATGTTATAAAGGATCAAGTGCTGGTGTCACAGAATTTAAGCTCTGCCCTAAAACCAGTGTTACCCTGGAACTTGACTGTCAGTGTGACCATTCTTTTCCCTCCCCACCTCTGTTGAAAATTCTATAATACTTAGCACATAAAGCATTAGAGATGTCTGAGAGAGAGCAGCAGTAATAGAGTTACAAAGTTTTCAGTGACTCAGACTCTTCACATCGCTTATCTATCTATTCTAACATCTCCAAGATATAAACAGATACTGTTAGGGATTATTCTACCTTTTCCCATCTCCTTATTCTCTCTCTACTACCAACAATGAAACTAGCTTAGTTCAGTGCTGGCTTAGCATGCTTAGAGAGCTTTTCATTGTTAATGGAATTTTTATAATAAAGCCTTAGTTCGTCTCCTTAGCCATTAATGTCTTTATTCCCTAATCAAAATTGTTCTTGGCCTCATACATCTACCTTCCCCTGCAGCCCCCCTTTCTGCCAAAAAACCAGTTCTGGGGAATTCCCAAAGCTCTCTAGATTTGGTTTTGAAGGTGCATAGTGAGCCACAGTAAGGAGACGAGATTGTCCCTTACCTGGTTCTGTTGACAAAAGGAGTTCCATCAGTGGAACTACCCTTATTTATCTATTAAAATATTTATACAGTATTACATTCTATATCATAAGATCTCTGGGTGGCTTACTAAAACTTTTGTTTAAGCGATTTAAAATGCAAAACATTTTAAAACATTTTAAATATTCTAACACAATATTAAACCACGAAGCATTTTAAAAGTGAAATAATTTTAAAGGAAAGCCTAAAGTTCTGTATATACAAATCAGGATAAAATCATTCGGTGGAAACTGTATCTAGATATTTATTTAAATCATGGTGCAATGGACAAAGCCATGTTTAGCATCCTATCTTCCTTGGCAGTAAGTATAACCACGTATGTTTTACCTGTTTTGTTCTGGCATGCAAAGAAGAATAATTTCCATCATTTTCTGTGGGAATATAGGAATATTTTTGTGCCGAATACTTATGTGGACTTCCGTGTAATTCTCCCAACCATTTGTCAACAAACAAATAGCAGAAGAAAACTGTAAAAGCTTCATTGCTGCTTATTCAGTTCTCACCCTCCTCTTTGCTCTGCATCTATCTTCTGGCTAGAAGCAAGTAAGTCAGGTTAAATCTTCCTTGTCCCATTTCCCAAAGTAAATGAGGAATAATTCCCTCATTTCACCTTGATCTGAGAGCAGCCCCTTTAGCTAAGATTTCTATCTTGATTTCCAAATGGGAAAAAGTGCTTGAATTACAAGCTATAAGCAACTCTGGTTGGTACATAATGGTTAATGGCATCACCAGGGGCTGCCCCTAGATTTCAGGTTTAGCCTGGAAATCTCAGGACAATCCTGAACAGGCAACCTATGCTCTGTAGTCTCACTTCAGCTGCTTTTAAAATGTCTGAGTTTCTGTCTGTTTTCCCCCTTTGAGTTTGGCTTTCTTCAATTGCAGTAAACTGAGTTAAAAGTGCAAAATATTTGCATTCAGTTCAATAAGGAGGAGAGGAGTGGGTGAAGTCTGGCCTTTCCCAGTAGGCTCAGGCAAAAGCAGTAGGTTCTTTCTCATTAAAAGCTTTTTGCCATCTTGACTACCCATGCTTTGGTTATCATCTGTGAAATGTATGGGGTTGTAGTCCACAAAAGGAAATTTCTAAGCCTGTGGTGTCACTAGAGGTGTGTGGACCGCACCAGGTGACACGCTAAGGGGGAGTGACACCACTCCTCCTTAAACACCTACCTTTTTAGCAGAAATGGGCTGTGGCATTCATCTGCTTCCTTTTAAAATGCTTTAAGAGATGGTGGGAGTGGGGTGAAGCTCAGTGGGAGGAAAAAGGAGAAGACGCAGAATTTTTTAAAATTAAAATTTTAAATGTCAAAATTTTAATTTTTTAAAAAAATTAAAATATATATTTTTATTTATTTATTATTTTAACATTTTCTTTAAAAACATCACATTTTAATCAAATCTTCACTATGTATATGTAAATACATTTAGGTTGTGCATATGATATTGTAATTTGAAGGTATAATTTTAATTTTGCTAGTTGTTTATGTCACAATTATTAGCATTACATTCAGTGGTATATGGGAATTATGATTTACAAGTAACATTAGAGCAAAAAAGCATGACTAAGGATTCTGCATTGCGGAAATGGGAGGAAATCAATGGGGGGAGTGACATCAACCCTAGTGATGGCACTGTTCTAACTCTGCTAACTACACATTGACTAGCAGAAAGTTTCAGATGGGAGTATTTTCAAGGCCCCATCAAGGAAAAGCACCTGGGACAAATCATGTTTTCTAGCCACTGACAGACAGAAATTGGTACTGGTACAGCAATATATAAGTGGAATTTTTGGTAAATCCATTTGAAATTGTTATGCATACAACACAATATTCATCTGAAATTAACAGAAGTATTGTCTTATTTACTTTTAAATGCGTTTATATCACTTTTAAAGCATACAAAGACTTCTCAGTTCAGTGAACAAAATAATTATACCAAAGAGAAGTACTACTGAGTTCCAAACTCTGTCCCATCTGCATAACTCTGCTTTGGAACTTTTGGGTTCCTCAACCTGTCAGTCCTCAACCTTGGATGCCTGATAAAGGCTCTGAATAGGAAAAATGCAGAAAGGAAGACCAAGAGCCCCATAGCCTCTAATCCAAGTCACAGTTATGTCATGACTGGCCCATTCTTCTTAAACCAGTCCTTCCAAAATGGCTGTCTTCATATGGCTTGTACTACAATGACCACTACCGCAGCTACACATGGGCAGTGCTAGGTGAACATGGTGTGAGTTGTAGTTCATTACATCAGAAAGCATATACAGCATTGGGGACTCTATGCAAACTGGGCCAAATGTTTTCCACAAAGCATGTCCCCATATCCCCTAGCAACAAAAACCACCGCCAGACCCAGAACTTCGTAATATAGTAGAAATGACACTTTCTTCTACCTTCTTTGTTGTGTCCATTGCCTTCAGTATGGATGCATTGAGATCTTCCAAAGCCGACAACACATATTCATACTCTCCAAGGTATTGGGAAAAATATTCTAGAAGAAATATAGTTTCACAATTCAATTAAAGAAGGGAGAAGTCAGGGATTTTAAAAATTGTGACTATAATACAGTCAGCCCACCCCATATGTGGGCTTGCTGTACGTGGATTTAAGCTCACATGGATGGCAAGCCTGGGGAGACAAAATGGCATGTGGGAGTGCACCACTATTGAAATAAATGGGACTTGAGGTCCCACAGTTTTTCCCATATGCTCAGGGTCTGAAAAGGATCCCCTTGATATACAAAAGGCCCAATGTAATATAAATGTATACTGGGAAGCATAAGGATCTCTCCTCCAATAGAAGTATAGATACAAGTCCAGTGCTGTGTAAAGTAGGGTGACTCCTTAGGTCATTCTGTTTTCTAAAAACAGCACCAAGATCTTGCAAAAGCAGAGGTGTAGACATGTGACAGGAGTAGTGGGTAACCTCCAAAGATCCAGGAGTCACACATGCCTTGCCTTGGACCTCTGAAGGCTTCATTGCCTCCCATGACGTCTCTCCCAAATGTTTATTTTTAAAGGCCTCTTGTGTCCTCTGGGGCGCAGAGCAGAACAATTTTCACCATGTTTTTGCTACTATTGACCTTTTAGAGGTTGGACAGTTTCAAAACTAGACCTGGCTTTTCTCCAATCTAAAACAAGGCAAAAAATATGAAGCAATTGCTGCACAGATCACCTAGAAAATACAAATTAAATAAACGAGGCACTTTACCCGCCTTTAAATTACAGCAAAAGCAAAAGGAGGTAACAGAAAGTGAGATAAGAGGAAAAAAACTAAACAGAGAGATAACACAGACATGGCAGGAAAAGCAAAGGAGATGTAGCTTGAGGAGATACCAAAGAAAGTTTAGTAACATTAATTATAAACTTATGACAGTCTGCTGTTGCTATTGCACTTCTTCTTTCTTGTCATAGGTTTGGAGGGGAGCTTGTATGCCTACTAGTCCAGTAGGTGGGAATCTCCAAGGTTCGCAATCCAACCAGTCTCTGTACCCTTTCTCTCCCTGAAGTGAATCATCACTATCTTCACTCAAAGACAAGATAGTAATGTGTCCCTTGCTTGTTCATGGCAAGAAATCCTCATTGTTATCTCTGACTAGAGGTAGTACATTAATGGTACAACAACAGTAACAAGAGTGAGTCAATAGTCTATACCCTGCTCCTAGCTGCTAGTGCATCCAGCCTGCAACCTGTTACTTTTGTAGGGGCTTAAAGTGAAAGCTAGATTCAACTGTCTGATGCTTCTCAGAGCCCAAGAATTGTTAAACAAACAAACAAACAGTCTTAAGCCAGGCATCAACCATGGCATTTGCCAACTGAAACCCTTTTAACTATATGAGTATATCATATAATACAAACCCTATGCAAAGAGAAAGAACTGAAGCACAACTTTCTTCTGCATGGACATACACGTTTCAGAAACCATGACAATATGAAATAAAAACAACCACACTGAACAAACATTTAGGCATCTTATAAAAATAAATCTGGAATATATAATTTGCCCTTTCATCAAATATCAAAAATTAGTCAGAAATAAGGCTAATGAAGCATATAAAATCATAAACAGTTTTGTTATGGAGACGACTTCTTGAAGATTAAAAATAAAATAGCTTAGCAGAGAATCCATGAAGTCGTTAAATGATCCAGACATTTTTTACTAGTCTGGAGAGAGATTTGGGGGAAAAGGCCATAATTAACATGTGTGTGTGTGTGTGTGTGTGTGTGAGAGAGAGAGAGAGAGAGAGAGAGAGAGAGAGATTATCCCTTGAGCAAACTGGAATCTATTTCAAGCAAATGACTTAACGTGACTGAGGAATAGATGCACTTTTATAAGAAGAGAAGGAAATTTAATATGGAAATACTATTGCATTTCTGAGTGGCTGAGAATTACACTGCAGACAAGGCCAAAGCAAGTGATTTGTATGCATGTGTGTACATATGCAAAAAAGCTACTGATGAAGTCTCGTTTGTTGTCTAAGTATATGCACTGAACAATTAATGTGTCTCTTAAGTGGCTATTTGGATCCTGGCCAGTGCATACACTCATGCATGTGGTCTCACATATCATAAATGAAAGATATTTAGATTAAACCCATTCTTCAAAAGTTAAATTCAGGCTACAATTTCTGCAATACCCAGTCACAATGACTAATGCATTCTTGCGGTTTCAGTCCCCAAAAGTAACTTTCTCAAACTGTGAGATTAACATACTGTATATCAGAAGTATATTTAATTCTGTGCCAGTCTCTGCTTTCATTTGCATTAGCAGTAATGGCTTCTCCATCTTTTACAGCTCCCCAAACAGTCTCTAGCCCTTGCATTTTATGCAGTTAACTGGTGCATTTGATCATGATCTGCTCAATGTATACCAGGGATTCTTTGTTGAGATCCACCAGTCTGTAGCTTCCCCAGAAGTGATGAATTTATTTACTTTTATTCAGATTCAAAAGTCACTTACCAAACAGTTCTTCAGTGTCAAGATTGCTGAAAGGAAAAGGACATCATAATATGAGTGGTGTGTTGCTAATTTGTAATTCTGTTAACTTTTTTTTTTATTTAGATGAAGAGGATGACAATGATGATGATGGTGATGATGATTTCTTTTCAAGCTTTCTCCCAAAACTGAAATTCAATTTAAAAACCAATGCAGCTAAAAAGATATTAAAAAGTAAACATAACAATGGGGGTTAAATGATTGACAATATTAAAATGATTTAAAACTTCACTTTAAAAAATAAAGTGCTATTAAAAGGGAAAAAAACATCCAAACAGGTCTGTCTAAAAACAATACAGTACTCTCAGCCCATTCTTTAAAAATTTGCCATTTTAAAAGCCTGCTGGACTGAAAGGGCCTTTGCCTGGTGACAGAAGCACAGCAGGGTGGGGGCCATTCAGGCCTTTCCCGAATAGATGCCCAGCCACCAAAGAGAGAAAATAATGGATTGATCCCATTTGCTGTTTGCTTGTTTTTATTTATTGTTTAAATTGTTATTTATCTTTTAACATGTTTTAAAGTGTAAAATAGTTAATTCTATTTTGAGGGAGGGAAGGAGGGTTGGGGGATATGATTTGTATAATTTTTAATGCTGTACGCCGCCCCGATTGCCTGAGTGCAGATGGGGTGGGTTATAAATAAATTTTATATTATTATTTTTGTTATTATTACCTCATTGGGAAGAGAGTTCCAGAGTCTAGGGACAGCAATGAGAAGGCCCTCTCCTGCCCCCACCAACCATGTTTGTGACAGTAGCGGGACTGGAAAAGGGCATCTCTTGAAGATCTCCAGGCTTGGGCAGGTTCATAGAGGGAGATATGGTCTGCCAGACAGCCTACACTTGAGCCATATAGGGCTTTATAGTCATAACCAGCAGTTTGCATTGTGCCCGGAAACAAACTGGCAGCCAGTGGAGCTGTTGTAACAGGACAGCAGTATAGCACCTGTAACCTGCCTAATTCTGGCTGCAGCTCTTTATACTGTACTAACTCCATGTAGAGAGAGAATGTTACAATAGTCCAAATGGGATATAACTAAAGAATATACCAGTCCCACCATGACCAGATTTGATGTCTCAAGGAACAGGCACAGTTGGTGAACAAGCTTTGCAAAATTGTTCCTAGCCACTGCAAAAGCCTGGGCCCTTAGGTTCAAAGCTGAGTCCAGGAGAACTGCCCAAGCTATCAACACGAATCTTCAGAGGAAATGCAACCCTATCTAACACAAGCTGAATCTCTTTTCCTTGATCTGCCTTTTAATGGACTAGGAGCACCTTTGTCTTGTCCAGATTTTGGCTTGAGATAGATAGGCCAAAAGGGGCATGGAGGCGGTGATACTAGGGTTAGAGACCGTGCACCAACCGCATGGTCCCTAACCCTAGTATGGAGTGGTGGCATACTAATCGCGACATCACTCCAGCACCTTAAAAAGAACCTGGAAACACTGGCGCGTTACAGACCGCCCAAAACGGTCACGCGCCGCTGCCGGTTGCTGCGTCCGGGAACCACAGCAGCCAAACCGTGCGGTTCCCGGGCACAGCAAGAAAGAATCGCCAAAATGGCACTTCTTCTTGCGCCCCGGAAGTGGCGCCACAAGGCGCGAGGCGCGCACTCGCGGCGCCACTTCTGGCACGCGACGTCTGGATGCTGTGCGTCTGTGATGTCAAAATGGCAGCGCCCATCTGTATGCGGCGCTGCCATTTTGACATACTCGTTACGTGCGAGGGGCAAGGCATGTCAGGAAGCGCCTCCCCTTGCACGTAATGATGGCGTCTCATTGGACTGTCTGTAACGCACCACTGGGTTCTTTATACTCCAGAGGGAAGCAGCATGGTTTGGAAGCTGCAGCTTCCCTCCAGAGGGAAATAGGCCGCCGCTGGCCCGGACATTCCGCAAGGTATATACCGGGCCTAAGTTTCAGTTTGTTTGTCCTCATCCAGTCCACTACAGATGACAGACACTGGTTTAGGACCAAGAGAGCCTCCTTGGATTGGGGTGGAGAGGAGTAGTAGAGTTGGGTGTCATCCACATAGAGATGGCACAGTACACCAAAATTCTGAATGACCTTTTCCAGATGTTTCATGTATATGTTAAGTAGCATGGGAGACAAAACAGAACCCTGGAAAACCCCCATAGGCCAATGGCTAAAGAGTCAAACAAGAGTCCCCAACACTACCCTCTGGGTTTGCTCCTCCAGGAAGGAATGAAGCCACTGTAAAACAGTGCCTAAAAGTCCCATCCCAGCATGGCAGCTCCAAAGGATAGCATGATGGTATCGAAAGCCACAGAGAGGTCCAGCAGAGATGACAGGGACACATTCCCCGTCCTGTTCCTGTATAGGTCAGCTACTAAGGCAACCAAAGCCAGACTTGGAGGGAATGGGCAGCTGGCCAGGCAGGTGGGCAAGCCAGTAGACAGCTTTGTCCTCTCTTCCTGAGAGGGAAGGGAGAGTGGGGCAACAATCTGCAATAGGGGAAACCTTCGCCCTTTTGCAGAGGTGCCCTGGCTGGTTGCAACCATTCCCCCAGGTGTTCACCCCCCTCTGGAGGTCTGCTTTGGGTCCCACAACAAATTCCAACTCCCAGAATTCCATAGCCTTGAGCCAGGGCAGTTAAAGCGGTGCAAAACCAGGTTATTTCTCCAGTGTGGATGAAGCCAAAGTAGTGTCAAACTGGATTATTTCTACAGTGCAAATGCAGCCTGATTATGTGAAGAACATATTCACACCATCATTGCACACTGCAAGGCCCCTTTTTGTGAGTTGTCTCCTTGGCTGTGTAATCCTATTGTGTTGTTCTGTGAGGAAAACAGCACCCACCTCTTTCATGAATGAGGGCTCTGGGGTGAGGAAGTGGAAAGCCACAGCTGGTGTTAATCTGTGTAATCAGTACAGTTTGGTAAAGGGAGCTGCAGATGGGATGCAGGGCCAGCTTCTGCCACCTGAGCCCCAGGTCTCTAATTGCAATGCCAACGCCTTTGGAAGTGGAACGCTTAGCAATGTTCCAGCAAAATGTCAAAAGATGCGTAAGGCCGATTTTCTGTTCTGCATAGTCTTGTTTTAAGCTTTTAACTGGGTTAAACTTTAAAATGAATACTTTCCAAGCAATCATTTTATAAGACATAGCACTTGATTCCCAAATTAACTCTAAATAGTAAATGTATGTAAAAAGGTCTTGTAGCACTTTTGAGATGAACTGTAAGGCAGAAGTTGGCAGCATGAGGTTTCTCAGACTTAAGTCTACTTCCGCAGATGCATGTGGTGGAGTGAAAAGCCAAGGACAGACCTATATATAACACTCCCAGACTCTCCGGCCCCGGAGGACGCCCCGGAGGACTCAGGCGCAACCCATTCCACCACGCCAGCGGCCGGCAGAGGGAGAAACAGCGGAGCCCCGGTTTTGGGGGCGGGGAAAGGGAGGCACCGGTGGGAGCGGTGACCTCTAAAGCCGGCCTGCCAGCTCCCAGACTCTTGCTCCGCACCGGAGGATGCCCCGGAGGACTCAGGCGCAACCCATTCCACCAGCGCCAGCGCCGGCAGAGGGAGAAACAGCTGTGCCCCGGTTGTTGGGGGCGGGGAAAGGGGAGGCACCGGTGGGAGCGGTGACCTCTAAAGCCGGCTTGCCGGCTCCCAGACTCTTGCTCCGCACCGGAGGACGCCCCAGAAGACTCATGCGCGGCTCGTTCCGGTGCCAGTGGGGGGGGTGGCAGCTGGCCCCGGTGTTTGTCGGCGCTGTACAGCAGGACACGTTGGACGCATTTTCTTTCCATCAGCGCCAGTGGAGCCTTTCTTGGGGGGAGGAACGGAATATATATATATATATATAATATATATATATATATATATATAGTTTTTGTTGGCTTTCTCTAGGGGTTTTTCAGATTGTGTATTGGGGAGTGATGCTTCTTCCATTTCCCTTTGTCTTGGTTTTGTTGTTGAATTGGTATGGGACTGGGGTGGGTTGTGGGATGCCAGCTCTCATGGATGCTGTGAATTGAGTCATATTGCATTATCTTGAGGGAATGTGGTGGGGCGGCAGGGGAGGTACGGCGGTAGGAAAGTGGTTCATGTCAGAATGGAAGGCGAGATCGATGCATAATACCTATCTCTCCTTCCTTCCACTTTCCTAACCAAAGAGGCCTGAGAGTCAGCCAAGTCGTACCACAAACCCTGTCTCTGCTCCTATGCAACGCCAGGTCCATAAAAAATAGACCCACATTATTTATGATCTTATTCGGGATAACAACTGTGACCTGGCGTGCATTACTGAGACCTGGCTTGGGCCTGAGAGTGAGCAGTGTGGGCCCAGGCCCTCCCAGCCGGGTTCTCAGTTAAGGACTAGATCAGGTTAGGTGGGCGGGGGGGGGTGTTGCCTTGGTCCATAAAATACCTCTCCTAACCAGGATCCCAGTACGGAAAATGGATCACATCAAGTGTATTTACCTGTCCCTGAGGCCAGAGACAGTCTGGGATTCTGTTGGTCTACAGGCCACCCCGTGCGCTACAGATTCCCTGCCGAGCTGACACAGCTGGTCTCGGAACTGGTGTTGGAGTCCCCGAGGTTTCTTGTCCTGGGGACCTCAACATCCTTTTGGGCCAGCGATGCTCCAACAGGTGCAGCTCGGGAGTTCATGACTACATGACAGCCATGGGGCCTGTCTCAATTAGTCCAGGGCCAACGCATTGCGCTGGTAATACTCTTGATGTGGGTCTTTAGTTCGGCATGGAGGCTCCGTGGGTATAGATCTCTCAAATCTCTCCCTGTCATGGACGGATCATTTCCTGGTGAGGCTCGAAATCAAGGCTTCTACCTTAAGCCCCCCCGGGGGTGGCGGACCTATTAGGATGATCCACCCTCAAAGGCTGGGAACCCAAAGGTTCCAAGAAGCCCTAGAGGGGTATACGACTGGGGTACTGACGGCGATTTGTTGATGCCCTGACCAACCTGGGATACTAATCTCTCCAGGGCTATACCAGTATCGCTCCCAAGTGTCCTTTCCGGCCTGCTCCAACAAACAACCCGGTATACGAAGTCTCAGGGAAAGGAAGCGGGCTGCGCAACGACTAGAGCGCAACTGGCGAAAGACATCAACGCTTATCCGACAGGACACTCCTTCGCTCACATTTGAAGGCTACGGAGTGGCAATAGGTGCAGCGAGAACTACGTTCGTGCTGGCACGTATTGTGTCTCGCAGAGTCCGCGGTCCACACGGCTGTTTCAGGGTTGTGAGGGAGCTAATAGCTCTCCCTCCCTGAGCCCTATTTTGGAACATCTAAAGCCTGCTGGTGACGATTTTAACAACTCTTTTCGGACTAAAATCTCTTCGGATAAGGGCGATCTCGACGGCAAGCATTCATGCAGATCACTATTAGGAGAGGGCTCCGACGTGCCCGTGGCTCCTTGTTTGTAAACTGGATCACTTCGAGTGTTGTTAGTAAATGATGAATGGACAGGATTCTTCGAAGCGTTAGGAAGAACGACTTGCTCCTCTTGATCCCTGCCCCTCATGTTGGCAGCCAGGGGGGAAATGGCAGGTGTCTACTCTGTGACAACACCGCATTGTTAACACATCTCTAGGTGAGGGGCCAGTTTCCATGAAAAGATTGACAAGGCAAGCGGATGTCAAACCCCTGCTCAAGAAAGCCCTCCCTAGAACCCCCTGATTCATAATAAACTATCGGCCACTCGCGCTGCTACCTTTTTTGGGGAAGGTTAATCGAGAGAGAAGTCGCGTTCCAGCTTCAATCGATCCTGATGACACCTATTTTCTAGACCACTTTCAAACCGGCTTCCGGGCGGGCTATTGAGTTTAGACTTGCCATGGTCCGACTTAGTTGATGACCTCCGTCTGAGCATGGACCAGGGAAGCGTTGTCCCTGTTGGTGCTCCTGGACATCTCAGCGGCTTTCGATACCCATTGAACTTGGTATCCTTCTGGAACGCCTGGGGAACTGGGTATTGGGGGCACTGCCTTTGCAGTGTTCCATTCCTACCCTTCGGGCAGATTCCGATTGGTGGAGCTGCGGAGACTGTCGCTCCGCACGAGGGCCCTTCATCTGGTGTCCCTCAAGGAGCGATTTTGTCTCCCTATGCTATTAAAATCTACAATGAAACCGCTGGGTGAGATCATCCGGAGACACGGGGCGCGGGTGTTATCAGTACCGTGATGACACCCAAATAGTTTTCTCTGTGTCTCCGACTGATGCAGTAACTAAGGCTGTATCTCTCCTCTAGAGCGCTGTCTGGCGTCGGTAATGGGCTGGATGAGGGAAAACAAAAACTCAGTGTGATCCAGGGAAAACGGAGTACTGTATAGGTTCCCCTGCTCCGGTGTGGTGAGATTTGTCATCCGGTCCTGAATGGGGTCACGTCCCCTTGAGGACTCGGTGCGCAGTCTGGGAGTGCTCCTTGATCGTCGCTCCAGCTGACATCTCAGGTGGATGCGACGGTCAGGAGTGCTTGTTATCAGCTTCGGCTGATACCGCCAGCTGCGTCCCTCCCTCAGCCGGGGGGACCTTGAAACTGTTGTACATGCTTGGTAACCTCTCGTTGGATTTCTGCAATGCGCTCTACATGGGGCAACCCTTGTACCACACTCGGGAAGTACAACTGGTTCAAAAACATGGCAGCCAGATTGGTTGCTGGTAGATCCAGGGCAGACCATATAACACCTACATTAAAAGATCTCCACTGGCTGCCTATTCGTTCCGAGCTCAATACAAGGTGTTGTTTGTTGACCTATAAGCCCTAATGGCTTGGTCCAGGGTACTTGGAGGACGCCTCTCCCCATATAGTCGCCCCGCACACTCAAGAACATCTGGGGCCAACCTGTTGGAGGTCCCTAAGTCTCGCTTTGTAACGACCTCACAGAGGGCCTTTACTATCTTTGCCCCCACTTTGTGGAACAAGCTTCCTGTACAGCTTTGTTCCTCTGCATCGTTACTTTCTTTAAAAAAGATCTAAAAAACACACTTATTTCGGCTGGCATTCCCACCTTAGTAATTCTGTTTTTTGCCCCAACTCTAACAGTTGTTGTTTTATCTTTGCCCTGATATTTTGACTGTTTGTTTCCCGTCCCTACTCCTTGATGTTGTTTTAATTTTTAATGTATATATTTTAACCTGTATTTTATTGTCTCTTATCTGTAAGCCGCCTTGATCACATTTGTGGAAGGCGGGTAGAATAAAGATTATTATTATATATTATGAGAATGTCAATTCTAAATATTGGAGTAGAGGCAAACATTAACGAGAAAGTTACTTTTAATTTGTATTTGGCAGTATTCTGTTCTGAACTTCAGTCTTGGCTTGAGTTTGTACCTCCCTTTTGCCTTTCACAGTCACTCCAAATGTAGATATTCACATGGAAAAATGCATGAATTTCACAGTGACAAGGTGTGTTGGATTTCTGCTTAACAAAGGCAAAGAAGCCTAGTCAGAAGATAAGACAGCAATCTAGTTGGCTCCCAAAATAATACTTCTTATAATTAATGACACTTTATACACTCTCTTTACAGCCCAATGCTACATGTGCTTACTCAGAAGTAAGTTCCATTGAATTCAGTGGGGCTTATTATCAAGTAAATGTTACAGCTTTAATGAAAAATTACTTAGAGTCTTCACAGTGATGGGGGGGGGGGGGACTGCTATGGCCAGACCCTGTTTGCAGAACTCTGCAAGAACAAATTGAAGGCCATTAATGGACTCTGTTAGTAGACTGAACACTAGTGTTGTGTCAAACCAATCTTTGTCTTGTTCTGATTTTTTTTAATTGTTTGTCTCTCCCTCTCAGGGGGGAGAGAGACATTGTTGACAAGTTTCCTGAATGATCAAAATGGAACAAGCGAACATTTATGCTAATTACGTGTGTGGGTGCTAATTTCATTTACATTACAGAGCTTCCTTTGAAGGTCCTCCCCCTGCTCACCTTCAAAGCAAAAAATGACCAAAATAACATGGCAGAAGTCCAAACAAAGAATTTTCCTTAACTTGAAACAGCTGGAAGGCACATAACAACAACAAGCCCATCTACTTTGGTTGTAGTCCAAAGAAGGAATTTTAGAGTTAGAAGGGACCATCCAGTCCAACCCTCTTCTGGCATGCAGGAATACATAGGATTTTAAAGTTGGAAGAGACCCAGGGCCATCCAGTCCAACTCCCTTCTGCCATTCAGGAATACACAGAATCCAAGAGTTGGAGGAGATCCCAAGGGCCATTCAGTCCAACCTCCTTCTGCCATGCAGGAATACATAGGATCCTATAGTTTGAAGGGACCCCCAAGGGCCATCCAGTCAGAGGTGGGCCCAGGAGTCGTAATATGGGTAACTCTTTGACACTCTCTCAGCCTCAGAATAGCTCAATGCCCTACTCTGATGAAATGGAGGACAGAATATCTGAAATCAATTACATTGATGAAAGGAGTAGTAGTTTTTATTTTTAGCTAACTCTTTTTTCATGCATTTCCTCAATAATCTCCAATAATCCTGTGTCCATGAATCTATCAGGAGCTGCAGCTCAAAATATCAGCTCTCCTCCATTTGGTCAGAGGTGTCTGAAATCAACTACGTTGATGTGAGTTGTATACCTATCTCCCATCAATAGGGTTCTGGGGCCTTCAGAAACAGGTACTGTATATGCTTGACTATAAGTCAACCTCATGTACAAATCAAAGGAAGGTTCTGGATTATGGATTATCCAGAATTATGGATTTTTCTATCACCCATGGATAAGTCAAGCGTAAAACTTAGGGGCATGTAACAAAGGATTTAAAGGATAAAGCAAAGGAAAACAATGCCAAAGAACTTACAAGGTTCCAGCACGCATAAGTGTGCTCATACTGATGGTTGGATAGATGAAAGAGTGGAGGGGGATCAATGCTTCCAAGACAGATTACACTCTTGGCCTTTCAACAAGGGATGGTTCCTTTTTATAGTACAGCACTTACATTGACCCATGGATAAGTCAACTCAGGTTTTTTGTATCAATTTTCTGACTAAAATTGCTAGACCTATACTGTATATACTCATGTATATCAGTCATTCGGACTCAGCACTGTTTCCATGCTATGCATGTCACACTTGTTCTTTGTAGCTCCCACTAATGTTCTGGCAGTATCTTTATCAGCAAAATGAGTCAAAATATTTCAGGATCTAAGTCAGAACGACCTGTATGTGTTTGAAATAACTTGAAATCTCTAAAAACTTCCAATTTTCTCTGTCTAAGTAGACTTTTTCTTCATCATGGTTCTACCTAACTTAGGCTTTACTGTATTTCCTCTTTGATTCCCATAGGACTCTAAGTTAAAGAGGCTTCTGTATTTCAGTACTTTTCTTCTGGACATAGAGTGAGATAAGGAGACCTTACAGCTTTTTCCTTGCATTGTAGAACTGCCCTATTAGTGAGAACTACAGCCCAGTTCCACTATGGAAATGATAAAAATAACCTATTTTCCCATTCTCCTAAAACACCCTTAAATATGGCACAAACTCTTTTTCCATTCTTCTCAGAGCTGAAAAGTCACTGTTCCTGATGCGCATGATACCTGGAGAGTAAGCTAAAATGTACTCTTCTGGAGAAATGCAGCAAAGAACATAGAGAAGGCAGCCTCAAAAACAGATGCAGAAATCTACATGGAAATTTAGACCAGTTGTCCTCAGTCTTGATCCTACATATGTTTTTAACTCCAGTTCCCAGAATCCCTGACCATTGGTCATGCGGGCTGGAGCTTCTAGGAAATGAAATCTGAAATATCTGATGGACCAGAGTAAGAAAACCATTGGCCCAGAGCAAGGATAATGAGTTGCTATCAGGAAAAATGGAGAGAGGGTGCAGAATGAGACCTTCCTCATGCAGCAAACATATGTAAAAATCAAAATCTGGGGGTTACTCATGAGCATTAAATTCATTAGCTCATTTTTTCCCAATAAGATTTTTGCTTAAAATCACACGTAGAGGCAGTGATTACCAGACAGACGGTGCATTAATTCATGTTTTATTTAAAAAGCAATGGTTTTACCAGATAATTCTTATAGCAAATCCACATTGCCTTTCCAAGTAAACTATACATGATAGGTCTCCTCTCTGGGCTGGCTTTGCAGTTACAAGCCCTTGGACTCCTATCATTCACTTTACCCCTTGTCCCTCAAGATCCCTCCCTGGATCTGGTACTGGGGTCAGATGTGATCCCTATGTGAACCAGTGGATGTGTTATTCAGAGGTTTCACTGTGGTAAGCATAACCCAACTTTCTATCCAAACCTAACAGGAACAGACAGAAACAGTTGTAAAAAATAAAAAAGGAGTAGAAGTTTACTAATAGATATTTAAATCAAAAATTAATCGCTGAACTATTTAATCCTTCACAAAATCCTTCCAAAACCCTGTTTATTTCTCAACAGTTGGCCATCCTATCCCTATTACAGCTTTTCCCTATTTCTATGCCATCTTTCCTCTATCTGCCTTCTGTCAGAGACAGGCCTCAGTTTTGTATTCTTATATAAAATTTATAATTTTATACTTATACGGTATAAGTACAAAAACTTATACAGTTTATACAAAACTGTTTTGTATAAAAAGTTATATAATTTTGTATAAACAGTATAAGTATAAAATTATAAATCTCCTTTCACAGCATTCCCTGAACTGTGATAATCTGGCACCAAACCAGTATGTCCAGCTCCTTTTTTCACACCATATGCTTTCAAACCTCCCCCCCCCCCCAGTGACTCACTCTGTACTGTGTGTATCAATAGCATGAAACAGCTCATGAAGCTCCTCTCTGCTCAGGATTCCATCAGCAAAGTAGGCTCTGAATTCATCAAAGGACAGTTTGCCATCATCTGAAATTAAGGAAACAGAAGAAAAATTGGTTACATATACTACCAGATCTGCCTTTTCATCCAGTTGATTTTAAGATGTTATTTTAAAAAGCATCACATGATTTCTATGGGTTAAATTTTTACATAATTCAAAGAAAACCCTATATACATCAATGGTAATCAAGAAGCACAACTGAATGTTATTACCAGGTAACCAGAGCAGCTGCTTCCTCAATCAATAACCAAGCTACAACATGAAGTATCTCAGCAGCATCAGAAACAGTCAAATAGAAGACTCAAGACTGGAGGAAAGGTGTGAGTGGTTAGAATCATAGAGTTGTAGAGTTGGAACAGACCACAAGGGCCTTCCAGTCCAACCCCCTGCCATGCAGGAACTCTCAATCAAAGCTTCCCTGACAGATGGCCATCCAGTTTCTGTTTAAAGACCTCTAAGGAAGGAGACTCCACTACACTCTGAGGGAGTGTGTTCCACTGTCGAACAGCCCCTACTGTCAGGAAGTTCCTCCTAATGTTGGGCTGGAATCTCTTTTCCTGTATTCAGCAACATATGATAATTATCTCAATAGCTCATTGATGATGCACCTTCTTCACATCAGTCTCCACAATCATTCCAGCCAACCACACACTGAAAGAATCTTGGGCTTACTACTTCACCTTGGCTGATCCTAGTCTTTTGAATCAAACAACACATGAGTTTATCAGACAAGAGAAATTGGAAGTATAATCCAATGGTAATCTGAATGCAATCATGGGGTTTCACGTTATTGCATGATAGACTACCACACACAATTTCAGGCAATGGCAAGCTATTTTCGGGTAATGGGAAGTCAGTTCAAATGCAATTTGAATTCACGTAAATTCGCTCAACTAGCGAATTCACGTGAATGCGTTCTGGTCCCGCTTTCTTTTCATTCAAAATTAAGAGAAATTCCTCCCGTATGATAAACTCATTAGTGTTGTTCATTTCCATGCCTCACATTTGCACTGCATATGCCATTTAGCCTGACTTTTCCCTTTATTTTCTCACTAGGAGACAGCTAGATGTTCCAAAGTCCTTGCCTGGAGATAGCCTGATGTTCTGCATTTAAGATTCTGGAAGAGTAGCATCAAATTATGATGAAGATCTAAACTCATTTCTTATTTATTTGGTGACAGGTAAATCTTAGTTAATTAAGATGTGTTTCTGGGTTTTATTTCTTTATTAGCAACTTTAGTACCAGAAGTAGAAATAACATGGAAAAAAATAGGAATAGGGTCCTATATCACAAAAGGGAGAGCAGTTCAACATGTTTCTGCAAACTTTTTATTCAAAACATAACATTCTGCATATGAGAAATGAAACAATTAGGTCAGGTAAGCCTTGCATAAGTTAACAAAAACATTTTTAATCTTTTAGAAATTACTTGAACGCTTCTTCCAAAATGTGTCTTGTGATGATTTATTGATTTCAACGGCCTCTAGTTTCCTTATGATTTCCATGCTGGTGGCAAAACTTACAGATTTATCAACATGCCAGGGTAGCTGGTGAGGCAGGATACTCTATTTTCCTCTTTTCTTTCAGCTCTACTCTTCATATATGCTCAGTAAGTGATTCTGGAGGCAGCTGTTTACCTTGTCTGTTGTAAGTAAGCACACACAGCTACAGAAGGATCACCCAGAGTTGAATCCCAAGGCATTCTTTCCCAGGTCAAGCTTTATTGTACTGTTTACTGCAGACAGGCTGCTGCAATCCAACAGTGAAAGTCTTCTTTCTCCAGCCCTCCTTCATCCTCCTTCCAATGTTAATGCTGTAAAAAAAAACCTTCCAGCTAGTCAGAAGACAAGAAGTGGATGCAGGATGGGCTCCCATTAAAACAACTTCAAAAAAAAAAAAAAAAAAAAAGGAGCTTCTTTGTCAGAGGCCTTGTTAATTGAGGTATGCATTGCATACTTTTACAGAAGGACCATTATTGAATGCTGGCCCTTTAAGAACAGTGATAAATGGTGGTGAAATGTTTTGACGCATTCCTGGTGATATCTTTCCTTTGGGTTGACTTATGTTCTCAGAACTGCTTCCCAGTGACTGCACACCAGTAACATCATGGGGTGATGTGCAACTTGTGTCTAATAATGGGAAGTTACAATATAAGTACCGTCTTCTACGGAAAATGCAATCCTCATGTGTGAATTTTGACAGGATGCTGGTTCCGCATCATTCAAACGGAATCCATCCAAGTCAAAGTATTGACCACATCTGTCACTTAAGGGGGAATGAACAAACTAAAGAGTGTGCTGTGAAAATGAATGCCTGTCAGTTCAGCCACAATATTAACTCCTCGGCTTTTCAAATAACAACAGACTGCAAATTGTGAAAAATGAATTTTCCCTTCTACACCCTGTAAAGCTTGCCTCTGGCACTGTTAGACATGAAGAGACAGGAAATTAGGAGTGTCTGTTTAGCACTGTAAATCAGCTAAGGCACTGAAAGCTATAAACTACTATATACAATGGCACAGTGTCTTGCTTGAGCTATTTTTCTCTTTCAGCAGTTGTCAAACAACAAATTCTGAATCTAAATGTGTCTGTCTGTTGGCATTAGACAATAAATGTGAAACACTGAGTGTGCAATAAATTTGTCTTCACAAATGTCTACTTTGGATGTATTTTTGACCTAGAATCATATATTGTCTGTTCAACAAGTTTGCCCATTTCACAAATTCCACTTCCTTGTGTATGTGCATGTGTTGTTGTTGATGATGATGATGAATTTTTAATGTAACAAAATAAAAGGAAAGGAAACATTTATCTTCCCTCTGTGACATTAGAGGTCATTAAAAAAATTAAGGACATATGTTGTGGCTTATAGATTACAGAATTAATTCACGTTAACAGTAGTATGGGGCCAAACTTCACAAATAAACTCCCCTAATTTAGAACATGAGTCATTGTGTACTTGGCAAAAACTATCCTGCAATTCAGGCCCAGTTTATAATGGTTTTCCTCATTATTTGTTATTAACCTGGCAGCCTAAAAAGTGGAATTTCTAGTGTTCTAGCTAAACCCATTTGATGGAGATGCACTGAGAACTCCATTTTCCAGACCTCCTCCTAACAAAGGATGTTCCATTAAACTCTCCAGGCCTTACAGCAGGAGTGGGCAGCTGTGGCTAAATAATTAATGCAACATGCAGTTGGTTCAGAATACAGTACAGTAACTAGTTTACTGATTCTGAACATATCCCAATGGTTTTATAACTACTTTGGCTTCCTGTCTATGTCCAGGGTGCAAATCAACAGGACTGAATTTTGTAAACTTTGTGATGGAAAGCAACCAAAGTGAGCAATTCCTAAATAACAAATGTTTTCCTTCTTTGTTTCTGTTTGGTAGAGTTTCAAAATTTATTAACCACTTTACTTTTGCCTACATTATTGATGCTGAAAGACTTTGTCAGATATATTTGTCAAAATAAAATATGGATTTTCTTGGCTGAAAAAACAACAGTTTCTTGACAAAGAGTATAATTAAACTGTGAAATTTACTACAGCAAGATATGCTGATGAACACTGAACTTACACGAAATGATAACTAAGCATACATCTTTATTAGACTGGGTTAGTGCTAAAGATGCAGAATCTGTGGAATAGTGAGGACCAATTATACTGTTGGTCAGGAAAAAATGTCAGCAGAGTAAAATAGTCCAATAGGTAGCAGCTGAGAGCCTGCACTTTCAACATAACTATGATGATGGAACTCCATCACTGTACCACCAACAAACCTTTGCAGCCTAGGAGCACATCAACTGAAATGTTTTTGAGACTCTACAGATCAGGGTGTTGGGAAAGGACATATGCAGCACTCTCCTGGTCAAACCTACCTGTAAAGGTAAGCTTGGGGGGGTCATGTTTGGTCATAAATGTGAATCCCCAGCAGTTAAAAGATTGTAAGTGCAGTTTACAATTGTGTAACTGCTAAACAAGATGCCAGCCAATAGATTCCCCCCCCCCCAAAAAAAATCTTGATTCTGAAGCTGAGATACCATTACTGTTCATTTGTTTTATTTCTTGAGTCTAATAGAAGACCTCTTTGGGTCATGGATGCCAAGTAGCTCTTGGCTTTTGGACCTCAGTAGAAGAGCCTGTAGGAGACAATGATTCAGCCAGTGGCAGCAGATGACCCTCTTGTACTAATCCTGCTCTGAATTTTACTCTAGGGATCTATGCAAGATTATATTTTGGAGGATAATGTTCAAGTCTGAACAGCTCCTATAAAGTCTGGACTAAAATCTAGAGCAGATTTCCCACCAAACCAGCCACTATGAAGCCAAATAATGATGACAAGATGCTTTTGGTGACTCTCTTACTTCCTAGGAGAGCTGTAGTAACCATAGAGTGATGTGTACATTGGAAAATGTGCACATGAGAAAGGTTTCCATTTATTTGGGGAGAATGTGCACAAAGGTATAGAGGAATTTCTATGTAATTAAGCCTCACAACCCCATGCAAAACTGGGATAGAGATTGAATGCTAGTGGCATTCTGAGAAACCTTGGTAAGAACCAGGCAGACAGATTTTTCACACGTGCAGCTAAATGCTAAAGGGACCATGAAGTAAATAATAATCTCCCAGCCTTCTTGGACTGGCCTCTCTTAAGCTCACAGTGGCTACAAGATAATCACACTTTTGCTGTCCTCCAAAATGTATTATCAAACATGAGCCTTAGGTACTATAAGATGCTGAAGTGAGCACAGATGGTTTTATCCAATTTCTTTCAGTAATTTCCAAAGCAGAAGATCCTCATTTTCTATTCTTTGATCCCTCTCAAAGTTCACTTGTTGCAGTGGGTTCATATGAAGATGGATGACTCATGAAACAAAAATCCTATCCTGAAGTGACATTTTCTTCAGCCAGATGAAAGTTAACCAAATGCAGTATTGGCAACGTAGCTTTCAAGATATGATTTCACCCATTTCACCCATCTTCCCGCTCTCACATATCTTCTTTAATGTGTTACATTAGCATTTCTCAAGTAGCCATAGAAACCTGTATTCAGCAACCTGTACTTCCTCTACCTTTGGAGAACAAATGAAACTGTAAAATACATGCTTCTCTTTTAAATGAAAATGGTATTTATCTTTGACAGCTTACTCACTAACAGTGTGCCCAGTAAAATACTAAGGCGGGGTACAGACCGCCGCTTTGCGGCGGTCTGCCGCCGCCGCCAGTAGGTCCGCGGGGGAGCCGGAGCCTTCAGACGGCCCGACTCCCACGCGGACCGAAAAAAGAAGCTCCAAAACGGAGCTTCTTTTAGCGTCGCGTTTGCGACGTAGCGAGGCGCAGGGGCGCGCTCGCTACGTCACAAGCGGCGCGACACGTCTGGACGCTGTGCGTCCAGTACGTAAAGATGGCGGCGCCCGTATGAACAGGGCGCCGCCATCTTGTACGTATTCAATACGTACTAGGGTTAGGGGGGTGCGGAAGCACCGCCCCTTCCTAACCCTAGTACGTATTGTATACGTACTATTTGGCGGTCTGTAAACCGCCTAAGATTACTTGAATTTGCTCAGCAGGCTGCAATGTATCATTCAGATCCTAACTACATTATCATGAAGTACCACTAAGACCAATATATTAATTTAGATTGATGTGTATAAGATTCAAGGTTTCAGTAATCTGGCCATGGTATATTGAGAAATAAATACAGTCAGCCCTCTGTATCCACTGATTATTTATCACAGATTCAAACATCCACAGCTTGAAAATATTCCCCCCAAATATAGGGAAACCTTGATTCTGGATACCATTTTACTATCAATTGGATTTAACGGGACTTGAGCATCCACAGATTTTGGTATCCATGGGGGGGGGGGGGGGGGGGGGGACAAAAAAAACCCCAATGGATGCCAAGGGCCCACTGTCTAGTACCTTTTTTTTTTTTTTTTTTTTTTTTAACTGTTGTAACGAAAAGGATTGTGTTTTCTGAAGGAGACTTGCATAGCAGACACCTGATTTCCAAACAATGCCTGCATGGGATTATTCTTTGGCCCAGCCTTCTAGTCTGTTCAGGTCATTCTGAATTTTGATCCTGTCCTCTGGAGTATTAGCTATTCCTCCTAATTTGGTGTCATCTGCAAATTTGATAAGTATGCTCCCAATTCTGTCATCCAGGTCACTGATAAAGATGTTGAATAGCACTGGCCCCAGGACAGAGCCCTGTGGGACCCCACTGGTCACTTCCCTCCAGAATGAAAAGGACCCATTGTTGAGCACCCTTTGGGCTCGGCCGGTCAACCAATTACAAATCCATGTAACAGTGTCTAGCCCACATTTCACTAGCTTGTTTGCAAGAATGTCATGGGGAACTTTGTCAAAGGCCTTACTGATATCAAAATATACTATATCCACAGCATTCCCTTCATCCACCAAGCTGGTAATTCTATCTAAAAAGAGACAATAATTGTCTGCCATGACTTCTTTCTCTGAAACCCATGTTGACTTTTTGTGATTATGGCACTGCTTTCTAGATGTTCACAGACTCTCTTTGTTTAATAATCTGCTCTAGAATCTGTTCTAGTTTAGATGTCAGACTAACTGGACAATAATTGTTGGGGTCCTCTTTTCCCCCCTTTTTGAAGATGGGGACAGTATTTGTCCTCCTCCAGTCTGCTGGGACTTCTCCTGTTCTCCATAGTTCTCAAAGATTATTGCCAATGGCTCTGATATTACATTTGTCAGTTCTTTTTAAATCCTTGGATGTAGTTCATCTATTTACTTATTCTGTGCTGGATTTCCCCTTTTCTGTCCTCTGCTCCATTATCCTCAGGTTGAGCACCCTTTATCTTTTCTGAGAAGACTGAAGCAAAGGTGTTGAGTAATTCTGCCTTTTCTCTTTTCCCTGTTAACATTTCTCCATCTTCTCCACGTAGTGGCCCTACCATTTCCTTCTTCTTCCTTTTGCTGCAGACCACAATTCACCACCACCAACACTGATGAATACATAGGGAATCAAATCCAGGTTTGTAAAATCGGAGAAGGAAGGATTTCTCCCTTCTGTCTCTGTACACATGAGGTTCTTTAGAATTGCTTTTCTCACCTTTCCTTCCCTTACTTCCATAGCAGTTGAGGCTGTCAAGCTGAAAAATAGCTCCTGTATCTTTAATTATTGTGTGGCAGTGGGGATTTCGGCAAGTGTTGTTTGTCACACAACCAGATAACAATCAATACCTGCTGAAATCCCCTCTTATATACATATCCATTTAAAGGTACTGGAACCATCTCCAGTTTTCACTCTGATGTTTATCACACGGAGGTTTTTGCAACTCAGATCCAAGGTGACTCCTGGTTCAGCTATGCAAATTCACATTATAATGTGAATGTTTTATCACATCTGGTTGCTCTTTCATTGCCCTTCTGAATTGAGGGGGAATTGAATCCAAGGCAAGTCACGTGATGCGGATTCACACAAAGCGGAGTGAGTGCAAATTGTATTACCACACCAGTGAGATTCAACGATTCGAATCGGCACCCTTGCACATGCTCAGTGGGGGTTTGAATGCATCATGACCTTGTACATCTCTGGGGTGAAAAGGGGCGTAAGTTCTTGTTCCCCAGGGACGTAGCCAAGGGGGGGGGGGTTCTGGGGGTCTGGACCCCCCCTTCCATTAGAAAAATGAATGGTGTGTGCTTCTGCACCACCGCACTCAAGCCCCATTATAATGGTGGCACTTAGTCTGGACCCCCCCTTCCTAAAATCCTAGCTACGTCCCTGTGTTCCCTGTATCGCATAATTGCGTGATTGCATGAATATTTGCCTTGTGAATATTTCTGTGTCTTCTTCATCCCTTTTTATTTTTCCTTCCATTTCAGCAATTTCAACACACAGATAGATAGACAGACAGACAGACATATCTGTATATTCACATTCACACACATACACACATATATATATATTCCCAAAAAATGAGTTGCCCTGAAGGTGGCCCTGAAAGTGAAAGGACCACAGAAAGGAAATGGGGGAAAGTTGCTGCGCTGCATCATGGGAAATTTGCAACCCAGGGGGGTTGTGGTGGTGTACCAGAGGAAAAGCAAAGTTGCATTCTACACCAGACCAATTCGGAGTGAAATCGAAGTGAGCTTGAAAGCAAATTCTGTGAACTCACTTTTCCCCCGAATTCATCAAAATGAGGAGTCACTTTGGATTCACTGCGGAAGCACCACGGAACGAGCCCCCATAGAAAGGAATGGTGTCTGAGAACACATTCACATTATTGTGTGAATTTGCATCGTTGGACTCACAGGCACGTCAGATCTGAGCTGCAAAAAGCAGCAAAAACCTCCATGTGATAAGGCTCTCTGACAATGTTAATAGCAGTGTATGTTTGTGCACAGAGATGCTCACCCACAAAACCTTTGGCACTAAAGAGCAGCCATATTATAAAAGAGCAAACAATCCTGGACTGGCAACCAGGGTCTCAGGGAATCCACTTCTTTTTGTCCCAGGGCTGCAAGTTGCTGAAATACTCTGGCACCTGACCTTTATGTGAGGTTACTATCTCCCGGCTGGTGCCATCCGCCCAACATACTGCACTCAGAGCTCTTTCTTACAGAGAACTAGGAACACCAATTAAGAACAGGTAATAAACAGTCAAAATCAGTTCCCTGGTTATCAGTCTTAGGAACAGGCAGAGTTGCCAGAGCTGTAGAGTACATTGTTAAAAGCAAAGCAGTGAGTGGTACAAAGCTGTAGAAAGGAAAGGATTTATGATGAGTCTGGGTGCACCAAATGGCATGGAGAGAAATAGAATGCCATAAAAGCTACACAGCAGAAAGGAAACTGAAAAATGATAAAACAACCATAGTACTCATAGGGGAATCCACTGAAGCAGGGAAATTATAAAATAAATGCACAGTACAGACCACTGATGATTTGTCATAAGAATTCTGCCAGACTCAAATAGTACATCACAAAAGAGAGTCACGGAGGAAATACAGCATCCATTTCATCAACTATAGCCAATCATCTGGTCCCTGAAGTGTTCAGTATTAATATATATTATGTCATGAAAGGCTATAGACTCAAAAATTTGATGCTACTGTTTTATTTAGGAGACAATGATTTCATTATTTGGAAGAATCAAGAAAATGTACTTGTAGCACGTGCCTCACTGTTTCACCTAGATCAGGCATGACCCCAAAATCCTACCTCATTTATTCCCAAGTACTTACCCTTTCATATTTTTTCAGTGCCTGCCTCCACTGAATGAGAAGTGTGAAATTAAGCAGAGGAATACTTACTTTCCAACTGAAAGCCTAGCTAGCATCCTACTAGTCAATATTGCTCCAATTTTTCTGGCTGGAAGCACTGATCTTTTGAGCTGAGATCAATTCTCTGTTGTAGAATAAAAATTAATGCTGCTTTTGATACAACTCTTTAGAAATTATTAGTCAAATAGTTTAAAACAAAACTAACAAAAAAGATCAAACTTCTCTATCAAGTAAATAACAACCCAACAAACAAAAAATCCCCAATCTTCAATATTTTAATCATTTTCTTGAATAAATTCTTAATCCTTTTAGTCATCACTTCCAAATAATACACTAGCAGTTTAGCTGCCAAAATAGGGCTCATCCAGACTGGCAAAATATGGCAGTTGGTGCAATTGTCAGTGCTGTGAACATTGATTTTTATTTCTGATATCCAACCAACATTTCTCTCCTCCTGGTGCACTCCTGTGGTGAATATCACAATATTTTACTCCTTAGCTGAATGTAGCTGTTTTCCTATAATCATATATTTTGCAACATATTGAATTTCAAAACTTTGTCCTTGAGACTTACTCCAACGCTCAAACCATCATGCTATATTGGCTCAGTTTTGTACTTGCTAAAACCAACTTTCCCCCTTTCCTTTTGCTATCCACCTCTGCTAACTGTTAGTACAGCACAAATAAATAAATAAATAAATAAATAAATAAGTAAATAAATTGTATCCCACCTCTTTGTCCAAGACAACTGGGGCAGCTTACAAATTAAAACAGTACAATCCCATATCCCCTCCTAAAATAACAATTAAACAATTCACAATTTAAAACATACTTTAAAATTAACAAATCAAACAGTGGCTATAGCAGATTCAGAGGGGTAATGGGTTCCGATTTTTGTGGCTGGTATCTATTCAAGAAAGGCATGCCAGAGATATCCACTTTTAAAAAGCTATTTAAATTGGTAATGTGATGGATCTCCTCTGGCAGGCCATTCCATAATCTGGGAGCGGTTATTCCAAGAGCAGTCCCCAGTGTGTCATTGAGGAGAGCTGCACAATTTAAAGTATGTCATTCACACAAAAACCACAGAATTTAACAAATGAGGAATAGATGTGGACAACACCAAGTCATTGCAATGTTGTGCTGTTACTCTGAGATTCCTTCCCCTCATTCTGAGGACTGGAGAAAAAATCTGGGAACCGTACTCTTCACTTTAACACAAAACATGAAGATCCATTAAAGTAAGAGCAGGATCATGAGCCCTCTTCTACTTTTGGCAGTCCACAGACTTTCTTGTCCCTACTCCATCACCAAATTGACTGAAGCATTAGAATGTCCACCCCTGGAAGCCTCCAAGTATATCAATGCCATTGAAAAGCAAATTCTAGAGGACACTTCCAGTTTTGTTTCTCAGAAATGGGGTAGCTACAGCAAATCATGGGGGTAGAAACTTTTTCCTGGATCCTTCCAGAACGTGTCCTCCCCTGCATGACCAAAAAGAAAGCTTCAAACTAATTAACAGAGGAAGCAACCATTTCGCTGCTGGTTGTTGTTTTCCCCTTTTCTTGGTACACTGTTATTTTCCTTTGAATAAAATATAGTCACCTTGTGTATTCACCACCATCCCTGCTGTGCTTTTCATCAGTTCTTAATTACAGAATTCTCATTGCTTTGCCTTCAGGAATGTTATTAAATGAAATGTAAGCACTGCACAGGTGCTGTTTCACTCTCTCCATTTTCTGTTTGCACTTAATAGTTCTACTTTTCCATAGCCTTTGGACAGACATTTTTGCTTAGGAATAGGGCAGCATATGTGACTTGAAGTCAGATAACAACAAAATGCTTCCCTAATCTGGTGTGTTCTGGACACATGGGACTAATGTAATATAATTTTATAATTAAATCTTATTGTTAGGGGCTTAGAAGTTGATTCCAGCTAATTGCAACCTCATGTTTTTGTGTGTGTGTGTGGTTTTTTTTTTTTTCCGCAAGATTTATTCAGAGGAGCTTTGACACTGCCTTCCTCTTGGGCTCACCCACTGGGTTTCCACAGCTGTGCAGGAGTTTGAACCCTGATTTTATTTATTTATTTTACCCCTATGCCACCTTTCTCCCAGAAGGGACCCAAGGTGGCTCACAAACAAAAACACATTTAAACAATTAAAACTTCACATAAAAACAATATAAAATTACAAACATTAAAACCACAATAAAAACATGATACCCACACCATATAACAAACACCCCATATAAAAAGCTGTCCCATGATTAGACATTAAAAGCCTGCCTGAATAAAGCTGTTTTTGCTTGCTGACGGAAGGCAAGCAGGGAGGGGGCCAGATTTCCTTCCCATGGAAGGGCATTTCACAGCACAGGAGCAGCCACCAAGAAAGCTCTCTCTCGTGTTCTCACCAGGTGAGCCTGTGATGGGGTAGGACTGAGAGAAAGAAAGCCTTTTCCTGAAGACTTTAGGGTTCTGGTAGGTTCATATGGGGAAATACAGTTTCTCAGATAATCTGGACCTAAGCCATGTAAGGTTTTATAGATCATGACCAGCACTTTAAATTGTGCTCAGAAACAAACTGGTAGCCAGTGAAGTTGTTTCAACAAGGGAGTTATATGCTCCCTATAACTGGCCCTGGTCAGCATTCTGGCTGTGGAATTTTGAACCTGCTGAAGTTTCCAAACAGTTCCCAAAGGTAGCCCCACGTAGAGTGCATTACAGTAGTCCAAACGGGATGCAGTCAAGGCGTCTGTCACTGTAGCCAGAACTGACATTTCAAGGAATGGGTGCAGCTGGTGCACAAGTTTTAGCTGTGCAAATGCACTCCTGGCCACTGCTGAAACCTGGGCATCCAGGTTCAGACTAGAGTCCAGGAGCACACCCAAGCTGTGAGCCTGAAATTTCAGTGGGAGTGTAATCCCATCCGGCACAAGCAAAGCCCTAATTCCCTGATCTACTTTACGACTGACTAGGAGCACCTTTGTCTTGTCTGGATTAAGCTTCAATTTGTTTGCCATCAACCATTCTATCATTGACATCAGACACTGGTTCAGTACAGAGATAACTTCCTTGGAATCAGAAGGGAAAGAGAGATAGAGTTGGGTGTCATCAGCATACTGGTGACATCTCAATCCAAAACTCCAGTTGACCTCTCCCAGCGGTTTCATACAGATATTAAATAACATAGGGGGCAGAACAGAGCCCTGAGGGACCCCACAGGCCAATGACCAGGGGGTCAAACAGGAGTCCCCCAGCACCATCTTCTGAGTTTGCCCCTCCAAGAAAGGCCAGAACCAATGCATAACAGTGCCCCCAAGCCCCATCCCAGAAAGACGGCTTAGAAGAATACCATGGTCAATGGTATCAAAGGAGTCCTAGTCCAACACTCACACCACTTTACAGAGGTTCTGTATTGGACTACAGCTTCCCTAATTCCACGGCTGACATAACAGAGTCTCTACTGTATCTTGGCCCCTTTTGCAAGTGGGCAAGTCAAGAATCAATCAGATATCTTTATGTCTCTAACAAATAGAATAAAAGAGGTATAATGGCTTGTTGTGAAATTTCTGTAAAGTACCTGGTGTTTCTATATCACCAAGAGGATTTCCATTTATTTTAGTGAACAAGATAGTTCCATATATGAATCCCTTTGCATCCCAGAACTCCTGCTCTCACAGGAAGGCACTGGGTTCAATCATATGACCTCAGTCTTATTCTGTCAGTCTGATTCCACCTTTTCTCTCAATATGGGATCCAAGGTGGCTTACAGTGTAAGGTTAAAACAAAATACTGTTCAAACAATATATGGTATAATTTCCCCCCCAAATCAAATAGACAAACATATTAAAATACTTTAAACAGTTTAAAATGCACGTAAAACTGGGTTCATAATACAGCACACACCATTTAAAGCCCTTCTGACACACCCAGCTGAAAGCTGAAGGCCTGAGTGCTGTAGAAATTGAGGAGCAAGAAACAGAACTATATCCCACTGTGCCTCCTACTATTTTATTGGTGTGATTCTTTAAAATCACAAATAATGGACTTACCATTTTTGTCTGCTCTTCTCAGTATCTAAAAAATAAAAATAAACAAGATTTATTGTTAGCATTTTGTAGATAGTATAGACAGATTGATTCCATTGGGTCACCAACTTGTGGTTTTAGACTACAAATTCTATAAACTTCAGTCAATATGGCCAAGGGACAGGTATTATGAGAGCTGTAGCCCAAAACTGCTGGAAGGGATCAGGTTGTCTATCTTTCATTTCTGAGGAAGCTTAACTTTAGAAGTAACACTGTCTCATGGCAAAAGTCCAAAGTGCATTCATCCTCACTCATGTGCAAATCTCTTAAATGGATGGCCACAATTGTGCCAAAATTCATGCCCACTTTTGTTGTCACACTAGAAAGGTGATGCCGTACTAATTCAGATATAATAGAATCCCACATGAATGCAAAGAACTCAAAAGATTGTTGGAACACACTATTTAAAAATGAGGTTTTTAAACCAAGAGCATACAGGGTTTTCCTTTTCTTCTACTACTACTTTTCTTAAAAACTGAAACAAAATGCAACTCCTAAACTGCAGTCAGTGTGGCATAGTGGTTTGCATTGGTTGGACTCAACTCTAGAGACCAGGGTTTGATTCCCGCTCAGCCATGAAACCCACTGGTTGACCTTGGGCAAGTCACATTCTCTCAGCCTCAGGGGAAGGCATACTTCCTCTGAACAAGTCTTGCTAAGAACAAATTAAGCCTGAACTCTCCCTACAAATCAGAATGACTACAATGAAGCTATTGTATTTTGGACATATCATCATTGGACAAGATGACAATGCTTGGTAAAGCTGAAGGCAGTGGGAAAAGAAGACTCCATAACAGGTGAATAGACTCAATCAAGGAAGCCGCAGCCCTAAATTTAGAAGACCTGAGCAGGTCTGTTATTTCTTGTGTCCCCATAAGTTGAAACCAACTTGACAGCGAGTAACAACAACAACCAGAGTCTGCAGCAATGTGAAGCAGCTCAGCAACACAGGGCACAGTCCACTTGAGGTCAGTGTAGAAGGAGGTCCTATTGAGTTCAAAGAGATTTCCTCTCAGGATAGCTCACAGAATCATAGAGTTGGAAGGACCCCAAGGGCCATCCAATTCAACTCCCTGCCATGCAGGAATACACAATCAAAGCATTTCCAATAGATGGTCAACCAGCCTCTGTTTAAAACCTTCAAAAGAAGGAGACTCCACCACTCTCCCAAGACGTGTGTTCCACTCTCGAACAGCTCTTACCATCAAGAAGTTGTTCCTAATAGTGTACTGGAATCTCTTTGTAAAGCTTGCAATGAACTGTTGCCAAAAATGTTTTTACTACATCCCATGCTAAACAATTTGTCCTGCTTGGATGTATATGTCATTAATCTCAGAGGATACAGTATATGGCTATGTAGAATCAGTATGTAGAGAGATTTGTAGCACCTTTGAGACTCACTGAAAGAAATAAGTTGGCAGCATGAGCTTCCGTAGACTCCAGTCTACTTCCTGACTACACACATTTTAACACTCTCTGACCCCATCCTCAAGGGGGCATTCTACACTCATCTATTCTCCCCACCTGCAGGCTAGTTTCCAAGGTCTAGCTGGTCTTGCCATCTTATTTCCATATCCAATGGGTATGTGTTTGTCCATAGTTAAAACTGGACTTGCCACTTCATTTCCATACCCAAAGGATTTTGAATTTGAACTGACATTCTCACATACCTATGGCATATATATGTCTGTCCCTGGCTTCTGCTCCACCAAAAGCATCAAAGGTGCTACAAGATCTTTTTCTACATGGCAGAGGAGAGTAAACCACTCTCCTCTGAATATCTGCATCTGAATATCTGCAGAATATCTCTAACGGCATACTCCCCCTAACAGGATTTTTAATTTTTGCAACCCTGCTGTATTTGTATGTTTAACTGTTTTTGTTTTAAACTGGCACAGTTTTGATCTGGGAGCTGGTAGAGAGATGTCTAACCCATTTCCCAAAATTACGAGTTCCACTGTTGGGGAAAGTGGGAATAAGTACAGTGGTACCGGGGTACCACTGTACATGATTTGCATCTTGAGGAGTTTGGCATGGAGTTACCTTTGGAATTCCTTTGTGATATGTTTAGGACTTTGGGATTCTTTTTAAGGAGAGGGACTCAACACTAGCAGGCAGGGCATTCTGAATTTTGTCTACTTGTAGTACAGAACAGTTGGTTGTTTTTATCCTTAGAAAACCGTGAAAACAGCTTGCAGAGCAGCTAAATCACAATCACCCCCAAGTGAAGCAGGAAACAAGCATGCTGCCATGAAAAAAATACATTTTGTTACCAAATCAAATGAATTTATATATTTGATTTTTAAAAAAGCCACTGTTACAGCCAGCCAAGAAAAATACTGTGGGCCCTTGTTATCCACTGAGGTTAGGTTCTAGGACCCCCGCCCCATGGATAACAAAATCCATGGATGCTCAAATCCCATTAAATACAATGGCATAGTGAAATAGTGTCCCTTATATAAAATGGAAAATCAAGGCATGCTATTTGGAATGTATCCTTTTGGGGAATTGTTTTCAAGCGGTGGATGCTTGGATCCATGGATAAAAAAATCCTTGGATAAGGAGGGCTGACTGTATGTAAGCAGATGCAAAGACACTTCACTACTACTTGAAAGCAAAGCCGTATCTTGGAAGATATAGGACTGCATGAGAGCTCAGCATAAAAACACGGGAAGAGGTCCGAGAGGGGAAGAAGAAACCCACTGGGAGACCTTTGCCAAGTCACACTCTCTCAGCCTCAGGGGAAAGCCATGCCAAACCTCTTCTGGACAAATCTGGCTGAGAAAACCCCAGAAAAGGGTCACCTTTGGGCTGCTGTAAGTCAGAAAGAACTTGAAGGCACCCAACACACCCAGGCTTAGGAGAGACAGCGTGGTACAGTGGTTGGAGCATTGGACTCTATAGAGACCAGAGTTTGAATCCCCATGAAAAACCCCTGGGCAGGTCACACTCTCTCAGCCTCAGAAGATGGTCAAGGATGGTTAAGAAATCTTGCCATGGGAAACCCCAGGATAAGGTCGCCACAAGCCAGACACGACTTGAAGGCACACAACAACAACAACAACACACAATGGACACACCAAGCATGCCCCCCCCCTTTCACAGAAGAAAAAGTGCCTCGATGCAGAGGCACTCGCACTCCTCCGCCTGAAGGATGCTGCATCCGCACGGCAGAAATGATCCGGTTTGATACCGCTTGAACTACTGGGGCTCCGTGCTTTGGAATTCTGGGAATGGTAGTTGGTTGTGGCACCACTCTGGTGCCACCACTCTTCCCAGAATTCCAAAGCACGGAGCCCCAGCAGTTCAAGCGGTATCAAACTGGAGTATTTCTGCAGTGCGGATGCATCCCAGGAGAGCTAGGCAGGTGCGCTCAATGCATGCCTTACATCCAGGAAGATGGAGAGCCCTTTGGTCTTCTTGGTGGAGGCAGAGCAGAGGACCTCGCAGGAGCCTAGGGAGGAAGGCAAGGAGGAGGCGTCCCCGTTGCCCTCTTCTTCTTCGCCACTGCCTGCCTCCATTCTGACGCGTGACGATCCCGCTCCTGCTGCTGTGGCTCTGCTGCCAGAGAGATGCTCTGCCAGCCCCAGCAGCTCCTTCCCTGCCTTTGCCAGTCCTCTGCCTTCCCCGCCCCTTTCAGGCGTCAGGCGAGTCTCTCTCTTGCCAGCAAAAGGGTCCCTTGCTGTTCCAAACCATCCCTCCCTTTCTGGGACTGTGCAGCTCAGAGAGGCAGCCTGGTCTAGTGGTTTGAGTGCTGGGCCCTGGGTGCAGCCAGCCGTCCTCCTTTTCCAGGACCTGCCCTCCATCCCCACCTTCTGCCAGGAGGAGTGCCAAACTGTCTGTCCTCCATGGTGAGCCTGGCTAAGAAGCCTGGATGCATATTTCTAGGAGTGTTTTTATGCACTGAGTGGGCTCTACATCCTTTGCTCTTAGAACACCTGCTCACCTTGATCTCCACTGTGGAAAGAATGCCCCTTGACATCCCTTTTTGCCCTGGGGCCATTTGTACAAGTATGCTGGGATCTGCAGGGTTTTTTGGTGAGGCAACAGCACTCTGTGCAGGGAAGGCAATAAAGAGCTTGTCATGCTAGAGATCTCACGATCCTGTCAGATGTTTTGACAGTGTAGATATACCCTTTGACTATGGAAACTGGGGTTCAAATCCTGGTTTAGCCATGCAAAACCAATGGGTGGCCTTGGGACTGGAGCACAGCTTTGGTGCAGCTTCTGGCCTCTTAGGACACGTGCATCATTTAAACAGCATACCTCCAAAGTGATCCGAAGCAGCTTTATTTTGGCCTGTCTGTATTGGCCCTTACAGTAGCAATAATATATTTTGTTTTGTTTTATTTATATACCGCTATTCCAAAGATCATAGCGGTGAACAGCAAGTAAGCTAATTTGCCCCCAACAGTCTGGGTACTCATTTTAGTGACCTCAGAAGCTTGGGCCCTTTTGCTGGTCTTGAACTTGCAACCTTGTGGTTTTGAGTGAATGGCTGCAGTACAGGCATTTAACCACTGTGCCACCAGGGCTATATAACAATCATATGGTAACAATGGGCTCTGGGGGACAGGAGAGCCATCCTTGCCAGTCCCAGCAGCTGGTGAGGCACTTTCCCTCCCTTCCAGCTGCCACTGCTGTGGAGAGAAGACCGTAAGGCACCCCAGCAGAGAGAGAAGGAGGGCCACAGCAGCCATGGGGAGGAAGAAGCTGCTGGTTCTACTCGTAATTGGACCTCTGCCTTCCAAATGGAATCCTCTCTCTTCAGGACTGAGGCCCTGACTCAGTAGGCACTGTGTCTGCCATCACTCACAGCAGCTTTGCTTGCTAGGACTATAAAACCAGGACTTGACAGGGCTCTGCTGCAAAACAACCCAGCAGAGAGAATGGGAGGACACAGTGACTATGGCCCTTATCACATGAGCAAAATTTGAAGTTATCCCAGGGTCAATGTGAAGACAATGCAGGGGCAGTCATGGGGTTTCAATCAGGAGTCATCTCAGACTAGGTTTGCCATAACCCGGTTGCAACCGGGTTTTTTCCCGGTTTTGGCTGCACCTGCCCGGTCACGGCACGGGTGCAGCCAAAAACCGGGAAAAAGGCACGGTTGCAGCGGGGTTGCTGGGCAACCCTGGGGCCTCGCTGCCCTCCTCCACCGCGCATGGCCACGCAGAGGAAAAGGAGGGAGCGAGGCTGAGGCGGGAGGGCTGCAGGGAGGCGGTGCCTTTGGCCGCCCGCACAAACCTCCCTGCCTCCTGCAGCCTCCTCCTCCTTCCTGGCCTGCGAGGCCAAGAAGGAGCGAAGCCCCAGTCATCGCCGCCGGCCTGCTCGCCTCCTTTCTGGTCCCTGCGGGAGCCAGGAATGAGGCAAGGCCGCGGCAATCGCCGGCGGGTCCTCGCCTCCTTCCTGGTCCCTGCGGGGCCAGGAAAGGCGAGGCCCCGTCCTGGCTCCAATCGCGGCGGGGTCCAGGTGGGGAGGGAAAGCCTCCTTAAGTGGAGGCTTTCCCTCACCGCTTGGCCTCCGCTCCCCGCTGCGATCGCGAGGTAAAATGTAGGACAGAATTTTCAAATGTAGGACACATTTTTGTGTGTGCTTACATTTGAAAATTTTGTCCTACATTTTTCCCGGTTTGGAGGTCCGGCACTATGGCAACCCTATCTCAGACACAATCGGGGTCATTCCAGGGTCATTCCAGGGTTAGGTAAATCCTCTTTCCCCCCGAATTTACCTAACTCTGAAATGACCCTGGAATGACCTCGACTGTGTTTAAGATGGCCCCTGATTGCATTTGGCATCGTGTGATAAACAAACTTGAAACCTCATGATTGCTCCTGCATTGCCTACACATTGCCTTCACATTGACCCTGGGATAACTTCAAATTTTGCTCGTGTGATAAGGGCCTTCAGGGTCCAGGAGGAAGAAGAAGCTGCTGGTTCTACTGCTACTTGGACCTCTGCCTTCCAAGTGCCTTCTAAGAAGCAGGGCCCTCCCTCCAGTCCATCTGGTGCCATCCGGCCATGGAGGGAGAGGTGCAGGTCCAGCTCCATCAGGCTTGGCCTAAGCTAAGAAGGAGAGCCCTCCCTCCAATCCATCTGCCTTGGTCCAGGCCTCAGAGGGAGAGAAGAACTGCTGGACCTGATCCCCTTCCCCACCACCATTCCCTTCTTCTTTTGTGTTGTGTCTTTTTAGGTTGTAAACCTGAGGGCAGGGAACCACGTAATTAAAAATAATAACAATTGTAAGGAGAGCACTGGTGGCATAATGGTTAATAATAATAATAATAAAACTTTTATTTATATACCGCCCTTCCTGAGATCAGGGCGGTTTACAACATAAGCAAGCAAATAACAATTTAAAAACAGTAACATCTTCACAATCAATATAAAAACAGGTTAAATGCCTGTACTGCAGCCACTCACTCACAACCATTAGGTTGCGAGTTCAATACCAGCAAAAGGGCTTAAGCTTGACTCAGGCTTGCATCCTTCCGAGGTCGTTAAAATTACCAAGATTGTTGGGGGCAATTAGCTTACTGTTGAAAACTGCTTAGACACTGTTAGTTCAGTATGAAGCAGTATATAAATGAAGCTGTTTGTTTACTCTGAGAACCTTTTGGGCTAAAGGACAGGGTACAAATACTGTAATTAAAAAAATAAACCCAATAATAATTTATTTCTTACAAGCCTATTTCTTAGTGCTTGGACATTTGGCACACTCCTGATTGTTAAAGTCCAGAGTAGACTCAACGACAAAGGTGTCTTGGGGGTCCAGTTTGGCCAGATCATTTTGGTGTGTGTGTGCTTACAGTTTATCTTGGGGGCTTGACCACCCCCCGCTTCCCCTCTTCTAGGGGTCCATGGCAATAGGACTGTATGGGCTTTTATGTGGAACCAAGTTGTTTCTTAAAATAAATTAATGTAAAAGACTTTTGTAACTTTTTAAATTAATAATATATTTTCGGGAGAGAGCTGGCGTGGCATAGCAGTTTGAGTGTTGAACTATGACTCTGGAGACCAGGATTTGATTCCCAAGTCACATGCTCTCAGCCTTAGGGAAAGGCCATGGCAATCCTCCTCTGAACAAATCTTGCCCAGAAAACTCCACGATAGGTTCGCCATGAGTTGGAAATGACTTGAAGGCACACACCAACAAATATTATTGGGAGCAACTGCCTGACTGCCCCATCTCTGACAAAGGATACGTTCAGGAAAATTCCACTTTGGAAACCCACTTTAGGATGAGTGGGATGAAATACTAATACAATATTACCTGCTGTCTCTTATTCTCTGTGAGGAAAGCAGTAGGGAGGAGGCACTTTTAATGTGAACAAGGTCATAGATGAGAAGATCAAACCCACTCTCCCACTGCTGTTTGTTGTTAATCACCCTGAAGTCAATCTCAGCTCATGGAGACCTTGTGGATGAGACACCTCCAAGACTTCCTATCTTCCACTGCTCTGCTAAGATCCTGCAAATTCATGCCCGTGAGCTCCTTAATAGAGTCCATCCATTTAGCATCTGGTCTTTCTCTCTTTCCCCTTCCCGGGTCCCTCAACCTTTCCTAACATTATTGTCTTTTTCAGGCTTGGTGTGTTCAGAGATTTCAGGCTTGATGTGTTTAGGACTCATTTGTTTGTCTTTTTGGTTGTCCACAGTATCTTCAGCACTCTTCTCCAGCATCACATCTCACATGAATTGATTTTCTTCCTATCCGCTTTCCTCACTGCCCAGCTCTTGCAACCATACATGGTAATAGGAAAAACAATTACTTCTATGATTCTAATTTTCATGCTGAGTTGTACATCTTTATATTCTAGAACTTTTTCTAATTCTTTCATAGCTGCCCTCCCCACTGATCTGCTGTTGCCCCAGATCAACTCTCTTTTCCATGACTGATTTTAATTGGGGGACAGAGGGAATGTATAAGATCCAATAAAAACTCATGTAATTCAACATTGCAAGCTACAGGTTGTGTGTCCCCCCCCCCACATCATGTCCTACAACATTCTTGTCCCCTAGTCTCAGCCCCAAGCTAAGTATCCAGGATTATGAGGATTTTTGCTGAACATGAAAGCTTGCTGATTTCTCTGTGAGTCTTTCATGTGGCCTAATAAACATGTTAACCTACTGTTACTTCTGGGATGCATATGCACTGCAGAAATAATCCAGTTTGACACCACTTTAACTCCCATGTCTCAGTGCTATGGAATTCTGAGATTCGTGGCATCAGAGCTCTCTGACCGAGAAGGCTAAATGTCTCACACAACTACAAATCCCAAAATTCCATAGCACTGAACCATGGCAATTAAAGTGTGGTCAACCTGGCTTATTTCTGCAGTGCAAGTGCCCTGAGACAGAAAAAGAGAATTTAGTGGTGACATTTTTATTATACTCCCTCTTCCTTCAGCAGAAAGGGGAAGGAATGGTTGTTCTCCTCTCAAAACCTATAATATAAAGAATGGGGAGGGATGTCCCCTATAGTCCAAAATCTCCTGTAGGTGGTCAGGACACTCTTCATATTTCATCCAAACTATTTTATCCCTGTTGCTAGAAACTAGCTGTTTCAGTTTGCCCAAACACTCAGCAGGAAAGAAATTGTGTGCTAGGTCTTATGGGATGATTTTCAATTTTTCTGTGTCCCAGACTGAGTCATATGACTTTTTTTTTCTTCACCCACTTTGGCTGTGGGATGAATGCAACACACAACCCCCATTAGGCTGAACTTCTGATCAAACTGACTTCTTTGACTACAAGCAACTTGTGTCTGTTTGAAAAACATGTTCTCTCTGTGATGACCTGGCCTGAGCATTAGATTTGCCAGCTTTGAATTGGCTACTGCAGTGCAAAATTGTAACAGCCTCTTGCTGTGTGCAGACATTAGGAAGGAATCGTGTTGTCTCCATGCTGTGAAATGCTTCACCAGCTGGTTTCTCAGATTTAGCTGGCAGCCAGGACGAGATGAACAGTCAACTTCATAGTTCAGACCTTGTGCATGTCTTCCTTTTAAAATTATTTTTAAATGATTCATAGACTTAAGTCTATGAAAGCTCATGCTGTCAACTTCTTTCTTTCAGATAGTCTCAAGAGTACTACATATATCTCTACATACTGATTCTTTTTCAAAGGTCTTTTGAAGACATATATCTATATGACTTCCTCAAGCATCTTCATTATTAGAGCCAGTGATACGTAGCGGTTTGAATGTTGCGTTACGACTCTTGAGATCAGGGTTTGATTTCCTGTTCAGCCTTGAAACCCATTAAGTGATCTTGGGTAAATCACATGCTCTCAGCCTTGGGAGAAAGCAATGGCAAACCTCCTCTGAACAAATCCTGCCAAGAAAATCCCATGACAGGTTTGCTTTAGGGTCAGAAGTGACTTCAGGTATACAACACAGTGGATTCCCCAAGCATCTGTATTACTGGAAAAACTAAATAGAAATTGAGAAACTTTATTTTTTATTTTCTGTAATGCAGTTTTCAAAAGCTTCATTTGCTTATTTGCAGATAGTCTTGGATGGTTATATTTTAAATGTACATGAAGCCAAGTTCAAATGGATCTTGTAGCACCCTTTGAGGTGAACTGAAAGAAGCTGGTAGCATGAGCTTTTCTAGACCTAAGCCTGCTTTCTTATGCATCTGAGGAAACAGGCTCAAGTCTACAAAACCTCATGCTGTCAGCTTCTTTCTTTCAGCTAGTCTCAAAGGTGCTACAAGATCTCCCTGCATACTGATTTTCCAGACTAACATGGCTATTGTCTTTGAATAAAGCCAAATTATTTAAGATCTTGAAAAAACTGCTGAGCCTCTGATAATCTTCCAAGAAACAATGTTCTGTGGCAGTTTAAGAAACAGCCAAAAAAGTAAGTTTTATTAATGACTTAATTAAAATATTTCTATTTTGCCTAATATCAGAAGATCTCAGGGTGGCATACAATACAATCAATTTAAACAATTTGAAATAACTAAAAATCAACATTTAACAATACAACAATTGAAAAACACACACATTTAAACCATTTCTAAAAAGAGGTACATGTAGAGGGTATACATAACTCTGTACAATGAATCCAAGAATTCATATTCTTTCTGTTATACAAAATCTCTTTGAGAAAGCAAATCAGTATAATGCATTTTGGTCTGGGAAATGGTCTACATTAAAAACATTATGGCCCGTTACAAACGGGCCTTTGCAGTGCCCCCGTCATGTGCTAGGGGTTGGCCGAGAACCTAGCGTCCACACCGGCCTCACCCCTAGCACATGACGGGGCGTAAAAATGGCGGCGCCCTATACACACAGGTGCCGCCATTTTTACATGCCAGACGCATAGCGTCCGCACATCGCACCCTGGATATGACACGGCGAGTGCGCGAGTAGCGCCTTGCGGCGTCCCATCTGGGGCACAAGAAGAAGCCCCATTTTGGGGCTTCTTTTTGCTCCGTGAGGGAGCCGCACGGTTTTGCTGCTGCAGCTCTCTTGCAGAGCAACCGGCAGCGGCGCAAGATCGCCCATTTTGGGTGGTCTGTAACGCGCCTCTGTCTGCAAGTTAGCAGTACAGTAGTTCTTTACTATTGCTTTTCTATTCACTCCTGGAAAAAAAGCTAACTTTGGTGTCCAAGACAGGACTTAAAGATTTTTTGGCTTTAAAGTGGAAGATGGTTGATGTGCAGTGTCTGCTCTATTTGTGGAAGGAGGAAGGTGATTCTTCCTTCCTTCTGCCATGTATCAAATCCCATTTCACTCCACCTTCTTCAGGTGAGGCCCCTGAACTCTAGATATGCTTTTCAGGAAGTGCAGTGGGCTGTGGGGGAAGAGAATCATGGAGTTGGAAAAGACCGCAAGGGCCATCCAGTCCAACCCTATGCCATGCAGGAACTCACAATCAAAGCAACTCTGACAGATGGCCACCTGGCCTATTTAAAAACCTCCAAAGAAGGAGAATCCACCACACTCCAAGGGCACGTGTTCTAATGTCAAACAGCTCTTACTGTCAGGATATTCTTCCTCATGTTGAGGTGGAATCTCTTTTCCTGTAGTTTGAATCCATTGCTAGACATCTCTTCAAATATTTAAACAGAGGAGGAGCTGAAACATTCCTTCCACATGCTTCCTGCCACTACACAGCCAGCCTTAAGAAATAATGTGGTTGCTCTATCCTCAATGTGACACCCTTCAAATACTTAAGCAGGGCTATCATATCTCCTCCCCACTTTCTCTTTTCCAGGCTAAACATATCCAGTTCTCTAAGCCTTACCTCATAAGGCTTGGTTTCCAGATCCTTCACCCTTTTAGTCACCCCTTTGGAAACACTCCAGCTTCTCAACATCCTTTTTGAATTGTGATGCCCAGACCTGGACACAGTATTCCAGAGTGGCACTATTACTTCCCTTGATCTAGACACTATACCTCTATTGATGCAGCCTAGAATCACATTGGCCTTTTTAGCTGCTGCATCACACTGTTGACTCATATTCAATTGGTGGTCTAGGAGTCCTAGATCCCTTTGATATGTACTTTAAGCCAGGTGTCCATCCTATAACTATACTTCTTCAGTGAGGTCTCTGTGAATCACACAAATTGGTTTCCTGCGCTTGCGCAGAAACATTCGGAACCTTCTAGAATTTCTAGGGAAGACTTTTTAGTGGTAGCTCCAGCCACCCTATATATACCCCTAGCATTCCCACTCTTTTCTCTCAGTTTTTTGTCTGCCACACTAGCATCATCGAAGGAACTGATTCTTAGAATCACTTTCATTAAAAAAATTAAAACAGGTTGAAAAGATTAAAACCACATGCACAAGCATTTAAACTAAACCAGTGAGGCCCAAAGGCTTTAATAAATAGCCATGTTTTTACTTAGCACTTAAATCAGCACTTGCGCCAATTACGCCTCCAAGAGAAGAGCATGCCACACTTGGGGTGCCACAGCTGAAAAGGCCCTCTTTCACATCCTCACATAGTGTAGTGACATCTCACTGGTGGGACAAGTGGAACACAAAGTAGACCTTTCTCATCCCAATAGACCTCAGTCTTCAGGTAGGCATGTATAGGATGCATAGTGAATCTTCATGTAGGATTCAACAAGCGACTGATATAGAAATCTCTTGCTGTGACCATGCGTGTGTGTGTGTGTGTGTGTGTGGTGTATTTAAGTAGAGAAATCTAATTTGACTACTTTTTCCTCCTACAGCTTGTCAGGTCATTAAGTTCCCATTTAGAAAAAAAATAAGAAAGAAAGAAGAGTGCACTTCCAAGATCTTCAGACTGTACAAATTATTTGAAACAAGAAGTAGGCAGCTAGCGTGTAATGATTTTGTGCTTCCAGCTGAAAAAATAAATCACTAGCATTGAACTGAACATGAAATTGGCTGTTTCATAACTAAAGTACCATCTATAGTTACCAGAGCTCTTTGAAAGACTCCCTTTCAGCTGAGCAAATTTAAACAATCTCCATCTCTAATGAGGCAACCAAATCATTTCTTAATGGGTAGTGGTTTGTATTCTTCTAAAATGATTGAAAAATGCACTGGATAATAGCCCCATCCAAAACACAGCCTGGGACACCATTAAGGACCATATCCCTTTTCTCGCCTTGGGCTGAATAGAAAAGCTGGCACTGAAAGATGGGAATAAAAGAGCATCCTGTTCATAGACTTAACTGCTTGATTGTATATTCTTGCACATACAAAATGGAAAGTGGAAGCTTGCAGCCATCACTTGATAGAGCATTCATGGGGGATCCTAAGTATAACCCACTCTTATCCTTAGCTATGGGGAATCCCATTGCACATGCATGGATATTACTTGGGCTTTGACTACTTAGACTTCATGATACACAGGTCAAATGGATGAGTTCACTCCACTGAGGAATGAAGGCATATCAAACTTTAGCTTCCAATAGTTCTGTGCGTAGGCTACAGCTTTATTTTACAACCAACAGGCAAACATTCATGCCCTCCAACATTTCACAGATGAAATTTGGGACAAGTGTGGCCAAGCAACTTCAGAGTGTGGTCAAGATGGCAAAAGTTATGAAGAACACACGCGCTAGGAGATGCTGCTGCAGTTTGCTTTTGCCTGAGCCTACTGGGAAGGGCATCATTCTGCCCTCTCTTTTACCCCCCCCCCTTGAGTTAATTGAACAAAAACTACTTTTGTACTTTGACCTCAGTTTATAGCAAATGAAGTAAGCTGATGACAAAAGGGGGAAAGTGAGAGGATGAGGCAGAAACCGGGATATTTTAAAAGCAGCTGAAAAACTGGGACAACAGAGAATTGACTGGGACTGTATCTGCCAAATCAGGACAGTTGGAGGATATGAATATACCTTTGAGAACAGGGTCTTGTTTATTAATTCAGGTTTTCTCTGCACTGCAGAAATAATCCAGTTTGACACCACCTTAACTGCCCTGGCTCAGTGTTATGGAATTCTGGGAATTGTAGTTTTGTGAGACATTTATCCTTCTCTGGGAGAGAGCTCTGGTGCCACAAGAAACTACAAATCCTAGAATTCCATAGCACTGAGCCAAGGCAGTTAAGGTGGTGTTAAACTGGATTATTTCTGCAGTGTGGATGTTGCCATAGAAATGGATGTCTCAGGGGATCAGATCTTCAGACTGTTCAACTCACAGTTCATTCTTCAGTCTCAATTATTCCTGCTCCATGCTAAGTCTTCCCAGGCTGTAAACCAAAATTCACACCAACACAAAGTCTTGATAAGAGGCTATTTAAAGTGCTGTAAGACTTTGTGTTGGTGTGAATTTTGGTTTACAGCCTGGGAAGACTTAGCATGGAGCAGGAATTCTGGTCTGAAACCCAGGAAACTGTTGCATGGGTTTGTATTGGGGAAGCTGTCACTAAGGGGGGAGGGGGGCTTTCCTCTGCAAAGATATGCACAGAATCAAGAAAGCTATGTGATTTCCTGTGGGGTGATTTTGTGGTTTAGCGTGTAGTGGGCAGCAATGCTGGTGATGGTTTCTTCTTTCTAAAAGCCTATATGATTTTTGTCGGCTTTGGGAAGCAGTGGCAGAAGAAAAAATCCAAAGAAATGTGAACTTATTGGTTGGTGGCCTGGTCTGAACTGGCCTGAGTGTAGGCTTCACTTGGGTCAGCTCCTGGAGGTTTAAGGCTGCTCCCCAAGGTTCCAGCATCATTTGATTTTGGGGCTGCTCAAGGTTATTGTTGGTTGTGTGATTTTATGTCACACCTTTTGGGGGAGGGTTTAGCATGGTATGTGGATCCAGGAGGAAAGCAGATGAAGTCTGCATGTCCATCCAAAAGAGAAGTGCTCCCCTTGTGGGACTTTGGAAGCGTCAGCGAAAAAGGCCACACCCAGCTTAGGGACAACTGTCTTTGCTACACTGTCAGGTGGCAGAGGAACTGCACAGTGGCATCTGCCCATGTGGAATCCCATATCTGTCATTCTGGCTGTATGCTCAACCAGCAGACTGTTCTGCCACAGATCCACAGTAGGTGGATTAGTCAATGCCTGGATCCAGATCCATGTGGAGACAGATGGAAATGAATCTCAAGTTACCCAGTCTCTTGACAGCTTCTCCGAGCTAAGCAAATTCCCCCAACAATTAAAAGAGAAGCTGACACAGTTGGTGCGGTCGGAGACTGAGGGTCCCCACCCAACTGTGTCAGCTTTTCTTTTAATGGGGATCCACAGTCTCTGCCCCAACCTTTTTAGGTAACATCAGGGATATCCGGAGTTCCTTTCAGTTATTTCTGTGGGTCATTGCCTTTCTTCTTAGACAAGTTGTATTTTACTGATTGGGAGTGATGGAAGGTCAGAGCAAAAGGAAACATAGAAGAATTCTGCAGTATATGATTACAGCAGTGAGACTCATGTAGGCTCAGAGATGGAAAGAAGTTGTTCTTCCAACACAAGAATGGTTGGTGAATAATAATAATAATAAATAAAATCTTTATTTATATCCCGCCCTTCCAAAAAGATCAGGGCGGCTTACAATATGCAACAAGTGCAAACAAATACAGGTTAAAAACATAAAACATCAACAATACGCAATCTAAAAACAATAACAAAGGCCCCGTTAAGTGAAGATATATGCACTCGCTGAAATGGACAGACTGATGGTGTTCATCAAAGAAAAGTCTTTGGTTAACTTTAAGACAGACTGATGTTTGTGTACAAGGGAATCTTGTAGCATATTTGAGACTAACTATATGAAAGCATTTGTAGCATAAGCTTTTGTAGACTTCAGTTCAAAATACATTGCAGAAATAATCCAGTCTGAGATCACTTTTCCTGTCCTGGCTCAGTGCTAGGGAATATGACAGAGAAGGCTAAATGTCTCACAAAACTACAGTTCCTAGAATTCTCTGGCATTGAGCCAGGACAGTTAAAGTTGTCTCAAACTGGATAATTTCTGCAGTGGGTTTTGGGCCTTCATCTACTTCTTCAGATGCATCTGAGGAAGTAGAGCAAGTCTACAAAAGCTTATGCTTAGCCTCAAAGGTGCTACATGATCCCTTTCCATACTGATATTCCAGACTAACACAGCTATGTCTCTGGGATATGTTTATTAATTTTTGAAACTATAATGTGTGAAAATAGCAGTTTTGGGTTTTGTAAGATATTTGTGTGTTTAATAAAAATATTTTAAAAAAAGAAAAATTCATCCAAGTTGAGATATCACACTGAGATTTTTAAGAAGACTTCATGCAGACAGTTCTGCAAGTTTGGGAGTAAGTTCCACTAAAACCAGTAGAACTTACCTCTGAAGAATTGGTTTTGTTTGTTTGTTTTTGTTTGTTTTATTTTTCTTGCTTGGTTTCATGATGAGGAGGTTTGCGCAAATTTAATCAATTCATCAACCGAATGATTAAAATGTAACCAAATGACATTATGGCTCAGCTAAATGGAGTGACTAATTAGTGACAGCTGACGTCACAATCTGTTTTGCATTTTGGAGGTTTTATAATTTTTCACTCTGCAGACAGCATGACTTTTCTACAATTTCTATTCTGCGCTTGCTCTCTATATCCAGAAGCACTTATGTAGAATACAATTGGTAAGATTTTCAAATTAGTAATATCAGGAAGCGATAATAAAATCTCTGTAACAAACATGCCCTCTTCTGGTTTGAAGAAAGAATTGTTGGAATTGTCCTAAAAGAACAAATTTAATCTGTGAATTTTCCCAATTTTTCTCACCATAATTTTCAAGAATCTTGTAGCACCTTAAAGATAGGAGAGCTTTATGCAGAAGTTGCAAGGAAGTTTTGAGACAGCAGATGATTTTTCTAATAGACAAACATGGCTTGTTGCTTTTAGTGGTGGTGGTGGTTGTGTGCCTTCAAGTTGTTTCTGATTTATGGCAACTCTAAGGTAAACCTATCACAGGATTCTTATTTGGCAAGATTTCTTCAGAGGGTCTTGCCTTTGCTTTCCTCTGCAGCTGGGAGAGATTTGCTCAAGGTCACAAGGTTTCCATGGCTGAGCAGGGACTGAAACCCCAGTCTCTAGAGTTATAGGATGCATCTCCATTGTAGAAATAGTGCAGTTTGACACCACACTAAGTGCTCTAGCTCCTTAGAATCATGGAATCATGCCTTATCTGACAAAGATTGCTTGCAAAACTACACATCCCAAGATTCTGTAGGATGGTACCATGACAGTTAAAGTGGTGTCAAACTGCATTATTTCTACAGTGTAGATGTACCCATTGTGCTCAAACCACTACACCTCACTTGCTTTCTGGAATCTGCATGGCTAACCCTCTGGAATTTGTCGTAATTCTCATTTATGTTAATAGCTAGTGATTTTCACCCAGAGAAAATTAATTCAAAATACAGTTACACTGATAATCTAAAAGTAGCATTTTAAAATTAAATTATCTGACCTGTAATTCAGGAATTGATTCAATTTGGTCTACTAGTTGGGACTTTCAACTGGATTTGGGCATAAGGCTGAAATCCTAATCACATTGCCCTGTGATTAAGCCCTGTTGGAAACTGTGGCACAGTGATTATAATGGTTCTCTGGTATTATTGGCAAAATAATACCAAAAACATCCATAGGGCTGTATAATTCCATCCTCTACCTTTAAAAAATGTAGCATTGGAACTTGTTTTATACCAGCTCAGACTCTTTATCCATCTAAACCTAATTTTGTATAATCTGAGTCATGGCTGCTCCCCAGGATCTTGCACAGAGGTCTTTCACATTGCCTGCAACCTGTTCCTTGTAATGGGATATGTCAGGGATTGAACCTGAGACCTACTGCATGCAAAACATGTGCTTTCTGGAAGTACCATATATCTTCCCTCAAGTTTCATTGGTCCTCTTCCAAGATTTGTTTAATTTGCTTTTTCTCCTCATTTTAAAAGCATGTTTTATGTATGTAAATGAACATCCTCTGTTTCTCTCTTCCTGCTTTTAATCGCCTTGCTTAAAAACTTGACTCCTCTTGGAAGAAACTGTTTCCACCCACATCATTTGTAGAGAAATATACTAATCTGTTGTGTAATTTCACTAATATTTGTTCATCCTCTTCTCTAATTCCACACTACTTTAAAGACAACCAATTAATTCCTTCATTTCCTTGCTATGCTGCTGCTCAGAAGAGCTTTTTCTATTAATTGAACTGCAGTGTGGCATTTGGTTTTGCAACATACAGTTCTTTCTCACATCCCCCTTAGTTTGAATTAAGCTCCTTTTCCTAATCCACCCATTTCTCTGAGTTAAATGCTGGGAAAAAGAGCTCTTTCTGATCCTTAAAGGTAATCAAGACCACAGAAGTGACTCAGTCGAGCCCTAATGATTCACATAGGCATTAAATCAAGGTGGGAAACTGTACTTAGTGGGCTAGACAAACCCTGCCCAGAACTTAGGGGACTGCACCCAAACCACACCTCAACCAGAAAAATAAAGCAAAACCATTTTTGCTCCCAAACACTGCCTATGGGCAGTGGCATCATTAGTGTTGTCATCACCAGTGTAGTAACTCATGGTATTACCTACCAAATTGACCTCCTCTAGTACCACACTATACAAAATCCTTAGTAATGTTTTTTGTAGGAATGTTACTCACAAAGAGTAACTCCCATATATCACTGAATGTAATGGTAATAGTTGTAACATAAACAACTAGCAAAATTAATAATAATAATAATAATAAAATTTTTTATTTATACCCCGCCCTTCCATGAATATGATCAGGGCGGCTTACAAGATTTATAAAAACATTACAATACAAAGTTAAAATCCAATATAACAATTAAAAACATTACTACAAAAAACAGGAACAGGAAAACAATAAAATAGGAAAATACACATGTCAGGGGCAAAAAGAAATGAAAATGAAACATCGATTCAGTGTCAAAAGGGAAAAGGGAGAAAGGGGGCAGGAAAATAAATAGACAAATTAAGGTGGGAAGGCCAGCCGGAATAGGTATGTTTTCAACTGTTTTTTAAAAACAGCTAATGAGGCGGCGGAGTGAAGCTCTGCAGGGAGCTTATTCCAAAGGGAAGGGGCAGCAGTAGTAAAAGCCCTCTGTGAGGTCCGTATATGATTGGACCTAGGGACCTCCAACAGTTTAGTCCCGGAAGTTCTGAGTGTGCGAGGCGGATTATATGGGGAGAGGCGGTCCTCCAAGTACCCTGGGCCCAAGCCATTTAGGGCTTTATAGGTCAAAACCAACACCTTGTATTGAGCTCGGAAGCGAATAGGCAGCCAGTGAAGATCATTTAGAATAGGTGTTACATGGTCCGACCTGGAACTACCAGCGACCAATCTAGCTGCCATATTCTGCACCAATTGCAGCTTCCGGGTTTGGTACAAGGGTTGCCCCATGTAGAGCGCGTTGCAGAAATCCAATCGAGAGGTTACCAAAGCATGTACAACAGTTTCTAGGTCCTTTCGGTCCAGGTAGGGACGCAGCTGGCGTATCAGCCGAAGCTGATAACAGGCACTCCTGACCGTCGCATCCACCTGAGATGTCAGCTGGAGCGACGAGTCAAGGAGCACTCCCAAGCTGCGCACCGAGTGACCCCGTTCAGGACCGGGTGACAGATCTCACCACCAGAAACCGGGGAACCTATCACCAGTACTTCCGTTTTCCCTGGATTCATGCTGAATTTGTTCTCCCTCATCCAGCCCATTACCGACGCCAAGCAGTCATCTAGAGGAGAGATGCCATCCTTAGTTACTGCATCAGTCGGAGACATAGAGAAAATTATCTGGGTGTCATCAGCATACTGATAACACCGCGCCCCATGTCTCCGGATGATCTCTCCCAGCGGCTTCATGTAAATGTTGAATAGCATAGGGGACAAAATCGCTCCTTGAGGGACACCAGATGTAAGGGCCCTCCTATCAGAGCGACAGTCCCCCAGCTCCACCATCTGAGACCTGCCTGAGAGGTAGGAATATGCACAATTCCCAACTCCCTCAGTCGTCCCAGAAGGATACCATGGTCGATGGTATCGAAGGCCGCTGAGATGTCCAAGAGCACCAACAGGGACACGCTCCCCCTGTCCATGCCCAGACGGAGATCATCTACTAAGGCGACCATGGCAGTCTCAACTCCATAGCCCGCCCGGAAGCCGGTTTGAAAAGGTATAATTTAAATTATACCTTTAAATTACAATATGATACACAAAGCTGAAATGTATTTACATATGCATAGTTTGTCTGCTTAAAGTGAACATTTTGGTAAGGTGTTTTTTTAAAGAATTTTTTTGAAAAAATATTTTAATTAAAAAAAAAATCTCCCAATGAGCCTCATTCCACTTGCACTATATCTTCAGCACAGCCTGTTCTACCCAAAGGTAGATGTTTGGGAAGCAGTGGTGTCAAACCCCCCCTTTTAGGGTGTCACCTGCTGCGACCTGCATCTCTTGCACCCCCTAGTGATGCCCCTGTCTATGGGGTGCGAAGAGATGTCTTGCCATATTTTTGTCCCTCCTGGACCATTTTAGTCCTAGGAGAGGTCTGTTTTAGCAACAGAAAGCTTTAAGATAGTTAATATTGCTGTTTTAGGAAGCTCCCAGAAGATGTAATTCTCTTTTTTAAAAGGACAGAACAGGTGTGGCCTGAGGAGATTGGAGGGACTGAGGGCTGCAAAAATAGCCTTGGTGGTTGTATGCAATGTCAAGGTTGCATTTTGCCCACTATGCAATAGGGAGCTACATATTCCTCCTGAATCCTCTGTCATTTCAGACATTGCTACATGAGCCCCATTCTCTTAGCAATTGTGTCAGTTAAAAAATATGGAAACATACCAGTTTCAGAGCAGCTAATATCACACATCTTTACAGCTGTGCAACTGAGACTCTTTCTGTCATCACACTCTCTTTCTGACTCCTCCTTAACCCTGTCTCCCTGCCCTATGCCCTAGCCAGCATGCCTTTTGATTTCCAATTTTTATTTTTATTTTAACTTCCCCATGCAATTCTGGAGCTCTGCTACTGTGAGATAATTTTTTAAAAAGATAAAAGAAATAAGAAACATAAATAAAGGGAATCAGATTGTTTGGGAATACCTGGAGGAAGGGGGGGGGCAAGGGGAGAGGAGGAGTCACTGGCACCACATGATTGTCAATATTGCAATTGCCCCAGCAGCATCTTATGCCTGGGGACTTGTGCAATTCGGAGGTTACTTACAGGTTTCCCCTGCCAATGAAAATGGACACCCTAATTGCTTGAGGGACACAGAGGTGGTGCCATGTGATATGTAAAAGCCACTTTTTTCAGGCTCTAATCACAGTTCAAAAGTCACATATAATAATCTTCTTCACTTTTTCAGCTGTTTTAAAAATGTCCAATCCCCCCCCCCCCCCCCCCCCCGGCCATCATTCTTGGCTTACTTTAGTTGCTGCAAACTGATTTCAGAGTGCATATCTAATTTGCATTCATCTCAGCAGAGGGAAAGGAAAGGAGGAGGTGAAATCTTGCCCTTCCTTCTAGACTTGAGCAAAAGTAAGGGTTGCAGTCTCTCCTACCTTGTGTGTTTTCCCCCATTAACCACTTTTGTGATATTGACCACTCTGATGTTGTTTGGCTACGATGTCCCAGTTTTTATCTTTAAAATGTTGGACAGAATGGTATTATACTATTCCCATGTTTAGACAGCAATGTCATGATCCTGCGTGATTATCTGAAGCACAAAGGGAATAAGCATACAGTTGGATCTTCGTATCTGCAGGTGATCTGTTCTGCCCTCCTGATGCCTGTTGATAAGAAAAAATGCGGGACATTAAGTCCCATGGTCACTAACGGTGGTGCAATGTGCAAGGCAAGTTGTTGCAAAATTAATCAATGGAAAATTCTACATATATATTTTTTTAAAAAACGCATTGCCTTCCCTTTCATCCTCCTCCTCCTCCGTCCCCCCCCCCCCCCCGGTGCCTTCCTTCCTTCCCCGCTTGGCTTCCTCGTTTGCCTTCCTGGTGCCTTCCTTCTCTCCTGCTTGGCTTCCCCCAGCTTGACTTTTCCATCACCGGCTTCCCGGCTTGAAGCAGTGCAAATGGGGACCAAAAAAAAAAAAAAAAAAGAGGAAACCAATTCAAGTGGCAAAAAAGATCCCCTTTTATAGTAAGAATGAGGGATCTTTTGAAATCTGTTCCAAACATGCAGCAGATCCAAATCACAACCTGTGTTATTCTGCCAGTGGGAATGAATCCTAAGATGTATAAAGGTCTTAAAATTAATGTTGGAAATGTGGGATACATGAAAGTACTTTTTATCATATGTGTTGTTGTTGTTGTAATAAAGCCAAACATTATTGGAGAAAAAAATGATGCAGTCCATTTTTAAATATAGAATTGATTTAAGACCAGTGTTGTTTTTATTGGGCATATCAAAAAGAAATGTAAAGGTATAAACTATAAAGGGATGCATTACACGGTTGTTGCAGAAAGATTATTGTACTGGAATTGGAAAACTGTGTCCCTACAGAAGAAGATTGGATTATTAAAGTACTAGAGATGGCTGAGACAGACAAATTGGCAACACTGATTAAAGAAAAATCATTGGATACTTTTTCAAAAGATTGGAACCTATTTCCGAGTTATATGAAGAAGAAATTGGGGAAGATTTTTTGTTGTGGACTTTTGAGGCTTGAAGCAATTAAATGCTTTAGGTTAGAAGTGAAATAAAAATGAGTATTATTGAGAAATTTAAGCTACTGAGTGTTAATATTAGGCTTCGGAACCAAGAATTCAATTTTAATTTGTGTTAATTATGTTAATTTAAGCTTTTATGTTGATGTTGTGTTGATTACAATAGATATAGATTTATGGGGGGAGGGAGTTGGAGAGATTGGGGTGGGGTAGTTTAATTTTGTTTAATTTAGTTTAAGGTTTTTAAAATTTATTATTTTGTTAGTTTGGATAAGGATTTTGTCTGTATTTGCATTTGTATTTGCATTTTAGGAAAAAAGGGAAATGGCTTACATGACATTTCTAGCATTGATTGTATCATTGTTAATTAACTTGCTACACCAACAAAGCAGTATATTCATAGTTATCAAGAAGTGTTCACTGAGGTTGTAGCTTCTAGTACAGTGGTTCTCAACCTTCCTAATCCCACAACACTTTAATACAGTTCGTCATGTTGTGGTGACCCCCAACCATAAAATTAGCAATGTCTTGGTTCCTAAAACCATTGGAAATACTGTATGTGTTTTCCAATGGTCTTAGGTGACCCCTGCGAAAGGGTCGTTTGACCCCCAAAGGGGTCGCAACCCACAGGTTGAGAACCACTGCTCTAGTAAGTATTTTTAGGACTGTGGCCTGATCAAAATGGAATGAGGACATATGCAATTTGTTGACAAATCCATTTTTGGCACATGGAGAACTAATCAGAATGTCCTATAAAAATAATTCAGCTTTGAATTGGCCAATATCAGAACAAGCTGCTCTGGAAGGATTCAGAGATGCCACATGCGATAGGAATTAATAAAAAGAAAAAGGACTCCCTAGAAGACTTTTTCTTCCTTCTTAGTAGTCTTCCTATGACAATACTGAATGTGTTAAGCTAAAATATACACACAAAAACTCACAAAGCTAAAATGTCAAGATATTTTTACTGTATTGTATAAATGTCAAAAAAGCTAGCTAACTATAAAAACGTTGTTACTGTCCTAGTTCCAGTTTTCTATTATTTCTAGTAAATGCTAAAGCTCCAGTGGATAAATAAACCACTTATCACAAAACCCACTTAAGTTTCAGTTACCTCATTCCAAGAAAAATAAAGCTTGGCTAAGGAAAGATTTTGAAGCACCAATTGCTATAAGACCTTTACTGTTTTTTGACATGCTATCCAGATTTTAATGGGACTTGTTCACTGGTTTCTGTTGTTGTTAAAATATTTGTGTTTTGCTTTTACAATGAGATTTATAGTTGATTGCAACAATTAGATTTATAGTTGATGCTAGTTTTCTAATAAGGATAAATGTGTGTGTGTGTTGTGTGCCTTTAAGTCATTTCTGACTTATGGCAAGCCGATTATGGTGTTTTCTTGGCAAGATTTGTTCAGAGGAGGTTTGCCATTGTCTTCCCCTGAGGCTAAGAGAGAGTGACTTGCCTAAGGTCACCCCATGGGATTCATGGCCGGGTGGGAACTAAACCCTGGTTTCCAGAATTATAGTCCAATGCTCAAACCACTACGCCACACTAGAGAAGGTAAACATTAGAAAAGATAATGATCTGTGGGAATTGACCAACTGTTTTAGCCTATGTTGTGTTGTTGTTATGTCAGCTTTGACTTATGGCAACTCTATGAATGAAAGATCTCCAAGACCCTTGGTCATCAACTGCCCTGCTCTGGTCTTGTAGTCTCAGGGCCATGACTTCCTTGATCACATCAGTCCATCTGCAATGTGTCTTTCCTAATTTCCTAATACCTTCCACTCTGCCAAACATTTTCTCATTCTTTGGACACATCATGTTATTATTATTATTAACCTTTATTTATGAAGCGCTGTAAATTTACACAGCGCTGTACATGCAGTCTTTTTAGTTAGACGGTTCCCTGCCCTCGGGCTTACAATCTAAAAAGACATGACACAGAAGGAGAAGGGAGTGGTGGCGGGAAAGGGTAAGAGGTCCAGCAGTTCCTCTCTACCTCCGAGGCCTAGACCAAAGCAGATGGACTGGAGGGAGGGCTTGGCTTCAAAATGGAAGGTTAATCTTCATCCAGGGAAAATACATACTCTCAAGTAGGATAATACATATACAATACATAGCAATACAGGAAATGGCTCGATAAACAGGCAACAAAAGAACATCAGATAGTAAGCGACAATTATGCAATGCCTGGGAAGGCTTCTCTGAACAGGATGGTTTTCAACTCCGTTTTGAAGCTAGTTAAAGAAGTGATGGCTCTTGCTTGTGGGGGAAGAAGGTTCCAGGAGTGAGGGGCAGCAAGTGAAAAGGGGCGAATCCGGGATGGGACAGAGGAAATCCTTGGCTGAGACAGCAGACCTTGACTACCAAAATGGAGGGCCCGAGTGGGAAGGTGAGGAGAAAGAAGGTCTGATAAGTAAGGAGGGGCCAGTCCATGGAGGGCTTTGAATGTCGACAGCAGGAGCTTATACTGAATGCGGAAAGGGAGAGGGAGCCAGTGAAGGGATGTCAACACAGGAGAGATGTGGTCAGAGCGGTGGGTGGAAGTGATAATGCGTGCAGCTGAATGCTGGACAGAGATTAAAGGACGGAGGTGAGAAAGAGGAAGCCCAGCCAGGAGGACGTTACAGTAATCAAGTCATGAGATCACTAGGGCATGGACCAGGATCTTGGCAGTAGAGGCTGAGAGATAAGGTTGGATTTTGGCAATATTGTACAAAAAGAATCTACAAGCCTTGGCTGTGGTCTGGATCTGAGGGATACACGACAGAGAAGAGTCAAAGATAAAAACAAGACTGCGGGCTTGCTGGACTGGTTGAATAGAAGTGTTGCACACAGAGACAGAAAAGGAGTGTTGAAGGGTGGGCTTAGGAGGAAAGACAAGAAGCTCCGTCTTGGACATGTTGAGCTTCAAACGCCGATGGCGCATCCACTGCGAGACAGCTGTGAGGCAAGACGAGACTTGCTGTTCAAGCCTTGGAGAAAGGTCAGGGGCAGAAAGATATAGCTGGGTGTCATCAGCATACAGATGGTAGGAAAAACCAAAAGAGCTGATGAGTTTTCCTAAGGAGAGTGTGTAGAGAGAAAACAGAAGGGGACCCAGAACAGAGCCCTGGGGAACTCCAACAGATAAGGGAACAGGAGACCCCCTGTGACAGCTTCAGTCAGTCATTTTGGCTTTTAGGGAAACTTCAGGCTTGATTTGCTCCAGTAGCTCTTCATTTTTCTTTTTGGATGCCCATAGTATCTGTAGAACTCTCCTCCATCACCACATTCAAATGAGTTAATTTTCTCCCTGACAGGTTTCTTCACTGTGCAGCTTTCTGATTTTGCATAGAAAATAGAAATACGATTGATATTTCACGATATATCTTCACACTTGAGGATCTTGTTTAGTTCCTTCATAGAGGCCTTTCCAAGTCCTACTCTTCTGATTTCTTGACTGCAGTCTTCATTTTAGTTAATGATGAGCCAAGGTAGAGAACATCTTTTCTATGCTTCCATCACTTACTTGAAATTTATTTAAATATTCTGCGCTGTTACTGCATTTTTGTTTTCTTATTATTCAGCTGCAGTCCTGCTTTTGTGCTTTCTTCCTTAATTTTCATTAGTAGACATTTCAAGTCATTTTTTTCTGCTAGCAGTATTGTGTATTATTGAAAGATTTCCATGAAGTCTTATTGCTATTGTTTGGTCAGACTTTGCTTTGTGTGCTCTGGCTACTGTTCCTACATCTTGCCTTGTTATTAATGTCATCCCATTTCTTCTTTGTAATTTCCAGAGTAAAATTCTTTGTAATTATCTGACTAAAAATGTCCCATTCCTGTCCACTTTAGCTCACTCACACTAAGTAGCTCTGGGCTTTCCTTTCACCTCTGAGCATGGAAGCAGCTAAACATTCTTTTAGCTTGAGCCCAGTTGTGCCATTAGACACAGCAATACTCTTACTTATCTTCTGTTCTTCTCCAATAGCTGGTTGAATACCTTCTGATCTGGGAGTCCAACCTATAGACTCATAAATTATAGTCTTATCTTCCAATGCTATGCTTCATCTTGCTTTATCACATCATCATAGGGCTTCTGAAGTACAAATGATTATCACTGTCTCTTTCTGCATGATACTAACAACAGTTAGCTAAAGTGCCCATACCCAATAGCTCTGAGTGATTCTCTGGCAGCATCACCCTCCACCACTGCTGCTGCCTAGTAGTAGTTTCACACAATTAGTCTGGCTTCTTAAATTGGGAGACCCTATCAGCCATAATGCTACTTTCAACATAAGTGATTACTCATGGGAGGATGCAATCCCAACACCATGGAAAAGCAGTGCCATCATGGATATGTTGTGTACCCCTCTGAATATGTCCCTGTCCTGGGTCTTGAAAGCAACCTAATGGCAGCTGTTTTAGTTTCTCTTAGGGTTGTATAAGTTTGTGAAAGATTCAGGAAACCTTCTCGATAACAGAAGGTTTCTTGAATTTGGTTTTCTGGAATTTCAGCAAATTAATACATTTCCTGATAATGTTCTAAACCATCTGAATGTAAATCTGAATTTACAGAAACATTCAATCCTACAACCATTAGTGTACAGAATCCTGTTTTTTCTTTCCCATAATCCTCTTTGATGGTTACTGGAGGAATGCTTTTCAATTAAGCTTCTTTTGGGAGACATGATAGCTTCAAATTAATCTCAAATTAAGGTTAAGGTTAAGAGGTGATATGATAGCCCTATTTAAATATTTGAAGGGATGTCATATTCAGGAGGGAACAAGCTTGTTTTCTGCTGCTCCAGAGAACAGGACCCGGAACAATGGATGCAAGCTACAGCAAAAGAAATTCCACCTCAACATTAGGAGGAACTTCCTGACAGTAAGGGCTGTTCAACAGTGGAACACACTTCCTAGGAGTGTAGTGGAGTCTTCTACCCTGGAGGTCTTCAAACAGAGGCTGGATGGCCATCTGTCGGGGATGCTTTGATTTGGATTTCCTGCATGGCAGGGGGTTGGACTGGATGGCCCTTGCAGTCTTTTCCAACTCTACGATCCTACAATTCTATGATTCTATGAAATGAATTTCATCAACTCCATTAAACCTACCAGCTACAGTACCTCAGTACAAAGAATCTTAGGAAAGACTTTAGGAAATACTTGATGTTTTTAATTTAGGAGCTCAGCCCAGAAGGATAAAGTCCAAATGTGATCTAACACCAGCTGACATCAAATGGTGATTTTCCAGTAGGATATTTAAGCAGCTTCACAGCTTCTGGAATGGAACAGCCTCTTTCTTGGTCCCAGAGAAAAGACTGTTGCCCTGTTCCTCTGTTGACAGTAAAGTGATAGCAACAGCAACAGCTGCTAAGGAAAGGACACAGAATTAATAAGAGATCAGCTGGGCTAGAGATTATGACTGGAAATGATGGAAGTATACAAAGCAGGGACAACAGAATGATGTAAGCTTTCAATTCTCTGTGTAGATACACAACTGCCTGAAAATAAAAACAGGTTAGAAAAGAGAGGGAGATCTAAAGGACAAAATAACCTTTACTTTTTAAAGCTCAGAAATCAAATTTCATGTTACTCAGATGTACCATATGGTAGATGGCATTATCATCCTTCTCACCACACCATCATCATCTCCTCCCTTTTCTCTAATGCTGGGACTCAATGCAACTGACTAAAATTAAAACACATACAGCTAAAAACTGTCATCAGTAAAACATCAGATGGAAACTGATTTCATTGGGAGAGGGGCTCAAAGAAGTTATAATGTGATAAAATTAATATTACCTGTTTTAGGAAAAATTCTGTTGTGAATGGGAAATGCTGCGAAGTATGAGGTCTACTTTGAAGAGCTGAATCAAACTATCTGGCAGGAATTTTGAGATGTAGACTTAGAAAGTCTGAGATACAAATTTTGTATTACTTTTGCCCCTCTGGCAATACACTAAGTAAAATATGACTACCATTTTTGTCATTGGGGATGGCCTTGTACTAATCACCTTTTCTCTTGTCCATCTATAAAATACTGACTTCCACATCTTCTGCTGGAATTATAATGAATGGAAAGCCACATGAAATCTTTTTATTATCTATTTTACACATATCCTTTGCACTTTATCTCTTATATAATCTTTTCCCAACCTCTCTGTTATTTCTTTACAGTTTGTTGTATAGCCTTATATATAATTAAGGATATATTCAGAGAATTTTAGTTAATGAAAATGAAACTCTTCTTTCAGTTTGGTCCTATGTTGCTATAATCATGCTGTTTGGTTTTGAATTTGCTTTAAATCCCTCATTGATTCTATACGGTTAATTGGTTTGCACAGCTGCTTTTTATTGAATCATTTCCTGTACTGCTATGTATTTTATATTATTATCCTACTAGAGAGGCAGGCTAACTCCAACAGGCCTCCCTGGAAGAAGTTTACCCATACATTAAGAAGCCAAGCCCTCCCTCCAGTCCATCTCCCCTGATCCAGGCCTCGGAGGTAGAGAAGAACTGCTGGCCCTCATCCCCTTCCCCGCCACCACTCCCTTCTCCTTTTGTGTTGTGTCTTTTTAGATTGTAAGCCTGAGGGCAGGGAACCGTCCAATTAAAAAGATTGTATGTACAGCGCTGTGTAAATTTACAGCGCTTTATAAATAAAGGTTAATAATAATAATAATAATAATAATAATAATATATTTGCATTATTATACTATTTGCTTTTGAATGCTCTTTTTAAAAGCTACCCTAACATTGTTTCTAACAGATTCTTTACAAGAAAGATCTATTAGGCTATACTGGGACAGATGTACTATCAGACTGTACTGGGGCAGTCTAATAATTGGCAAAGTTTATTCTCATATATGGCAGAAATATGGTTTGAGTGGACCCACCTAAGTCCAGGACAAGTCCAATAGGCACATAGTGATACAACGTTTATTGTCTGGTGCTGGTAAGCATATTTATTTGCATATAGATTCTTAAAATTTCCCAGTGTTTTACAGACAAAAACAGGGACATGCTTATAAATGTTGCTAGCCTTGTCACTGTCTGAGTCCTCTTTTCTCTAACTGTTATACATTACTAAAGTCTTTATTCCACTGGTTGTAAATGAAAGTTGCTGGCTGGGGTCCTAGCATGTAGGCTGCAGTACCTTGTTGTTGTATGCATTCAAGTTGTTTCTGTCTTCTAAGGAAACCTATCACAGAGTTTTATTAGCATGATTTTGTTCAGAGAGCTTTGCCTTTGTCTTCCTCTGAGGCTAAGAGAGTGGTCAGTAGGTTTCCACTGCTAAGTAGGTATTCAAACCCTGTTCTCCACTGTCATAGTCCATTGCTTAAACCACTGCACATTGCTGGTCCTCTCTCCTGCAATATGAAACACTCAGTTTCTAGTAAACCAAGCCCAAGTGCTAGGCTTTCAGGATGCTTTTCTAGGGCCCAAAACAGATGATCAAAATGTGCCACCTTCAGGCTGATTTAGAGGTGTGATGTGCAGATGACGCATGCCCCCGGATCAGCCAGAAGCCACGCCGAGGCCAGCTGATGCGGCCCAAAGCTGGCCACAAAAGGAGTGGGGGAAAGCCACTCCTTGCTGGTGGTCCATTCCAGACTGTGGCAGCAGTTGGCCTCGGGACCACAGTGTCTGGTCACTGCGGTCCTGCACTGATCAGACGTCAATTGGTTGCTGGTCTGTTTGACCCCTAGGTTACTAGGCATAAGATAATTTGTATTAGTAGCCTGGGCATTTGAAGGGCTTTATCACATTACAAAAGTAAGATGAGAGGCAGTGACATAGAAGCAGCTTTCTGTTTACCTCTCTGCATGCCTTTAAAGCTCTTCTGTTCTATTCCTGAAGGTGATGGTCATAAAAGTGTGCCTTTTGTTGTGCTGGAAAAATCTGTTTGGCAAAAAGCACACTTATGTGGTCTCTCCCTCTGGGAAGTTTGTAATGAGAAAGTCAACTGGGGTGCCAACCTCCAGGCCTTTTAAAGTAAGCCAGAGCAACCTGCCTCTGGCATAGAGATGCTGCTTAAACCCCTGCTGCCTTTTCTGATTGATGGTGCAGATATTAACCACCGTGCCTTCCAGTTCATTTCTTGCTGCCTTAGACTTTGTCTGCTTTTGATCATGAAATTGCCTCTAGCCCTATCCAATCGCTTTGCTAACTAACCTCTTCCTGGTTCTATTACATATTCTTTGTTTGCTTGACTGGAACTTGAATCTTGCTGGGTTTTGACCACACACTATTTCTGGCCTACTTAGAGTGACATCCAGCTGAGCTCCCACCAGATTCTGTTACCTGATTACTCATAGCCTGATCCTAGCTGAAGCCTAAAAGTATGTTGCAATTAAGTTTTATCCTTATCACCATATATTTAAAGGCTAAGATAGTGCATTTGCTTATTCGCTTAAACAAGTACAATAACAACCTTGCTCAACATGATGCTTCTCATATGATTTGGACTTTAGCTCCTATAACTCCATGTCATCAGCCATCTTAGATGGGGCTGGCAGGGGGTGCAGAGCATAACATTTGGAAGGCACCATGTTGGGGAGGGCTACACTAGGGAAAATGCAACTATCCTACAGTACAGTATGTCATCAGTCTTTCAAAACACACCTCAGCAGATACAATGTGTCAAAGTGCCTCTGCTACCTGGGCTTTGGAGTCCTTCATAGTATCATGGCCAAATATTTACAGTTTTGTAATGGCATGAGATAATTTGTATTAGTAGCCTTATTAGATACCTTCTGTACTAACTTTGCAATTTGAGGGTGCAAAAGGACATGATGGCTGGGAAGGACACTCTGCTACTAACTTTGGTCCAGTTTGAAACCACTTTAAGTGCCCTGGCTCAGTGCTTTGGAACCAATAAACTACAATTCCCAGGATTCCGTAGCACCGAGCCAGGGCAGTTAAAGCGGTCTCAAACTGGATTATTTCTGCCATGTGTTTTGAACATTTCTTGCACAGTTTTCATAGCTATTTGGGGAAGATCAACCAATCGTGTGCAGTATGGTTTTCTTTGCTTGTGTCTGCTCTGTATAATTCTTGGGAGCCCATCATCCATCAGCCTTGACTGGGTGGGTTCACTCCTACCCAGATGCCTCATATACTCAACGATGGGGAATTTGATTGCCTGTCAGGTATAGTCTGGATAGGAATTAGCTTGGGGGTCAACTCCTACCACTGCCTGTGAGGAGATGTTGGACCCCATCAGTGAAAGGACTGGCATGATTTTTTTTTGTACAGAGGTATTGCAAGCGGGTGCAGGAAATGTGGACTGCACCAGGTGACACCACAAAGGGGGGTGACATCCAGTTGGGCAGTCGCTCACTGACCACCCCAAGGCGCTCTCGATTGCCCCCTCTGCTTGCCATCTGCCTACTAGTGGTAGCCTCCAGGCTAAACATAGCCAGATCCCTAAGACTCTCTTCATAGGGCCTGGAAGGGGCTACTGGTTGGCAGCAGCACCCCACTCCAGCAGCCTCAGTGATGTGTCAAGCAGCTTGGGCAGGACGGGTAGGGTGGCAAGTTGGTCAGGAGGGAGATGGTGGACAGTGAGCACTCCTTCCTTCTTGCCTGCTGCTCCCTCCCACTCCCTCCCTATGTTGTCTCCCTTTGGGTGGCTGCCTGCCTGGGAGTGACAACATGAGTTACCGCACTGGGGTGACACCAATCCTAGTGATGCCACTGCATTACCGTGTAATATTTGCTTTATCATTTTATCACCACTAAGCTTATCTTATAACAACAATGTGTGTCAGTATTTAGCACTGAAAGGTGCTTGGAAATACATGTAATTCTGGAACAGCACTGCAGGCTATGCACTGAATAAAAACTGTGCAGCTGCAGGAAGCTCTCCCAAAATATATATGCAAAGAACTGCAGCCATAGAGTTCACCTGCACACATTTATTTGCTTGGGTACTAGAATTGTAATTAACCATCACTTTCCCCTCTCAGAGATTTAATTTATAGAGATTCTGATGAATAGCAACTCCAGAAATTCACATTAACAACATTTCAAGACGTTCCCAAAAGGCAAAAACGCGGACAGTGATTTATCAGAGACACAGGTACCATAATATAAGGAATGTCTTCAATTAATCAGAGTGAAATTCAACACGGAGAAATGTAAGGTATTGCACTTAGGGCGGAAAAATAAAATGCACAGATATAGGATGGGTGACACCTGGCTGAAGGAAACTACGTGTGAAAGGGATCTAGGAGTCCAAGTAGACCACAAGTTGAACATGAGTGAACAGTGTGATGCGGCAGCTAAAAAGGCCAATGCTATTTTAGGCTGCATCAATAGAAGTATAGTGTCTAGATCAAGAGTAGTAATAGTGCCACTGTATTCTGCTCTGGTCAGGCCCCACCTAGAATATTGTGTCCAGTTCTGGGCACCACAATTCAGAGAGGACATTGAGAAACTGGAGCGTGTCCAAAGGAGGGCGACAAAAATGGTGAAGGGTCTGGAAACCATGCCCTATGAGGAACGACTTAGGGAGCTGGGGATGTTTAGCCTGGAGAAAAGAAGGTTAAGAGGTGATATGATAGCCCTGTTTAAATATTTGAAAGGATGTCATATTGAGGAGGGAGCAAGCTTGTTTTCTGCTGCTCCAGAGAACAGGACCCGGAACAATGGATGCAAGCTACAGGAAAAGAGATTCCACCTCAACATTAGGAGGAACTTCCTGACAGTAAGGGCTGTTCGACAGTGGAATGCACTCCCTCGGAGGGTGATAGAGTCTCCTTCCTTGGAGGTCTTTAAACAGAGGCTGGATGGCCATCTGTCAGGGATGCTTTGATTTGGATTTCCTGCATGGCAGGGGGTTGGACTGGATGGCCCTAGTGGTCTCTTCCAACTCTACGATTCTATGATTCTATGATTTGGAGTTTGTGGCTCAGCTAAATTCAGCATGACTTACTTCCAAGTAACAGTACCACTCTCCTCTTTATAAATCAGTTTTGAATTTTGATTCAGTGTTTCTGTGTGCAGTGTTGTGTGTGGATAGCATATTGTGCCATTTACTGTTACCGAGAGACATACTGTTGGCAGAATCTATTATATGCACTCTGATTTTCCCCATCCCCATATAAATTGAAGGGGGGATAGAACTGCCTACATCACAAAACACATTTCTCTGGTGGCGAAGTTTCCTCACATAAAATATCTTTCTATCTATCTATCTATCTATCTATCTATCTATCTATCTATCTATCTATCTATCTATCTATCACCTACCTACCTACCTACCTATCTTCCCACCTTTCTCTGGACGTGGGATCCCAAGTGGCTTTCAACAAGATAAAAACAAGAGGGGCCTAAAAAACTGATGATAAAAAAGTTAAAATACAATCCAACAAACTATTCGAAGACAGTCAGCCCTCAGTATCCACAGATTCTTTATCCACAGATGCAAGCTTTCATGGCTTTTAAACATATAAAAATTGCAAAAACTTTCATTTTTTCCATTTTATATAAGGGACATCATTTTACTACACTATTGTATATGATGGGACTTGAGCATCCACAGAGGGTCCTGAACCAAACTCCAGCAGATACCAAGGGCCCACTGTGTAAGAGAATCAACTTGTTTAGTCATCTAGTTTAATTTCTTACCCTGAGACAGGCACAACACACCCAAATATTGCAGTGATGCTAATCTAATATCAGCTTGCCTAGCAATGGCTATTAAGTTCCATCTCCAGACAATTTACTAATTCACCCTACAGTAAAAAGGAAATTACAGTGTACAGCAGACAGTATCATGGAATAGTGTGGGAGTGGAGGCAAATCCTTCTCCTCCATAAATGTACACTTCCTTTTTCCAAGGTCAGTAATGAACTGGAGTTTCAGTAAGTGAGAAGGACAGATTGTCATCCTGTCCTAGGATCAAACCATACAGGACAGGTGAGATCTGCCAAGATGTTCTTACTTTAAAAACAAACAAACACAGTAAAAACAAAAATCAAAGAAAGCACAATTCCTCCAAAGCTGGTCACAACTGCACTACTGAGACCAGCTTTCTCCCCCCACCACGATCTTTCCTTTATACAACCAAACACAGAGGAATTTCAGGTGTAACGTGCACAACTGTTGCTGTATTTGTCTGTTACCCCACAAATACAACCTTAAAAGATTAGGTAATATATTACAGCATGTAAGGTTTTGCAACGTGACTGAAAATCCACTTCTTCAGATGCAGAAAGTGTTATCCTGTCTTGGCAGGCTTGCAAATCTGGAAGCACATGTGGGAGGAGCATGAGGAAAATAATTAAACTGTGAGGTCAAATTCCACAAAGTCAAAAAAAGTACAGTACAATCAATGATAGTTCTACTGAAGTTTAAAATAGCAGCTTCTGAGATTGGACAGTCTGCAAAACACCAAAGAGGAAAAAGTTACATAGGTTATATCAAGGTGAGGATCATGATGCTCTCCAGAGATTTTTAGATTACAAGTCTCCATATACCTTACTATTACTATGCCAACTAGGGCTGCTGGGACTTGCAGTTGAATAACCTCCCTGGAGGGCTGCATGATTCCCACCTCTGGGTCACTTCCTTCTTCCATGTATCAATGCCCTGATGACCAAGGAGCCCATACAGTTGCTTTGGTCTTTAAGTAATCCCTAGAGAAGGCCACATCTAGTTTACTTTAAAGTGTCAGATTTAACTGAGGGTTGAGTGTCTTGCTTGTAAACCAGTCTTCAAATAAATGACTGTAATAGATCTCTCTGTTTAGTATCACAGCCTGATATTAAATTTCTGTTATTACAATGTGTGAAGGAGCTCTTATATGCTTGTATTCAGTATATTCACAAATCACCCAAGAACATGAGAAGTGGCATATACACGCTGCAGGAGCTGTAGTTGCCCCCAAGTCCTCTTGGCACCTACAGACTGGGTGTGTATATATAAACAATATCTGTGTATATAAACACTATCTGATACACACACAAACATATCCACACACATTTATACAGTCGGCACTCCACATTTGCGGATTTTACTTTTGTGGATTTGACTATTGGCGTTTTTGATTAATATGCTCTCTAGGAGTCTCTTGCCAGAGGTTGATCATAGAGTTGTTCTGGAGAACCTAAAGGTTCCTAGAGAAAACACTTCTCTAGGCATTTGTAGGTCCTCCAGCATAATTCTTTGAAGACCATCAAAGAATGGGGAAAATCAGGTGATTAAAAAGGCATTTTCCTGGGAAAGTCGCAAGATCGCAGCAAAAAAAATTCAGATGACATCACGATCTAAGAGGACTTATCCTGAGGAGAACCAGGAATGCTCCAGCAACAAGCCATTCGTGGAATTTAATGGGATAAGTCCTCTCAGATCGAGATGTGTATGAAAATCTTCACCGTGATAATCACCTGTATTTCCCCCATGTGATAGTCTCCTATGATCAACTTCTGGCAGATGTTGATCACAGAGTTGCACTGGAAGACCTGGAGATACCCATAACCTCCTTAATAGAGTCCATCCATCTAGTATGTGGCCTTCTTCTCTTTCTACTTCCCTCTACCTTTCCTAGCATTATTTTTTTCCAGTGAGTTGTGCCTCCTCATGATGTGGCCAAAGTATGGCAGGCTCAGGCTAGTCATCTTGGCTTCCAGAGAGATTTCTGGTTTGATCTGCTCTAGAACGCATTTGTTTGACTTCTTGGCTGTCCATGGTAACCTCAGCACTCTTCTCCAACAACACATTTCAAATGAATCCATTCTCTTCCTATCTGCTTTAACTGTCCAGCTCTCACATCCATACATGGTAACAGAGAATACAATGGCTTGTATGATTCTAACTTTCGTGCTCAGTTTATATGTCTTCACATTTTAGGATTGTTCTAATTCTCTCATAGATGCCCTCCCCATTCTTAGATGTTTATCACACTATGCTCTTAAAGAGGTACTATTCCAGTGTGACTCCTCTAGCAGCCTCCTGTTGCATGCTGGGATTGGCAGTTTTAAGGAGCTGAACTTCTCTGCCTGAGAATTCTAAATACCCCTCCTTAAAACTGCCAATCCCAGCATGCAACAGGAGGCAGCTAGAGGAGTCACACTGGAATAGTACCTCTTTAAGAGCTCGTCTGATAAACACCACTGTTTTCTTGTCAGAAAGCTATAGAGAAGCGACTGAGGCGAAGCGGAGGAGAAAAACCGTTAGCCTCCAGGGGCGGGCCGTTTGCCGCCGTCGCCCCTCCCCTTTCTAGCCCCTCCCCTTTCTAGCCCCGCCCCTTTCTAGCCCCACCCCTTTCTAGCCCCTCCCCTTAGGCCTCTGCCAGGGGCGGCTCTGCTTAGCCAGCCTCCCAGACACAAACCGGGGCCTTGGCGGGAGAGAGGAAGGGCGCTGAGGAATGGGGCTCCTCTGCCGGGGCGGCGGTGTCTCCTTCTCCTTCTGCTGTTGTTCTCCCGCCCTGAGGCCTGGACCTGGGCTCCCACTGAGGTCTCCGCTCCTCAGCCTAATGTAGGAAGGCCGCTAACGCTGAGCCAGACAGGAGCAGCCGCCGCCGCCGCCGCCGCCGCCATGGCCTCCGCCCACCGCCCTCCGCCTTAGAAGCAGCAGCCTCCTCCTCCTCCTCCTCCTGCTGCTGCTGCTGCTCGATGTGGAGTTCGGGGGCCGCCGCGGTGCAGCTGCTCTCCCGGGCCGCCAAGCACGCCGCCGCCGCCCTCGTGGCCCGGGGCTCCCGTCACAGCGGCGTCGGCGTCGAAGGGCCCGAAGCGGGGTCCCCTGTGTGTCCCGGCGCCCGCCCCCAGGGCCCCGAGCGGGCGGTGGAGCTGCTCCTGTGGCAGCTGCCCGCCGAAGGGCGGACGTGGCGGTGCTGCTGCTGCTGCTGGTGCAAGGGCTGCCTCTGCGCCTCCATGGCGGCCGCCCTCTGCTTCGGCTCCCTGGCCCTGGCGCGACACTCGCTCCGCGGATGGATGCTGTGGGCCGAGGGCCTGGACGGCGTGGCCGGCGCGGCGCTCTTCACGGTGGGCTTCATCGTGGTCTCCTTCCCCTGCGGCTGGGGCTACATCCTGCTCAACGTGGCCGCCGGCTACCTCTACGGCTTCGTCCTGGGCATGGGCCTGATGGTCCTCGGCGTCCTCGTCGGCACCTTCGTCTCGCACCTGGCCTGCAAGAGGCTGCTGGCCCGATGGGTCCTGGCCCGGTGGATCCAGGGCAGCCAGAAGCTGGGCGCCGTCATCCGGGTGGTGGAAGGGGGCGGCGGGCTCAAGGTGGTGGCCCTGGCCAGGCTCACCCCGATCCCCTTCGGCCTCCAGAACGCCCTCTTCTCCGTGAGTGGCGCCGGGGAAACGGGGAGGGTCGGGAGGGATGGATGGATGGGTGGCCTTTGGGGAGCCTTTGGGCTTCAGTGGCCCCTGCGTTCTGGGGCAGGAAGGAGGTAGGACGCTGCAAGATGAGGCTCAAAATAATCCCCCCGAGACCGATTTACCTGACCCTGGCTCAGTGCTAGGCTGATCCTGGGAGCTGTAGTTTGCTCTGGCGCCAGAGCTCTCTCTGGGAGAGAAGGCTAAATGTCTCACAAAACAACACCTGAGGAAGTGTTGCTAGCCAGGATTTCATTTGAGTTTCCACAGTGCCAGCAGGGCTTCTGGTGCAGGAAAGATGTAGGACATTGCAAAATGAGGCTCAAAATAATCCCCCTGAGACAGGGACGTAGCTAGGATTTTAGGAAGGGGGGGGGTCCAGACTAAGTGCCACCATTATAATGGGGCTTGAGTGCGGCAGCACAGCAGCACACACCATTCATTTTTCTAATGGAAGGGGGGGTCTGGACCCCCCCCCCCCGCTACATCCCTGCCTGAGACCGCTTTAACTGCCCTGGCTCAGTGCTAGGAAATCTTGGGAATTGTAGTTCATTGTGGCACCAGAGCTCTCTCTGGCAGAGAAGGCTAAATGTCTCACAAAACTACAGTTCTCAGATTTCGCTAGCATTGAAACAGGGCAGTTAAAGCAGTCTTGAACTGGGTTATTCCTGCAGTGTGTTTTGGACCCATGAGTTAAAACCAATAATGTAAACACAAATCCATGCTTCTTAGTTTCTTTGGCATTGGCCCATACATGCACTTATGTGTCTCAGGACAGGGGCTTGTTGCAGCTTTATGGTGCCTCCTTAAGGTTTGTGCTAGAGGCTGTGTATTTTAGTGGCAGGCCTTTCCCCAGGAGTCCCCCTCCTCTTCCCCTTCTGGGTGCCTCAGTTCTCCTCACAGTTTCCCTCAGTTGTACCAACTGAGCATTATGTTTCCTCTGCTCGCAACAGGGCCTTGGTGCTGAGAGGTAATGTTCCCCCAGCCTTTTGTGTGCCTGTGCCTTCAAGTCACCTGTTGACATATGGTGACCCCATGAATTTCATAGGGTTTTCTTAGGCTAGGAATAGGTGGTTCTGCCGGTTCCTTCCTCTGAAATAGAGCCTACACCACCTGGTATTTATCGTGGCCCCTTATCCAAGTACTAACAGCAGACCTTGCTTAGTTTCCAAGATCAGAAGGGAACTGGTGCCTTTAGGGTATCTCGGTCTTTTGAGAATTGTTCATTGGTAAGTGGCTTCCCCAGGGCTACTATGAGGCTGCCTAAGGAGTGCCTGCTCAAAATGGAGGGTGTTGTGAAATTCCTCCTAGACAGAAGGTTGTAATGTAGGACCCGTCCTGGAAAAGGAGGCTGCATGGTCACCCTGCACTCAAACCACTATGCCATGCTGCCTTTCACTTTCAGGAATGCCACCAACCCACTGAGACACCTTTCTCTTCCTCATGTGAAACATAGCCTTCTTCATATGCTTTTAACTGCTTTTGTTGTTGTTGTTTTGTCCCTTCAAGCCGTTTCTGACTTATAGTGACCCTATCATGGTGTTTTCTTTTCAAGATTTCTTAAGAGGGCATTTGCCATTGCCATCCTGAGGCTGAGAGAGTGTGGCTTGCTCAAGGTCACCCAGTGGGTTTCCGTGGCCGAGTTGGAATTCGAAACCTGGTCTCCCAGTGTGCTAGTCCAGCAACACTGGCTCTCAATTATAGACCCAGGCAATGTGAATGATTGGAAATTGTGGCATGAAGAGCCAGAGCAGGGCGATCGGATGTCCAAACCACCAAAATGTAGGATATTCAAGAAAAAAACGGATGACAGTTACAAAATGTACGCTCATTCATGCTTCCTTGTCATGCTCAAAATGGAGGACATTTTGGAATTCCTCCTGGACAAAAGGCTTAAATATAGGACATGTCCTAGAAAAGGAGGACATCTGCTCACTTGGCAGTGGTGCCAGGGCAGTCCAGAGTGCGAAGCAGTGCTTAATTGGTCCTGTATTCATCCTGGCGCAGTTCAATTGTATTAGTATTTATACACTGTTCCTCAGCCACACATGTTCTCAAGAGCGGCTTTGTTGTTGCTGTGTGCCTTTAAGTGCTTTCTGACTTATGGCAATCCTAAAGCGGTCCTATCTGGATTTTCTTGGCAAGATTTCTTCAGAGGGGCTTTGCCATTGTCACCAGCCTCTGAGGCTGAGAAAGTGTGACTTGACCAAAGTTTCACAGTGAGTTTACATGACTGAGCTGGGTCTAACCCTGATCTCCAGTCATAGTCCAGTGCTCAAGTCACTACACCATACTGGCTCTCAGAGCAGTTTACAGATTGTTAATTTGACAACTATTGATTATAGAGAGCCAGTTTGGTGTAGTGGTTTGAGCCTTGGACTAGGACACCGGGGGACCAGAATTTGAATGCCAACTCAGTCATGGAAACCCACTGAGTGACTTTGGGCAAGTCACACTCTCTCATCCTTAGAGGAAGGCAATGGCAAACCCCCCTCTGAAGAAAACATGCGAAGAGAACTCCAGGATAGGCTTGCCTTAGAGTCCCCATAAGATGGGAATGACTTTAAGGCACACAACCACAAAATTAGAGACCCAGTCAATGTAAATAATTGAAGCCTATGGCATGCAGAGCCAGAGCCACCCAAGGACTGGTTCAGAATGGGTTTCCCCCTTCCTTCTCCCCTCCAGGGGAGTGGTTTTAAAGTTTACCATGGAAATGTGGGTTATGAAGCATATGTCACATGAGAACTACAGTAGTTAAAAAGGAAAGATCAATAGGGACCAGATGCTACATAAAAATGCATGTAATGGTTGCCTAGTATTTAAATTGCGGAAAGGTTTTCAAAATGGAGACACAGGTGGAAAGGAGGATACATTTTCCATTGCCCAGATCTCTGCTTCAGCAACACACACACACACACACACACACACACACACACACACCCAACCTCGGGGGAAATGTTTCTTTTAAAACTGCATGCAAGGGGAAAGTTGTTGTTGTGTGCCTTCAAGTTGTTTCTGAGTTATGGCACCCCTAAAGCTTTTATGGGGTTTTCTTGGCAAGACTTGTTCAGAGGGGGGTTGCTGGGTTTCCATTGCTGAGCCGGGATTTGAACCCTCCCAGTGTCCTAATCCAGCACTCAAACTATTACACCACGCTGTTACTTGGGCATATTTTTTTAGGCTGCAGTCCTAAATGCCTTTACTAGAGAGTAAGCAATACTCAATAGAAGCTTGCTTCTAGGACAAATGGTGTATAGGACTGCTATTCATGTGGGGAAATAGGCAGGGAAAAGGTTAAGTAATTGTGCCCTCCTTCTGGCTTTCTGCTTCTGAAGACCATCACAGGCTTTATGTTGTCTTCAGATAAGCTGTTGAGGTGGACTTATACACTAAGGGCCACATACTTGAAAGGTTATTCCTGCTGGCTCTCTCCCACAGCTTTTCCAAAAGGTGGTTTTTAAAATTCCACATAACTTTGAATTCCTTACAGGGAGCTTTCAAAGTATAGTTCTCATTCAGGAGACTCTTGCATCAGATTCTATCCCAAGTTTGTTTCTGCTTATTAAAAAGAAATGAAGATTCAGGGAAGCAGGAATAATATCCTCCTTTGGATTTATGTGACCTTGGATTTCTGTGTCTCTTTGAAGGGAAGCATTAATTAATTCTGAAATAAGAAAGATGCAGGTAGTGCTGTGTTGGTTTTGGCTCTTGGCAGACTATTTCTCCATCTGTGTTTTGCTTTCAGATCACAGGAGTGATCCTACAGTTAACTTTGTCTGGCCCTTTGATATTCAAATTCTGATTGTATGAATTAATTGAAAACCTGTGTCTGCATGTAAATGACTGGTTGTTATGCAGAGTTATAATTTTTCTGGGAAACCATAGCGGTATCTTTTTTTTTTGTCTTGCGAACATTCAGAAATTAAGGGAGCTTCTTGAGGAACTGTGGTGTTTTCCTTTCCCCATTGTCCAAAGAATTTGAGGGGGGGGGGAATTCAGTTTCATTAAATCTTAATGAAACCATAACCATTAATTAATAAAGAAGAAACTATGGGGAGGGGATTTCATATGTTTTAAAACGCTGATTCATTTTTGATGCATTTTTGGTATGCTGTAAAAGTGCCATCCTATACATATCTAGTTTGTGCACATTAGTGACATAAAATTAGTTGGAACTGAAAATTGGGCAACTTATTTTAAGTGCTCCTGAGGGCTTTTCTAGATGGGACAAATGTGTCAGGAATCTGGAATGTTGGTTTGCAGCTTTGACACTCACAGTTTCGATTATTCGCGAGGTCAGGGCTACTGTACACACACTCCTCATCCCTCCTGGGCTTTTCCCCAGGGAGGGAAAAAGCCCGGGAGGGAGGAAGGATGCAAGCGCCAATCCTGCCCCTTTCCAGGAAGGAAAGCTGTCTCTTTCCTCAAGCTGCTCTCTGCCTTGGGAAAGGGTTTGGGGAAAGTGAACAACACCCTCTTTCTGCCATTGCAAGGCTTCAGAGAGCTTTCTGGAGCTCCCTGAAGCCAAGTTGGAAGGGAAGGAAGGAGCCACAAATGTGTGCTCCCTTGCCCTTCCAGGGCCTCTGAGAGCTTGTTAGAGCTGTTTGAGGCTTCAGAAGGGTACTCACTGCTCTTGCCCCCGCTTTATTTGTGAATTTTGATTTTTGAGGGGGTCTTGTGCCCCTAACTCCCGTGAATGTCAAGGCTCGACTGTATAGTACATCAGTGAAATAATACTCTTGCTTTGTAACTGAAGATTTTTTTTAGAGAAATCAAGGGATTTTCCAAATTGGTTTATAGAAGGGTGAGTTCTCAAGATATAGCACATTGTGTTTTGCTTGGTTCTGTTGTTTGTTATTGCCTCTGTCTACTGGATCCATTGTTTTGTGGTGCTGTTTGTAGTTATTTATTGGGTCTACACTTGGGTTCCTCCAACTTTTTTTAAAACTGGGATGTTGTTTATCTAGGTGGTGCAGTAGTTTGAAGGTCAGTTTTTCTCCTTTCTTATATTAATTCCGCCTTCCCGTTGGGGTTATGGTATTAACACTGCAAAAGTGTCCATTTAACGGATGTACTGTAGCACTACAATTACATGTAAATCAAAGAGAAGGAAATTTGTCTTTCAGACTATAGGATTATCTCAGCAAACTATGATGCAGTTTTTAATTTTTTTAAGAGTCCTAAAGCAAATCCATGAAATAGATACAAACTACCCCTCCCCCCAAAAAATAGTGGAATGAAAGGACAACAAGTGTCAAAACCCAAAGAAATGTGTCTTGAGAATTCGCTGTTCTTTAGATCAGTTTTGAAGAACACTGGATTCAGTGGGATTTACTTAATGGTAAAGATGTAGAAGTACACCCTGAGTTCATAAGTTGGGCCTTAATAATGGTGTTGCTGAAGTTACACAGTTTTCAGTTTGCATTGATCTTGATTCTGTGGTGCCCTCTAAGATTGTCATCCTATAGCAGCAGCTTCTTAAATGGCTTCTGTGGAGCTGGAAGAACATTTAAATTGTCCAACTACGTAGAAAGAAAGGCAGTCTTATAGGAATCGGCTTATACACCTATGCTTATCAGGACAAGGTCCTGTTGCGGCATTATGGTTGTGAAACTTTAAGGTTTGTGCTAGAGTTATGTATTTTAGTGGCGTGCATAAGGAGCTGTCAGAAATCATCTTAGGCAAATTTCTCCAGAGGTCTGTAACACCCCAACCCATTACATCCCCATCCCCCAGTCTGGCTACTTCAGTTTTTTTCGGTTTCTGCACTTATACCAGCTGAGTATTTTGTTGTTTCTGATCTCAACGGGATCTTGGTGTAGACAGATAATGTTCTCCCAGACTTTTGTGTGCATGTGCCTTCAAGTGGCCTGTCGACGTATGGCAACTTCATGAATTTTACATAAATAATCAGAGATGACTTTGCTAGGTCCTTCCTCTGAAATATTGCCTACAGCACCTGATATTTGTGGTGGTCCCCCATCCAAGCACCACCAGAATGGACCCTGCTTATCTTCTGGATCAGAGGGGATCTGGTGCCTTTAGAATATTTACATCCTTGAGAACTGTTTATTGGTAAACGGCTTTCTCAGGGCTATGAGACTGTTATTGTTTAAGCCATACAGTGTGTTTAGTACAACTGCAGCTTTTATCTTCTTGGCAATTGGCATTTTTAAGCACTCACAAAAAAGTTAATGAAGTTATAACAAATAATTTGAAAGTTAATGTGTGTATCTGGGTGCATGTGCAGCAGAGTGCAGAACTCAGAGGATAAAAATATAATAGAGTTACTTCTAAGGGATAATAATCAATTCTAGTACTGTAATGCCAATATTTTCCAAGATATAAAAGGATGAACATCTTGGAAATTATTAAATCACATCTTTAGCAAAATTATGGAAAAGCAGTTTGAAGACATTTGCTTGAGAATAGGAATGTTTGCATTATATACTTCAATTAGACCTCTGTAGTTCAATCTTTTGCATTTTTACCTTTTGAGTATCAATGTGATAATGTTACTTTTGGCATGTGTAGTAATTCATATATTTTTAAGACCTATCTTTTTATTTTTTTTGTTTTGGAGTACACATTCTTTGTAAAATACTTTGAAGCCGCTTCAAAAAGAATATAACAATTGCAGAAAATACATGGAATACCTACCCTCAAGTCGACCCCAACTCATTGTGACTCTGTGGATGAGACATCTCCAGTTCTCCTGTGTTCTGCTGTTCTGTTTAGATCCTGTGAATTCAGGCCTGTGACATCCCTGAGTGAATCTAGTGGTCTTTCTCTTTTTCTGTTATTTTCTACATTACCTAGCATTGTTGTCTTTTCTAATGAGTCCTGCCGTTTCAAGATGTGGCCAGAATGTGACAGTCTCACTTTCATCATCTTGTCTTCTGGCGAGAGTTTAGGTTTGATCTATTCTAGGATCCATTTGTTTGTCTTTTTGGCCATACAAAATAGTTTTTGGCCAAACTGATGCTCCAAAATCGACTTGGGATTTTATTGTTTTATATGCTGGTGTCAGTTAACTTGAAAACACGGGGAAAAATTAAAGAGTGACCCATTACTTCTTATACTGCTAGTATTAAATAAAAGAAAGGTTTTCTTTCAGAATTAATTAACAGTGATTTACTGAAATAAAAATACTTGGGAGGTTTTGGTTTTGGGGAAAGATATTGAATATTCATGCCACGGAATGTTAAACTAGTTTACTTGGACATAAAGTTCACTGGGACATAATCCCTGGTAACTATGTTTAGAATTGCAGCCATAAACTAGGCTCATAGCTGTGAGAGGCAGACCTGTTAAGCACTTAGAATTTAGACCTTTGGTTTGTTGCCTTTAGACTATTTCTAAAGCATGATTCTGCAGTGCAGTGTGCTAGTCTCCATGTAGAATGCTGCTGAAGATTTTTTTTCTTTCTTTCACAGAGAGAAATCTCAGTATAGGAGAAAACATTGTGTACACTGCCACGTTTATATCCACAAGAGCCAGAATGAATTGTCTTAAATCACCATAAAAAAGGCATGTTCACACCATTATGAAGTCAATGTTCCTTTAAAAAATAATTTACAACCTCCCTGAAAAAGTATTCATACAATTTAAAATGTTGGTTTGCAACTAATTGTAGCATTTACATTAGTTACAGCTATGTTTTGCTTTTATTTATCATGCAGCTTGTAAGAGTAATGCCGAACTATAACTGCTGGAGGGGAAATGTGCAATTATGAAACTAATTGATTTTTATTGTTGTTTCTCTGTACAGACGTAGAAAATGCTAAGTGAGATTACACAGGAAGCCTAGCAGTATAACTCCTTGCTTTAAGAATTAAATCCCACTGTATTCAGTTGGTCTAATTCTCAAATACAAGTATGTTTCAGGGTAAAGCTGCAGTCATATGCACATGTACAAGGGAATAAATCTCAGCAAAAGCAGTGAGACTTGCTTCAGAATAAACATATAAAAGATTACTTTGCACATACGAAGAACACTGCAGAATGTGGTGGCAGTAACTGAACATAATTAACAGTGTTCAGTTAATCCCTCTTCATTTGTGGCTTTGATTATTTGCAGATTTGATTAATATGTTCTCTTTAGGAATTTCTAGGTTCTCCTGTGCAACTCTGCCAGATGTTGACCACAAAGATGCACTGGAGGACTTAGAGATTCTTAGAGAAAGCACTTCTCAAGGGATTTGTAGGTCCTCCAGCATGATTCTTTGGTCAACTTCTTCTGTCAAATGTTGACCATAGATTTACACTGGAGGACCTACAGATTCCTAGAGCAGTGTTTCCTTAGGTAAACAAAATAATGATATTTTATTTGCAGTTTTTCCACTTTCATGGGAGTGCTTTGCCCCTAATGCCAGTAAATGCGGATGGCTCACTGTACCTGCATGCAGTCAAACACAGATTGATTTGGAATGTAGAGTTACAGATTTCCAGTACTTGAAAGCTGCATCACTTACAGAAGTCATGTGGTTAGATAGCATAAAAAGCAGTGGATGTTTCTGGTAAGATCAAGGATGGTGTTTCCTGTAGACTAGTATCTGTAATGACAGTTCTGGATGCAGTAGGAGGTGACTTACTGGGTTTTATTGTAATGCTTGATCTCAAAAGTTAGAAGTGTCTCATTGCTTCTTTTTACCAAAAAACAAACAAACAAAAAACAGGGATTCAGTCTGTGGTGAAAGGGACAAAGATGTAGTTTGAGACTATTATACCTGTTCATTGGGGTATAATCATCATTGAAATCATAGAATCATAAAGTTGGAAGAGACCGCAAGGGCCATCCAGTCCACCCCCCTGCCATGCAGGAAATCCAATCAAAGCATCCCCAATAGATGGCCATCTAGCCTCTGCTTAAAGACCTCCAAGGAAGGAGACTCCACTACACTCCGAGGGAGTGTGTTCCACTGTTGAACAGCCCTTACTGTCAGGAAGTTCTTCCTAATGTTGAGGTGGAATCTCTTTTCTTGTAGCTTGCATCCATTGTTCCGGGTCCTGTTCTCTGGAGCAGCAGAAAACAAGCTTGCTCCCTCCTCAATATGACATCCTTTCAAATATTTAAACAGGGCTATCATATCACCTCTTAACCTTCTTTTCTCCAGGCTAAACATCCCCAGCTCCCTGAGTCGTTCCTCATAGGGCAAGGTTTCCAGATCGATTGGGCATCCTTCTGAATATACCTGAACAGGATTGGGTTTGATCAATTTCCATTAAATGTAGATTCCATGGTAAGCAATGCTGTTTTTTGAGACATAATTGAAACACAACTTAATTTTTTAAAAATTAAAACTCCTTTTCTTTTTTTGTTTTAAAAAGCCATTGATGTTTTTCAACTGTGCTAAGTACATGGCCCAGGAGAAGACAAAAAGTCCTGAAAGTAACTAACTGTACTGTTGTGTCCTTGAGCATTTTTATTTATTTACTTACTTAATTTTGCGCTTCATACTGAGAAGCAATGAATTTGAAGCATTTTTGGAAGCTACTGTTCCTAGCTGCAAACATTTCACTAGAAACCAGGAAAAATAACTCCAGTGGGAAAGACATTCTTTGACTCTTCCACTGTCTAATACATTTGTGACACAGATAGTATGAGACATTGTGATTTGGCTGAAAGCTCACATGCCAAGTCAGATAAGGCAGCTTGAAAAATATTTTCTGTCTTTGAGATACAATAGTACATTCCTTTTTTCTTCCTCTTATTTTTTGTGCACACAAACTACGAATACCAAAGAATCCCCCCCCCCGGTTTACCAACAAGAGTGACCTTGAGCAAGTCACACTCTTTCAGCCACAGAAAAAGGCAAAGGCAAACCCTCTCTCTTGCCAAGCAAACTCTGGGGTAGGCTCGCCTTAGTATTGCCATAAGATGAAAACGACTTGAAAGCACATGGTAAAAACAGCAGCATAATAGCAAGTAGATTTCTATACTGCTTATCAGTGCACTTAAGCACATATGCATTCTCAAGCCCCATTATAGTTGATGGGGCAGGGCAAACACTCATATTTGCAGAAAATTCTAGCCTGCTGTTACAGCAGACCCACTATATATTGTAAGTCAGTAGTAACTTTATAAGATCCTAAAGTATAAAGATAAACAACTGAGCACTGAAGTTAGAATCGTCCAACCCATTGTATTTCCCACCACTGCATATGGATGTGAAGGCTAGACAGTGAGAAAAACCAATGAAAAGAAAATCAACTCAGTTCAGATACGATGCTAGAGAAGAGTACTGTGGATACTGTGGACAGCCGAAAAGACAAACAGATGGTCCTTGAACAGATTAATCGGGAACTCTCCCTGGTAGCCAAGATGACAAACTGAGGCCGTCTTATTTTGCCACATCATGAGAAGGCATGACTCATTAGAAAAGACAATGATACTAGAGAAGGTAGAAGGCAGTAGAAAGAGAGGAAGACTGTATGCAAAATGGATAGACTCAGTCAGGAAGGCCATGGGCCTGAATCTACAGGACCTGAGCAGTGGAGGACATAGGAGCTTGGAGATGTCTCATCCACAGGGTCACCATGAGTAAGGGCTGACTTGAGGGCTGTTAACAACAACAAACTTCTTCAATTTCTGTCCAAGGGCCCATTTACACTACACAGTTATTACACTATGTTGTTGTTGTGTGCCTTCAAATTTTTTCTGACTTATGGCTACCCTAAGGCAAATCTGTAATGAGAGTCCTTTTTGGCAAGATTTATTTGGAGTGGGTTTACTACACCCCTCCTTGAAGGCTCAGAGAGTGTGATTCATCCAAAGTGGATTTCTTTGGCTGAATGAGGATTTGAATCTTGTTTTCCCATAGTGCTAGTCTAACATTCAGACCATTATACCATACCTGCTGTATTCTAGGTCAGTTGCTACAGTAATTTATAAAATCCAGAGATTAGCTGTTTAGGAGAGGATATTTAGAATTTTCAGTCAGAGGGATCTAGTGCATATCCAAACTGCAAGCCCTGGAATTTCATATGATACTGCCGTGGCTGTTATAGTGATATAGAGTCATCCTTCTCTGTTCGTGGGGGATCTGTTCTGGACCTCCTGCGAAATAGAAAAAATGTGGATATTCAAGCCCCATTGAGTCTAATAGTGGTGTGCAGCCTTGCACGCTCACCATTTTATCCTTCCTGGCTTGCTGTCCGTGGAAATGTAAAACCGTGAACGGGAAGTCTGCAAATGGGGAGGGATGACTGTATAGTGCTATATTTGTATAGTGGGAGGTCCCAGGTCCTTTGTTCTGAAAAGTAGGAAAAAGATGGGAAAAGAGGTAAAATTCCATGTTTCCAACTCCAAGATGTACAATCTAAACTTAATAAAGGAGACAAGATGGAGGGAGATAAAAGGCTTTTAAAAAAAATGTTTTTTCAAAAATCAGAGTGAGATACAGTGCCTTATAGAGGTAGTGACCCCCCCCCCCCCTTTGACTTTTCAACATTTTGTTGTACTACAGTGTGGAATTGAAAAGGATTTACCTGGTAAGTATAACAACCTGACGTATGCAAGATGGTCAATACTGTGAGGGTACCAAATATTGTTGCAGCAGATAAAGAAACAAAAATAATCTGGTGCTTCTTGGCTGCCACAATATTTATCCCCTTTGCTGTGACATGCCTAAACCAATCCTGGTGCAGCCATTGCCTCCAAAAGTGGTTGAATAGAGTGTTGTTGTTGTTGTTGCTGTTGTGTGCCTTAGTTCTGACTTAGATAACCATAAGGTGAACATATAATTGGGTCTTCTTGGCAAGATTTGTTCAGAGGAGGTTTGCTATTGCCTTCCCCTGAGGCTGTGAGAGTGTGACTTGCCCAGTGTCAACCAATGGGTTTCCATGATCAAGCTGGGAATCGAACCTTGGTCTCCAGAGTCATAGTCCAGCACTCAAACCACTATGTTACATCACAGCCATATGAGCTCACATTAATCATATTGTATACACTCATGTATAAGTCTAGAAATCCTCCAGAGCACTGTTAAATGTGTTACTATACAATTTAAATGAAGAGGAATCTTTCAGCACTTTTGAGACTAACTGAAAGATGGAAGTTGGGATCAAGCTTTCATTGACTTGAGCCTACTTCCTCAGATGCATGCATTATAAAATTTAAAGTGTACAGTCATCCCTCCATATTTGCGGATTTGATATTTGCGGATTTTATTATTCACGGATTTCATTAATATGATCTCTCTAGGACTGTCTAGGTCCTCCAGTGCAACTCTGTGGTCAACTTTAACTAAAAGTTGCACTGAAAGACCATTTGTAGCTACTCTTGTGCCATTCTATGGTCAGTGTATGTTGGACATTGACCACAGAGTTGCACTGGAAGACCTAGAGATTCCTAGAGAGGTGTCCTCTCAGAGAAAAACATGGTGTTTTTGTTATTTGTGGTTTTTCCATATTCACAGGGATCTTGTTCCCTTAACCCTAGCGAATATGGAGGGACAACTGTATATGCACAGCACTGCCTAAAGAAGGATCTGGATTGATCTGCAGTGAGCTGGGAAAAGCTTTCCAACTAGATGTTCCACAAAGCAGGCTTTACGGAAGAGTCACAAGAGCAAAGCCATTGTAGAAACAAAACCACAGCAAAGTCCTTTTGAAGTTGCCAAAATAGATATGGGACACACTGACAATATATGGGCAAATGTGTCTGGTCTGATGAGACCAAAATTGAATTTTATTGGCCTTGCATCAAAATGCCACATGTAATTCAAAGGTAATACTTTAATACTTATTGCCCTGAGAGCACCTGCTCCACATGAAGCATGGTGGGGGCAGTATCATCTTGTGGAAATATTGTTTGTTCTGCAGGCACTGGGGAACTGGTTAGGACTGAGGGCAAGGTGGATTTAACCAAATACAGGAGGAATAGTTGTTTCCATCTGCAAAGGACTGGAACTGGAGTAGAGGTTCATCTTCCAGCAAGACAAGCCATAACTCACAACCAAGTAACACTTGTAATCTAACTTGAATGTCTTACAATGGCCCAGTTAAAGCAGTCAGAGTGAGGCTTTGTGGCAAGATTTTAAGGATGCTTTCTTCTTCGTGGTCTCTGCGAATCATACAAATGGGTTTTACTGCGCCTGCGCAGTACTGTCGGAAACTTCTGGAATCACTGGGCAAAGTACACTTTGCAACAAAATGCAACTTTTTGGTGGTAGCTCCGCCCACCCGTTATAAGGCCCCTGCCTTCCCACTCTTTCCCCAGTTCCTTCTTTCCGCCGCGTTTGCTGCTGTTGGAACTTCGCTTTGCTCTTTCTATTCGGATCACTGGCTATTGACTTCGGACCGTTCTTGACCATTCTTGCGTGTTACCTCCTCATTGTACTCTGACCTCGGACTGTGTTGACCATTCTTCGTCTGTTCTCCCCATTGTACCTCGACCTCGGACCGTCTAACTACGTTATCGCCTCGGAATGTCGCCTCCATTCAAGAAGTGTGACATCTGCGGGGGCAAGCTCACTGTTCAAGACCCCCACACCTCCTGCTTACTTTGCCTGGAAAAGGACCATGATATGAAGGCTTGCCAGCTCTGCAGGTCCATGACGTCCCAGGCAAGAAAAAATTGGGAGTCTTGCTTGACATCAGCAGTAGCTCTCGGTAAGGTGCAAGGGGAGGTCTCTCGCCCGGCGTTGGCTCCGTCACCTTTGACCGTCCCACTGGGCCCCAAACCCCGGGAGAGCTCGTCCACCTCCGTCTCCGCGCCCCCGGCTCCTTCTCAGCCTTCTTCGGGTGCCCATGATCTGGACAAGCCCAGATCCTCTGACAAGCCCCGACAAGTGGTCCGCGACCCAGACAGGTCCAGTACCACCGACAGGTCCTCTAAACACCCCCACAAAAAGTCGGAGTCTGAGGCTGCGGCGGCTGCCGCTCCCCCGGTGGAGTCATCCTTGACCACGAAGACAGTCTCCACCTCGGGTTCTGGCCGTGAAGGTTCCGTCCCACCCAAGAGGCCAGGTGACTCTTCGAAAAAGGCTTCCAAACATAAAGAAACGCCTGTCCCGGCTTCTGGCTCGGTGGAACCAGGAATTGCGGGACCAAGCCACGCCTCTTCTAGCTCCGGAGGCAAGACTCCCAGGTCGGCGCTAGTGGAACTGGAAGATAACCCCTTTTCCCCTCCGGAGACTCCTAAGAGCTCCAAGAGGAAGGCTACTGCTCCCGAGTCCACTTCAGTTGCCCGGAAGAAAAAAGAAGACCCATGACAGCACGTCCGGAGAAACCCCGGCGCCGGCAAAGCCTTCCAAAGGGTCAGGTCATGCCTCAGGCTCAAAGCACCGGTCTCCATCCCGTTCTCCAAGTTGAGTGCCCAGCACACCGGTACCTGCAGTGCGGCCCTCATCATCCTCTTCCCGGCCCCGGGAAGAGTGCATCCAGCTAGATAATGTGACAGCCCCAGGCTCCCCAGATCTCCTGGTCATCCCTGTGGAAAACTCCGAAGATGAGGCTCGGCGCTCTCCAACTCCGGTCCCGTGCCCGTCACCCAAGCACACATCGGACCTTTGTCCAACCAACCCTGATGTGTTTTACGACTCCGAGACAGACAAATATTATATGGCGGTTCCCAGGGAAACCGCCCTGCGCACCTTTCATGAAGGACGTCGGCGACAGATCCCTAGATCGAAGCCCCCGGCAGCGTCGACGGAGCCTCCCAGACCGGAGATGGCAGGGGTCGCCGAGGGGCGGGCTGAACCCAAGGCCAGGGCGCCTCAAGAACCATTACGGGCCCAAGACCTGAGGATCCAGTCTGATACGGAATCAGACCTGGAGATAGTGCCTTCATCGGCCTACCAGTCGGACGATGAGATGTCTCTTCAGGATTCTCCTCAAGACATGCATCATCCCGACCCTGCCTCTCCTACAGACGACCTTCGGTCCTTTGCCGAGCATGTCATCAAGATGACCAGGGCCTTGGACATCCAGCTCGCTTATCCGGATGAGTCGGCGCAGGATCCGGTCGAACGCCAGGTCCATGGCCGCGTCCCAGCGCCTCCATCCATCCCTCTCTTGCCTTCGTTGGAGACGATCCTGAAGAGATCATGGGAAAATCCAGCTGCGTTGACTGGGACTTCGCGCAAGGTAGAAGCTCTATACCGCGTCGCCCCCGCTAGCTGTGCTTGGCTGTCCACCCATCCCAGGCAGAATTCAGCAATCGTGGAGGGAGCCCAGGTCGCCTCTACTCATAAGCAGGCCACTTCCCCTGTGGACCGTGAGGCCCGCAAGATAGATGGCCTAGCTAAAAAGGCATATTCCGCCACGTCCCTTGCTGTGAAGGCGGTTAACTACATGGCTTGTATGGGTGCTTACGTACAATCTCTTATGGAGGAGATCTCACCGATCATCCCGGACGTTCCCGATGACACCCAGAGAAAGCTTGTGGAAATAAGAGATGAAACGCATTCCATTGGGGGCTGGCTCATCACAGCTTCAAGGAATGTCACAGATTGCGCAGGAAGAGCCATGTCTGCATCAATGGCCCTTCGCCGCCACGCCTGGCTTCGCGGTTCAGACCTCAACCCTGGAGTCAAGGCTGCCATCGAAGAGATGCCCCTCGACGGTTCGGGCCTCTTCCACGCGGACACGGACGATCGGTTGAACAGAAAGTTCAAGATGAAAGCGGCTGCCAAGAAACACGGCATGTCCTCCTCGTCGTCGGTTCCGTTTCGGAAGAAACAGCGCCCATGGCAGCCCCAAGGTCAGTCCCTTAGACCCGCAGGCCAGGACTGTCCATACCAGCAACAAGGGCCCTAGCGTTCCAGGTACCCTTCACAATCCTCCTCCTCCTCTGGTAGGCGCGGCGGCCCACCTCGCTACCGTAAGGGCCGTAGGCAGGATGGCGACCAGACCAAGAAAAGGTCTTGAAGCGTACCGGCGCACTTCGTCCCCACCCCGTTTTTCCTAAATATTCTGCAGCCCTTCTTTAACACCTGGGCTTCCATCACGACAGACTCTTGGGCACTTAACATCGTCCGTAGGGGATATGCCCTCGAATTCGAATCCCTTCCCCCAAAGGGCAGGTTTCTGTCAACCCTACCCTCGGACACCCTTCTCGACGAAGTGCGCGCTTTGATAGCAAAGGGGGCCGTCTCTTCAGTCCGTCAGGAGGACCTGAAGGGAGCCTTCTTTTCAAGATACTTTACGGTTCCAAAACCAGACGGCGGAACCAGGCCGATCTTGGACCTCAGAGACTTGAACTCTTTTCTTCGGTACCGCTGTTTCCAGATGGTAACTCTATCTTCCATTCTACCTCTTCTTCACCAGGAACTCTGGTTCGCCACAATAGACCTCAAGGATGCCTACTTCCACATAGGAATCCGAGAGTCCCACAGGAGATTCCTCACCTTCGCCGTTGGCCCCAATGCCTATCACTACAACGTTCTCCCCTTCGGTTTAGCCACGGCTCCAAGAGTCTTCACGAAGTGTATGGCACCGGTGGTAGCCTATCTCCATCAAAAGGGCTACAGAGTCTTCCCTTACTTGGACGATTGGCTCCTGGCAGCCGACTCAGAGGCCGACCTCATGGACTCCATCGACTTCTCACTGACGATGCTCAGATTGCTAGGTCTAGTGGTGAACTTGGAAAAGTCCTGCCTCAAACCGGCCAAACAAGTATGTTTCATCGGGGCGGTCCTCGATTCCGACGATTGCGTCGCATATCTCCCTCGGGACCGTTTCCTAGCACTTCAATCCTCTATCAGGCCACTCATGATGCACAGAAGGGCCAGGGCCAGAGACGTCCAAGTAGCCCTAGGTCACATGGCCTCAACCACGTTTGTAACACCGTGGGCAAGGCTCCGGCTCAGGCCCCTCCAAAGATGGTTTCTCTCGGTCTTCAACCCAGCTTCAGACCCTCCTCTCAAGTGGCTCACGATTCCGAGGCCCATCGCATCCTCTCTCAAGTGGTGGCAAGACTCCCAAAACGTCTGCGCAGGCTTACCTTTCTGCCCGCCCCAACCACAGCTAACTCTAACGACGGATGCCTCATTAGAGGGTTGGGGAGCCCACATTCTCGATCTCAGCGTGAGAGGAAAGTGGTCAATGGACGAAAAATACCTCCACATCAATGCGTTGGAGATGCTGGCAGTAGAGAAGGCCTTGAGAGCCTTCGAAGAGACGGTAACCAACAAGGTAGTCCTTCTCAGGACGGACAACACAACGGTGCTTTATTACATCAACAAGCAAGGGGGCACCAAGTCAAGCACGTTACTAGACATCACTCTACGAATCTGAGCTTGGTGCATCCCGAAAGGAATCCTGCTCCAGGCTGTCCACCTCCCGGGCGAACAAAACGATCTGGCAGACCAGCTCAGCAGGACGTCGTCGGTATCCCACGAGTGGAGACTCCATCCAGAGACAGTGGCCGACATCTTCAACCAATGGGGGAACCCGTCGATCGACCTCTTTGCAACCGACGACAACACACACTGTCCCCAGTTCTGTTCCAGAACGCGCAGCAGGAACTCCCTCGGAGACGCGTTCGCCTTCTGCTGGTCGGGGAACATGCTCTACGCATTTCCCCCATTCCCGCTGATTGTCCGAGTGGTGGCCAAGTTAACCACAGACCACTCGGATGCGATCCTCATCACACCGTGGTGGCCCAGGCAACCGTGGTTTCCGTCCCTACTACACCTGTCAAGGAGAACCTGGCTCCGTATCGAACCTCGCCCGGATCTGCTCACGATCCAGGACGGACGAGTTCGTCATCCGGACATCGATCACCTCCCGCTAGTGGCTTGGCGGCTTTTCCCTTAACGGCGTTACCTGACCCGGTGCAGAGGATAATTTTGGCTGCCCAAAGACCTTCAACCCGCAGGTCGTATGCCTTCAAGTGGAAACGATTCATGCAGTTCCTGGCAGAGAGAGACCTCACTCCGGATCAGGTCTCAACTCCTGTCCTCCTGCAATTCCTCATGGAGCTGCTGGAGGCCGGTCTCAGCGTGACCTCCATCAAGTGCTACTTGTCCGCAATTTGCTCACATTTCCAGTTTAAGGGTAGGCCTTCCTTTTTTAGAGATCCCCTAGTGAAGGGTTTCCTTAAGGGTTGCGGGAACCTTTACCCTCCAGTGTCGACGCCGACCCCAGCTTGGAGTTTGGACACCGTACTGAAGGCTCTACAACAAACCCTTTGAGCCTATGGCCACTACGGACTTGAGACTGTTAACCTGGAAGACTGCCTTTCTAGTGGCCATCACATCAGCCCGCTGTGCAGGTGAACTTTGTGCCTTACGGAGGGACCAGCCCTTTTTAAGGTTTCATAAGGACAAAGTGGTCCTCCGTACCGACATTACTTTCTTGCCAAAGGTAGTGTCTGCCTTTCATTTGTGCCAGGACATTGTATTACCTACTCTGGCCTCGAACCCGATAACGGAGGTAGAACGAACTTTACACTTACTGGACGTTAGAAGGGCTTTGGCCTTCTACTTGGACAGAACATCGGGTTTGAGCCACTCCGAGAGACTGTTCCAGTGCTACTCGGAACCAAGGAGGGGTCTGCCGGTATCACCGCAGAGGTTTTCAAAATGGGTGGCTGAAACCATCCACCTCTGCTATCAACTGATGGGTAGACCCCCTCCTGCCAGGGTTCGGTCCCATTCCACCAGAGCGGTAGCTGCATCCTCCGCTTTTTTGACTGGGGTTCCCTTGGAGGATGTCTGTAAAGCTGCGGTTTGGTCCCAGCCAATGACTTTTATTAAACATTACAGGCTGGACACAAGGGCCAAACGGGACGCAGCGTTTGGAAGGGCTGTGTTGTTCTCAGGGCTACATTAATGTGAGATGTCTATGTTATGATGTTGTTGTCCACAGAGTTTAAATTTCACCTTGGCTCAATCTAAGGAAGTTTTACTTATACAACCCTTCCATCATGCAGGGTCTGACTGACTGTGTTGTTTCTGTATTCATGAAATTTCTTAATTATTGCACTCTTGTTGATGCCAAGTATTATGCAGGTGACTGTGTGTTCCTACAGTTTTTCTACAGTTATGCATTATTTATGTATGCAGTCTATGTGACCTAGTGTTTGGGCCTTAAATTATTACTGAAATAATGACCACAGGCTCATTGGTCCCATGCTTTATTGTAATCAATAAACCACTTCTTTGAGACATCCTGGTTTCAGGACACTCCCTCCGCCGCTGGTTCAAGCTTGTCAGTCTAAACCCATTTGTATGATTCGCAGAGACCACGAAGAAGAAGGACAGGTTGCATACCTGTAACAGTATTTCTTCGAGTGGTCATCTGCGAATACATACAAATCCCGCCCATCCTCCCCTTAGTGTCCTGCTCTTTATTGGCTCATTTCAAGTTGCTTATGCGGCGTAAAGTTTGGAACTGGGGAAAGAGCGGGAAGGCAGGGGCCTTATAACGGGTGGGCGGAGCTACCGCCAAAAAGTTGCATTTTGTTGCAAAGTGTACTTTGCCCAGTGATTCCAGAAGTTTCCGACAGTACTGCGCAGGCGCAGTAAAACCCATTTGTATGTATTCGCAGATGACCACTCGAAGAAATACTGTTACAGGTATGCAACCTGTCCTTTTGCCAGCAATCTTCATCCAACCTTGCAGAGTCAGAATTTTGCCACAAAGAATGGGTGAAATCACAGAATCCAGATGCACAAACCTGATAGATAGTTTTAATTCTACACAGTAAGCCATCTAAATACAGTGGTGCCTCGGGATACGAAATGATCGCGTTACGAAATTTCCGGGATACGAAAAAGTTGGATTGGCAAAAACTGTTTCGGGTTACGAAATATTTTTCGGGTTACGAAATTCATTTCGGCGCGAAATTCAAATGCTGCTATAGGCTTTCCAGTGCTAACGGAGTATTTCGGGTTACGAAATTTTCGGGTTACGAAAGGAATGGCGGAACGAATTAATTTCGTATCCCGAGGCACCACTGTAAAATAAAATAGAGGCCCAAGAAAACTTGAAGCTGAAATTGTTGCCAAAGGTTTTCTACCAAATATTGACTCAGAGAAGCAAATACTTGTACAACCAGCAGTTGTTTACTTAACTTCTCTGCTACAATAAAAATACTTTGTATCTTTAGCCAAAAAACCCGAAGGCACCACATCCTGTCTGATCCTGGAAGCTAAGCAGGGTCAGCTCTGTTTAGTATTTGGATGAGAGAGAGGCTGCCAGCAAAACCAGGTGCTGTAGTCTGTATTTCAGAGGAAGGAACTGGAAAAACCACCTCTGAGTATTCCTAACCTAAGAAAACACTTTGAAATTGATGGAGTCACCATATGGACAGGTGACTTGAAGGCATGCATGTACGTACGCACACACAGAGTGTGAAGTATCTTGTGTTCACTGAGCGTCAACAATGCCAATGAAATCCATTCTGTTCCCGGTCTCTAACTCAACAAGATATTGAAAAGGCACTGTAAACTTTTCTGTTTAAAACATTTTTGTACCCATTAAAGTTTAAAACAAATATCCTGAAGCCTGTAATTGGGTGTAGTCCCAGGGATCTTAACTTCACTTTCTTAAGCTTTTGATTTCTGATAAATGTGAATATCTATGATGCTACCCAGCAGACTCTGGGAATTTATTTTTCATAGAGAAGAGACACTAGTGTCTCTTGTTTCTAGCAAATTTTCAAAATTGTTATGTTGTTACAGCTTGTCACAGCTTTGATCCTATGCATTTTTACACAGAAGTATGATTATATTTCTCATGAGTTTGCTTCTAAATAGGAATGCTTAGGTTTGTAGCCTAAGCCATCAAGTAAGTGATGTCCTTGCTTTATATCCTTGGGCCTGTCTAAACAATGAAAATACTCCTTGTTCGAATCAAATAGGCTGCAGTAGACTACATGCGATTCAGAGAAATTAGCATAATGCACTTATGTGTAGACTAGCCGGCAGACTCATGTTTCATAATTCTATAGTGATAAAGGCATGGATAAAGATGTCTGATTATGTTCTTTATGAGGAATGCTCTGGTTCGTGGCCAATAATGCTTTAATTCTTAATGTAACCAGTTAAGACATTTCCTTGTTCAGAAAGGTTATATATATTTAAAAACACTAAAAAGATTCAAAACAAATGTTTCAGTCATTCAGCCCAGATTATAAAGCAGAGTGTGAAGTAAAGAAAAAGGTAACTATTAATAGAAAGACCACTGTCCTCTTGCTCTTAGCCAAAGATGTTTTCTTCCTCCATGCAGAATCTGTAGTTTTCTGCTTAGTGAGTCACTCTTTTGCTTGTTGTCTCCAGATATAGTTGAAATTACCAGTTGTTTTCACATAAAACTATTAGCTAGCATGCAGATATTGATTATTTTTCGTGTCTTTTGAACTGCTGAGGTTAGAATTGGGTGTCTTCTAGGCTAAGAAGAAGTCCTCACCTCTTAGAGATTGGAGGCTGGTGTTCCAATTAGATTTCTCCCCAGCATTGTCTTCATTACCTTCTAAAATCCCTATTTCAGTTTAAAATGTGCTTTCTTCAATAAAATTCCCACCAATAAATGCAGTATAATCCTAAAAGAAGTCAAGGAGATATGAAAGAAATAGTATTGGAAAATTAATCCCTTCATATGTATTATAACCATGTACACCATGAATGTAAAAGGAGGCTGCGTTGTGGCTGTAGGCGCTGCCCTCATTTTGCACATACTTGTTTGAATGTCTAAAGACTCATAATGTTTGTGTGCTTGGGGCAGATTTTACAACTACAGTGATACTCCCTACATAATTAGAATGTGGCCTTTTAGAAATCTTCCCCATTGTGTGAGCATTTGTTGCTTGTTTTCTTTTTCATCTTTGTATTCTGATATAAAATTAATCATGCTATGTAAAACTGACTTTTAAATTTGGTTGACATGTGCAATGTATGTCTTTATTTTACTTCCCATTACAGTATTTAAAAATATTGTTTAATTTCAGAGTTTACAAAACTTTGGCAACATGGTATTAAATCTCACTACATTTTGCTAATGCGTTTGCTATATATATATATCTCTTTCCTGCCTTGTATTATTTATTTCTGAGCCATTTCTGAATTAAAGCTGAAATAAAGACCGTCATCTGTGCAGATAGCATCTTGCCGTTAGCTTGGAAACATTTCAAACTGAACAGTTTACCATTAAGAAGTGTTCATCTAATCCTTGTGATTGTTTCCAAGTATGATCAAGTGTAATGAATGGCTTACTTAGCATATCTAGTTTCTGATTTAATATTTAAAAGGTAGAGCGTTGTATCCTTGTAGACCTACTCAGTAAATTAGGTCTGCCATGTGTAAACCTCCACAGTGTCCCAGATTTCAATAGAATTACAAAAGTTATTAGATAGTGAGTCCCTTTTGGGTGTGCAGCTCTAGTATGCTCAATGACATGCTTGTCAATAAAATATTTCATTCAGGTTGAATTCCTGGTTCTCATATTCTCATGCTCTTATTCCTACCATCTCAGTTTGAAGTTACTGTAATTAATAAACTTCTTTAAGTTGTATAAAAACTTATCCCTGCTACTTGGAGAAGTCCCTTATGTTAAGGAAAAAGCAACATGGGTTATACAGTAAGTGAAATAAAAGATGTATGTGAGAGTCAGAGTGACTCAGCAGAAGCCAATTGAGAACCACACAGGTGTGAATGGTAAAGCAATTACTGTAACAGGTCCTGAATGCCAAGGACAAGAAATGCATAGTGAATAATTGGACACACCTGACAATTGTTAAGTGGTCAAGGCTGAGATGATGAAATCATTAATTGTGGGATGAACAAGGAGAACCAATGGGAATAATGTACACGCCTACTGGGTGGAAACAGACCACAGTAGGTGGTGCCATGCTTTGGCTATAATAATGACTATGGATCCCATTGTATTGTGTGGGTTGGAGTAGTGGTTGTAGAGTTGAGTATTGTTTGGAGCTGTGTATATAGTAGAATAAAGTAGATCTTTTATATAAGACTACTGAGTTGTCTGGTGTCTTGGGTGAAGCTACAAGAACCAGCAGGACCCTGGTGAAGAAGGGTGAAGACTTCTGTGGAAGCAAGAGTGAGAAGGCTTGGAGAGTTTGTCGGGGTCTTCAGCCAGTTCTCTGCAACTCTTGCAAAGATACAACAACTGGCCAAAACTGGTCAGCGTGGTGCACAACCAGGTGGTGAGTTCCAGGCCAGGTGAAGAGCCACAACTCCCATCATCCCTGACACCTTATTTATCTACATGCCATGTTTCAGTGCTTCTTACTTGGTCACAAATTAAGTTGAAGTGACTGTAGGTGTTGTAGTAAAATAACTCACACAGTTTTGAGCTGTTGTCCTTCACAGATTATGTTCAATTCCTTTGGAATATTATATTAAAATACTTAATTCCTTTGGTTGTATATACGTTTCGAAGCTTGCTGAAGGAAAATACACTGAATTCGACTTTTGGAAACAGTTTTTTGTGTGTTCAGTTGGCTGGCTTAGTAACATATTTTTGAAATGACAGAGTTCTCATTTCCATTGGAGAGGTAAATTGGAAAATAAAAGACCACCTGCAATCTAGTCATTAAGCTTGCATTGCTAGGTTCTTTTCAGAGACAAACAGCGGCGGTAGCAAACAGTAATGTTCCAGGCCTATGGTATGATTAGTATTTTATTTTGCCCTAATGAGTAAAATCTTATCTTCAGTAACTCCATGTAACTTATAAAGTTCAAATAGTGAATGCTCACTGTTATATTTACATATACAGTAGCCCTTGCTATCCATTGGGGTTTGGTTCCAGGCACACACACCCTCCTATGGATATCAGAATCCATGGGTGCTCAAGTCCCATTATATGCAAGGATGTAGCAAAATGGTGTGCCTTATAGAAAATGGCAAAATTAAGGTTTGCTTTTTGGAATTTAAAAAATATATATTTGCAAGGAGTCAGTGGTACAATCTGTGGATGCAGAATCCATGGATAGGAGGGCTTGACTGTACCTGGTTTTTCTTTTTTGTCCCACAAATCTGTTTTGTGTACTAAGGATGTTTAGAAAAAAACTATTCCGTTTTTATCTTAATTATTCCACAACTGGTCCAAGATTGCACACTGACTTTTTATGATTATGAATACTTTGAATTTAGGTTTTCCTAATCACTTTCCAACACTACTGCACTTGCTCAAGAGTCTGTAGTTGCTTTCCTGAATTCTGCTCAACTGCTATCCTTTATTATGAAACAGTATAATTTTATTCATATAGAAATTAGGACAGAAAGCCAGAGCATGATGTTGGGGAAGGTACTTTAAAAGAAAGTTGGAAGAAGGTATATGACTTTGGACTGTATGAGGTTGCCAAACTAATGACTAATGTGGAGGTTTTTTTTCTTATGAATAAAACTCAGACAACTTGAAGACAGACATTTCTTAACCTATTTATAGGCTCATGAAGAGACTGTTCTGTTTAGAAACAAAATACAACACTGGGGAGTCTGAGGGATTCCACACTAAACTGTACATACTGTAAATGGAATTGAAATTATAACCCCTTCTTGAACTGTACAGTTAACAAAAATGTTTTTAGCTAATGCTATATACAGTTATAGTGCTATGATTCCACTTTAACAGCCATTATTTTATTATGTGAAGTCTTGGGATTTGCAATTTACTATTCAGAATTCTCAGCCTGATTGCTCTAGTGCCTCACCAAAATATAAACCCCTTGATTCCACAGGCTGTTCAGGGCCAATTAAAGAATAAGGCAAAAGGAACGTAATAGAAGAAAAAGCGATATTGACGTATCTTATATCATATGTTTTTCTTGTGTTCCCTCAGATCATTTCCAACTTATGGCTGGTCTAAGGTAAACATATTGTGGGGTTTTCTTGGCAATCCTTATTCAGAGAGGATTGGCTGTTGCCTTCCTCTGAGACAGAGAGTATGACTTGCCAAGGACCACCTACTGAGTTTCCATGGTTGAGCAGGGATTTGAATCCTTGTCTCGCTGGACCCTAGCCCAGCATTCAAACCATTACACCAGACTGGCTCTCCAAAGAGGAATCATAGTACTTTAGCTGTGTAATGTGAAAAGGCTCTAGAAGAACTAACTGTTCAATTGTCATAAATGCATTGGGTGGAAATGCATTTTTCATGAAGGCAACATCCTGCCCAGAATGCAAAAAGCATTTGACACACATTTCGGCTGGTTGGTTTTACATAGGAGCACTAATGGTTATTTCAGGGTGTTTGCAGTTGGCAGTTCTGACACAGAGAGGAAGTTGAATGATCCTAGGTCTCATTCATATTGAAATCATATTCAGCTGAGAGCCTACTGTCATTGTTGAATCCCTTAGAATCCCATCTTTTGCTGCCTTTGGCAATATTCCTTAATCATTCCTGTTCATCTGCTGCTTGTTTACTTGGCACTCTGCACTTTTCTATGTATATTGTATAGTAAACCCAGATGCTTGTAGAACTCATTAAACTTTCTCAGTGTGGATTTTAATATTTATAAAACATTTTTGAAATATTTAAGCCAATTAAAATATGCAAAAATATCTTCTCAAGGGATTTCCCTGGTTTCATAGATATTGTCAAGGATTTCATACTTCAAAATAAAATTTAACTAACAGATGTTCAAATATGAACACTGTTTTTATCATCTTAGGGCCTACTGAAACAAAAGATTGTTTGCTTGTCTTTGTTTGCTTGTCTTAGACATATTGTTGGAATTAAAATGCATTTCTTAAGTAGATATTGTAATGATATCCATGTACATAACTTTATCAGTTATTTATTTACTTTCCACTGAGATCTCATGAAGACCATTTATGTTCCGTGCCTTACTTTGTAGACAGTCCACTTGGCTGACTGATGAGAAACCTGTGGAACTACTCTCCCTTAGAATTCACAACTGTCTTAACCTGTACATTTTCAGAAAATACCATTAAGGTTTTGTTTTGGCCAGGTTAGGTCTTTACAGGAAATTTTTCTTAAATGTGTACTGACAGTATTTTACTATCTACTCTGAGCTCTTGGAATGTAGTATATTGGAAGATCTAGCATATGTCAACTGCATTTATGAGTTGGATCTTGACATACATTAAGCCAGTGTAACTGTTTCAGTAGGATTGGTTCATTTCAACAGCAATTAAGACTGCTAGATGAAGGCACAGTTATTAGAGTTTAAAATTTAAAATACCTAAGCACAGTATGTTTTCTGAATAAATAAGTTTTAGTTGTAAAATAATTGGGACACAGAAAACTTTATATATGTCAGCTGAATTTCAGTTTAGACATAATCCAAGCCACATACAAGAAATGTACTTTTTGAATAAAAATAAAATCTTAATTAGGTCAATCTCAAAGAGAGTCTTCACAAATTCCTGTTCCATTAACTTCCCCCTGTAGGTGGTTCAAATTTTTTACTATAGCCAGAACATGAAATAATGGTGAATATATATTGTGAATATAGATATGCTGTTGTGTAGGGAGATATATAGGGACTAGGAACCATATGGTTATTTTTGATTCACCATTGACTGATTTTGGCATGCCTTCTCGTATTTTTGATATGTATGTTATGCTGCTTACCTCCTTTGAGATTTCTTTAGGACAAGAAACAAATCAGCATATGTCATTATTGGTCACTTTTAATGCATTCTTTTTTATTTCTTTTTTTAGATCACAGATCTTTCTCTACCAAATTACCTGATGGCTTCTTCCATTGGATTGCTTCCAACTCAGCTCTTAAACTCCTACTTAGGCACCACCTTGCGCACTATGGAGGATGTTATTGCAGAACAAAGTGTTAGTGGGTACTTCATTTTTAGTTTACAGGTAACGTTTTTGGGTTCTTTGTTTTTTGGCTAGGCCTCATTGAGTGATTTACTTTGATAGACTTCTAGAACATTACTGTGTTTAAATGGAAAATCCAACCATTTGCTCAACATATCAGTAAACATATTATTTTGGATTTTTAAGTGATAAAAACAGAAGGGTTTCGCTCCAGGGGAGCAGTAATGCATAACCTGTGATGAGATTGTTATTGGATTTCAACTCACACAATGTATTGACCACACATAGGCCTAACAGAAATTGTTGTCCAGCAATGTGTGGAAGGCACAAGTTGCCTGCCTCTCTACTAGAAGATGGTAGTGGCTGAAGGAGAGAGAAGCATTTTTTGGCTAATTCTCCCTTTTCTTTTACTGAGGGTAGAAGGTCCCCCAAAACTGTAGACCAGATTTTCAAGGAGTACAGGTGTTGCATATGGAGGAGGGAGTTGGTTAGAGTCATACCTGTTCTATTCATGAGACTGTTCCAATAGCAAAAGGGATTTCAATGCTATTTTTTATGGTTGGAAGCAGTTCCCTAGGCCAGGGGTTCCCAAACTTTGGCCTGTTACAGACTGCCAAAATAAAGCTGCTTCGGGTCTCTTTGGAGGTATGCTATTTAAATGATGCATGGGTCCTAAGAGTCTGGAGGTTGTGCCAAAGCCACACTCCATTCCTGAGCACTGGAGTGCAGCTTTTGGTGCAGCTTCCGGATTCTTAGGATGCATGCATCATTTAAACAGCATACCTCCAAAGAGACCCGAAGCAGCTTTATTTTGGCAGTCTGTAACAGGCCTTTGTGACTCGTGGAGCCCTTTTTAGAATCAGTTTCTATGGTGAAACCCCTAAAAGGCCTACCCTATATCTTACAAGTTAATGATGTTTAGGAGTGGTGTTACTTTTTGTTTCTTGACTTTCATTCCATTTTTATTTCTTTCATTTTCCTGGAGCAGCCACAGAACATCTGGGAAGTACACATGCGGAGCCCTAAGGGTTCCTCGGAGTACAGGTTGGGAACCACTACTCTAAGCTAAGTGTGGTTGGCTAAAGAGTAGGGAGCTTTTCAGTAGACTGGACAATAAAGAGAGGAAATTTCTGCTTTAAGAAAGTTCTGAGATATTCACATATCTGCACTGGAAACAAATGGTGGTATATCATAAACAATTTCCCTTTTGTAAAAACTAGTTAGTTTTGCAAGAACTAGTTAGTCTTGCGCCACCAGGAGCCCCTGGTGGTGCAGTGGTTAAATGCCTGTACTACAGCTATTCCCTCACAAACCAGAAGGTTGCGAGTTCAATACTAGCCAAAGGCTCAGGCTCGACTCAGGCTTGCATCCTTCCGAGGTTGCTAAAATGAGTACCCGGCTTGTTGGGGGGGGCAGTTAGCTTACCACTTAGAGACTGCTTAGGTGTTATTAAGCGGTATATAAATGAAGCTGCTATTTATACTGACTAATCTGATGAAATGGTAACATCACTAGAAGTAAGTTAGAAATCATTATGAGCATTGTCATTTATGTCCCAATAAGAGACAGAAGATGAAAATCAAGAAAACACTGCACCATTGTAAGCCCACTGCAATCAATTCCTAAATGACTTCCAGAATAAAATAGTTTTCACTTGCTAGCTTCCCTGGGGAGGGGCGTTCTAAAGCCTGGAAGCAACTGATGAAAAGACCCTCCTTCTTTTTCCATCAAACACAAAGAAATTATGTCATCTGAGTCACTGTCATCTCTGAATAATGAACTTGTTTAGATATTTGCACTGCTGATGGAGAAGACTTGACAGTCCTTTTAATATAGAGTGTGTACATTATGCCAAAGTTTGAGACTGTCCATTTTCAGTTAGTGTTAACAGTGTTAAATTATTTCTCTTTGGGAAGGGTCTTCAGAACCAATTTAAGCCAACATATGTATATTTGTGTGTGTTTTAAAATTGCATTGTTGTGTTAATCCCTACACTTCACCATTTTGGTGTTTTCCTGGGAGCAGTTGCTTTTTGTATAAATCTTGACTGTACTCAGGTGAAGAGTTAAATGAAAGAGTGTTAAATTTGGTATCAGGACCAACTTTCTCTTTGAAGAAGCAAGCAATATTGAATAATTTTTGGTGGGATTTTAGAAGACAATTAGTTTCACAGTTGTACTACATTTGCTACATCCTTTCAGAGGCACTCGCAAGCAATGGTATTCTATTGGTGAACAATTAGAAACAGTACATAGAATCATAGAATAGAATCATAGAATCATAGAGTTGGAAGAGACCACTAGGGCCATCCAGTAACCCCCTGCCATGCAGGAAATCCAAATCAAAGCATCCCTGACAGATGGCCATCCAGCCTCTGTTTAAAGACCTCCAAGGAAGGAGACTCTATCACCTTCCGAGGGAGTGCATTCCACTGTCGAACAGCCCTTACTGTCAGGAAATTCCTCCTAATATTCAGGTGGAATCTCTTTTCCTGCAGCTTGCATCCATTGTTCCGGGTCCTGTTCTCTGGAGCAGCAGAAAACAAGCTTGCTCCCTCTTCAATATGACATCCTTTCAAATATTTAAACAGGGCGATCATATCACCTCTTAACCTTCTTTTCTCCAGGCTAAACATCCCCAGCTCCCTAAGTCGTTCCTCATAGGGCATGGTTTCCAGACCTTTCACCATTTTTGTCGCCCTCCTTTGGACACGCTCCAGTTTCTCAATGTCCTTTCTGAATTGTGGCGCCCAGAACTGGACACAATATTCTAGGTGGGGCCTGACCAGAGCAGAATACAGTGGCACTATTACTTCTCTTGATCTAGACACTATACTTCTATTGATGCAGCCTAAAATAGCATTGGCCTTTTTAGCTGCCGCATCACACTGTTCACTCATGTTCAACTTGTGGTCTACTTGGACTCCTAGATCCCTTTCACACGTAGTTTCCTTCAGCCAGGTGTCACCCATCCTATATCTGTGCATTTTATTTTTCCGCCCTAAGTGCAATACCTTACATTTCTCCGTGTTGAATTTCATTTTGTTAGCTTTGGCCCAGCTTTCTAGTCTATTCAGGTCATTTTGAATCTTGATCCTGTCCTCTGAGGTATTAGCTATTCCCCCTAATTTGGTATCATCTGCAAATTTGATAAGTATGCTTCCAATTCTGTCATCCAGGTCATTGATAAAGATGTTGAATAGCACTGGGCCCAGGACAGAGCCCTGTGGGACCCCACTGGTCACTTTTCTCCAGGATGAAAAGGAGCCATTGTTGAGCACCCTTTGGGTTCGGCCAGTCAACCAATTACAGATCCATTTAACAGTTCCTTTGTCTAGCCCACATTTTACAAGCTTGTTTACAAGAATGTCATGGGGAACTTTGTCAAAGGCCTTACCGAAATCAAGATATACTATATCCACAGCATTCCCTTCATCTACCAAGCTGGTAATTTTATCAAAGAAAGAGATCAGGTTTGTCTGGCATGACTTGTTTCTCTGAAACCCATGTTGACTTTTTGTGATTATGGCATTGCCTTCTAGATGTTCACAGACTCTCTGTTTAATGATCTGCTCCAGAATCTTTCCTAGTACTGATGTCAGACTAACTGGACGATAATTGTTGGGATCCTCTTTTTTCCCCTTTTTGAAGATGGGGACAACGTTTGCCCTCCGCCAGTCTGCTGGGATCTCTCCTGTTCTCCAGGAGTTTTCAAAGATTATTGCCAATGGCTCCGATATTACATTTGCCAGTTCTTTTAATACCCTTGGATGGAGTTCATCTGGTCCCGGAGACTTAAATTCATTTAGATTAATAAGGTGTTCCTCTACTATCTCTTTACTTATTCTGTACTGAAATGCCCCTATCCTGTCCTCTGCTCCATTATCCTCAGGTTGAGCACCCTTTGCCTTTTCTGAGAAGACTGAGGCAAAGAAGGTGTTGAGTAATTCTGCCTTTTCTCTGTCTTCTGTTAGCATTTTGCCATCTTCTCCACGCAGTGGCCCTACCGTTTCCTTCTTCTTCCTTTTGCTGCGGACATATCCAAAAAAGCCCTTTTTATTGTTCTTAACCTCTCTAGCAAGCCTGAGTTCATTCTGCGCTTTAGCTTTTCTGACTTTACCCCTACACATGCCTGCTATTTCTTTGAATTCCTTTTTTGTGATTTCCCCCTTTTTCCATTTCTTATACATCTTCCGTTTCAAACTTAGCTCGGTTGAAAGTTCCTTAGTCATCCATCCTGGTTTCTTGAGACACCTCCCGTTTTTTTTCTCACTGGAACTGTTTGAAATTGTGCCTTCAGTATCTCCCTTTTGAGAAAGTCCCATCCGTCCTGAACTCCTTTATCTTTTAGTATTTCTGACCATGGAATTGCCCTCAATACTTCTCTAAGTTTACTGAAATCCGCTCTCCTAAAGTCTAGGATGCGTGTCTGACTATGCCTGGCTTCTCCTTTCCACTGTATTACAAACTCCAGGAGAACATGGTCACTTCCACCTAATGATCCCACCACTTGCACCCCATTAACCAAGTCATCCTTGTTGGTTAGGATCAGATCTAAAATAGCTGACTCCCTTGTTGCCTCTTCCACCTTTTGGACCATGAAATTGTCTTCCAGGCAAGTGAGGAATTTGCTAGGCCTTGAGGATTTTGCTGAGTTTGACTTCCAACAAATATCAGGATACTGTAGTTGAAGTCGCCCATCACTACTACATCTCTCTTTTCTGACTGTGTGGTCATCTGTTCTAGAAAGATATCATCCAATTCCTCAGTCTGACTTGGGGGTCTGTAGTAGACTCCCACCGTAACATCCTTGTTGTTTCCCTACCCTTTAATTTTTACCCAGATGCTCTCCACCTGGCTTCCATGATTGATGTCCTGGATCTCTTCACTGGTGTAAATATCTCTGACATATAGTGCTATTCCTCCTCCTTTCTTGTTTGGCCTATTTCTCTTTAAAAGGTTATACCCCTCTATTTCCACATTCCAATCATGAGACTCATCCCACCAGGTTTCAGTGATGCCTATTATATCATATTTGCTTTGTTGTACTAGGAGTTCGAGTTCATCTTGCTTATTTCCCATGCTCTGTGCATTAGTGTAGAGACATCGCAGGCCATAGTTCCCTTTTACTTGCTGCCTGTGCAAGTTTTTTTTGCCTCCCACTGTTGGGTCCTTGCACTTTTTTTCTTGTTTCCTCTATGTCAGTTTGACTATTTTCGCCATCCCTTTCGCCTTCCTTAATATTGCCTCCCTTCACCTCGGAAGTCAGTTTAAAGCCCTCCTGATCAAGTTCTTGAGACTGTTGGCAAAAACATTTCTTCCAACTGGCGTGAGATGCAACCCGTCTGTTGCAAGAAGTCCCTCCTCGTGGAACTGCAGCCCATGATCGAAGAATCCAAATCCTTCTCGGCGGCACCATCTGTGAAGCCAGTTGTTCACATCTGCTATTTTCCTCTCCCTTCCTGGACCATGCCCTTCAACTGGCAGAAGAGACGAGATGACAACCTGTACCTCCATTCCTTTCAGCTTCCTACCAAGCGCCTCGTAATCCCTTTTGATGTTCTGAAGGCTGTGTCTTGCAGTATCATTAGTTCCCACGTGGACCAAAAGGAAGGGGTATTGGTCAGTAGGCTTGACCAGTCTTGTCAGCCTCTCTGTCACATCACGGATCTTTGCACCTGGAAGACAACACACCTCTCGAGACATCTTGTCAGGCCTACATATCACTGCTTCTGTACCCCTCAGCAAGGAGTCCCCCACTACGACCACACGCCTCCTCCGAGGCTTAGCAGCGACTGTTCCCTCGGGTGGGACTCTCAGGCTCCCCTGCTCTGTCCCTGAAGTCTGTCCATGCTGCTCTTCTTCATCCTCCTTGATAAGGGAAAGAGCTTCGAATCGATTCTCTAGCTGCAAGCTCCCAGAACAATTCCTTCTTGGCTTACTTCTCTTTGTGACATTCCTCCAGCTGTCTGCCTCCTGTGTATGGCAAGTGACCTCTTCCACCCTAGCATCTTCCTCTGCATGGTACTCATCCAAGATGGTTAGTTCTATTGTGTCCAGGAAATCCTCTTGTTCCCTAATATGCTGAAGTGTAGCTACTCTTGACTCCAGCTGCTGCACTTTCTCCTCCAAGAGTGCTACCAACTTGCACTTGGTGCATGTGAAGTTCTCGACTTCTGTGGGCAAGAAGAGAAACATCCCACAAGAGTTGCAGGTGACTACAGCAGATCCCTCGTTGTCCATACTGCAAAGTCTTTAGTAATGACTATAACAGTCAATCTACTGGGAATACTTCTTTAAAGGAATGTACTGGCTGCTATCTGATACTTAAAGGCAAGGTTCTATTTCAATATCTGATTCTAACCTGATGCCACTTGAGTAGAGTTGTTGAGTTAAAGAAAACTAAAACTAAAACGGCGCGCGGCTCTGGAAGTTGGTATATAAAGCTAGTCTCCTAGCTCCGCCCCCTTGTGACTCACAGATGTGACTCACAGAAGCTCCACCCCTTCAGCAATGAGCACACGGTCTCAAGCACACGGTCTCAAAATGGCTGCCAAGCAGCTCCTCTCCTTCTCCTCTCTCTGGCCGGACATAGTAATTTGTTGCATTATTATGTGCTTTTCTCTCTGCTCAAAGTTGTAGCAATTTTATAGTCTTTATAGTCATGAAAAAAAGTTTTATTTTCGGTATGAAATAAGCCTGTTGAAAACAGCATTACAACTTACTGTCTACATATCACTTTTGAGTATTTGAAGTTCTTCAATTAGATTATCATAAGATTTATACAAGCCTGTGAGATAAGCCTGTATTTTTATCTCTGCTTACATCCATTGTGAGTTTATTTGTGTATCTCCATGTGCATTGTTTTGCATGAGACTACTTAGTTCATGGCAGCGGTTTTAAAGAGATAGCTGCATTAGTCCATATCAGTATTTTATAATAAAAAAAAGGAGAGAAAAAGGGAGTTTGGGCCCCTTATATTTTAACATGAGCTTTCTTGGATTACAGTTTTACTTTCTTAGTGCATATTATTTCATTGGAAGTGGATTGTAAACCAGAAAGGCACATTCTAAAATAAGTCAGTTAGAGCTTTTTCACATTCAGGTTTACAGTGAAATAATGATTGGATGTCATCAATCTGAGGGGTGCATTACACATGACATCATTGTACTTCCATTTTAAAAATGTTTTCTTGGGGTTTCCCCTCCCCAAAATAATTCATTAATAATTGCAGTCATGGAACTGCTCTGTTGTTTGGGGGTACACTGTCCATGAAAACACGCATCTGACACTAACCTTTCCCTACTCCCAGTCATGCTTCCCTTGAAAGCAGCACAAATGGCTAAGGTACCAAAAGAGCGTTATATTTGAACAATGTTCAAAAGTTGGCTGGCAATTATGCATACCCTGAAATTTTGCAGGCCCTGTTTTTCTTTTAGAATTATAGCATAATTGTACCCTCCCAATAGAATGCCTGAACTGTATCTTCTTGACATTACAGTGGAAAAGGAGGGAAATGGAGTGTAGCAGAGATCCACTGTACCTGGCAGTATTGAAGAAGCCAAGTGGAAAATTTACCTACATTTCATGTATTCTGTTCCAAATTGAGGGGAGAGTGTACTGGCAGAAATGTACTTTCCTAGCATTAACTGTAAAAAAAGAGGCCACTGAAATGGGAGCAAGGATTCTGGTAATTGAAATGGGCATTACTGAAGTGTGCGCTTCTAGCAATATATATCTATATATAGATAAAGATATAAAATCACCGTGGCACCACACTTCAGTGGACTGCAACCAAATATGGCAAAGGGTTTGAAAACCACCAGGGCCCTGATCACTGTTCTACCAATATCAAAGGGAGAATATGAAATGTAGGATTTTAATCTCTGTAGTGTAACAGGAATGAAAAAACTGTTTCTAAAGTAAAGTTAGGGTGCAGTGTGAAAACGACCTTGCTGTTAAAGTTGTCACAAGACCTCTCCCTTTTCTTCATTTCTTTTTTTTTTTAATTGTGTGACAGAGGTGTGATTTAAAACAATATTGTTAGGAATGCCCGCTCATTTTCTTAACTGGGTGCAGTTTCACACGTTTTTATTAGGACGTGCAAAACCTAGAGTCATTCAGACTGTGTTTAAAAAAGCTGGTTCATTTTTCGGAACATTAAATATCTTCTTTGCCATTATTACTCTTGAAAATGTTAACAAGCACTATGTCTTCTGTTTTGTTCACAGGTTCTAATAAGCATAGGCCTCATGTTTTATGTTGTCCACCGGGCTCAAGTGGAACTCAGTGCAGCCATAGTTGCATGTGAAATGGAGATGAAGACATCGCTTGTTAAAAGCAGTCATCCAAGTAACAGCAATTCAACATTTTGCAACAAAAGGACGTTTGCCTTTTCTGGAAGCGGAATCAACATTGTATGACTTCCTGCCTCTTCTGAAGTATTACTTTAAGGTTTCATGAATCTGGAAGCCTAACCTATTGCCTAGACATTTTTTTCTTGACTTCTCAGCAAGACTTAATCACAAACAGCTGGAGGATATGCTGTGGTACCTACCACACTTGCAGTTTTTAAATTGCAAAATGGATGACTTTTTGTAAGGATCAGTAAGTGGCTAAGTAACTTTAAATGTAGATCCAAGTCTGGCTGCACCTTTTGTCATTATTATACTTGTCATGGCCTGTAGTTTGCACTTTAGGTTTTTTTTTAAAGGTTTTTTTTTTTTTTTTGGTGTTTGTTTCTACAGACAGATAAAAATACCCTCAAAGCAATTTCTTTTTTGCTTAGTATTATTTATAAGGCTGACTAATAATATAAAGTAGAACTTAAAAAACAAATGAGCAAGTGTAAAGTATGCAAATTCACGTGCATTACTGTTGAATGTGCTTAGCTTTCAATATATTTCCAGAAAAGGAATATGTTCTCTCATTAACATCGGGGACATCTAGCATAGAAAATGCCCAACTCTTTAGGCTGGGAAGGCAAAATAATGAGCACTTCCTGTGCAGGAGGGATCTCTCCCTATATAAACAGTTTCCTGTCTGTGACAGGTTGCAGGATTTCCTCATGGCACTTGGGAAAAAAGGTGGGAGGGGATTTTTTTTTTGCTCTTTTGGGAAACATTTGAGTTTGCCCTCATTTTTTAATTTGGGGTTGGAGTGTGAAAGAAAATATGGTATATAAATCTTTGGTTGAATGTATATTTGTAAGCCACTGAAACATTGTGGAGCCATTCATAATTTTTCACATACGTTTAAATCCTACATTGTGGGACTGAAGTGCTCTTATATAACATTTTAAGTTACACTGTGTAATATGCAAAGTAAAAGGGAAATTACTGGGTACTTAATAGATTGTGGCAGACAGTGGTTTGAGGGAGAACTTGCAGGTGAAATGCAAGTCCTTGACCTGTCTTTACCATCCTTGTGAATAACAAAGGGCTCTTCTGTTTCAAGCCTAGTTCTAGTTAGTTACAGAAAGAGTTTTGAAGGGTGTAGATCAGCTTCACTTTGTTCAGTACACTGTAAGAATTAGAAAAAAAGAGGAACTAAATTTCTGAAAATATGACGGTACTAATAATTCACGTGGCCTTTATTTTATAGGGAAGACCTTATGGTTTTTCTTTTGATAAAAGCTTTAAAAATCAACACAATTCCTCCCTAATACATATTCCTCTGATCATGAAGCGATGCTCTTCATGTATAAGTTTTGCGTGGTACACTGAGGCTTGTACCAATGAAATGCTGTGAAGATTGCATGTGTCCCTTTCTTCTTTGCAAGTTTGTTAAGCGTTTGCAAAAATTAGGAAAAGACAGGCTTTCCATCTTTAAGTAAATGACAAGAAAAGGGCAGAAATATTTTTAAGGCTCAGGAATCTGTAAACAATTTTAAAAGAAGACATTTCATATTACATTTTGGGACTTTGCAGAAGGATCACCCAAGTTATTTCTTCGTGGGTTTGAATGGACTAGAATAAGCCTAACTGTGCTTTTGAGTGTCGGCGCCATTCTTTACAAATGCATATTTATATACCTGAGTTATGTATTCCCCAAAAAGCTTCATAGCAGTTGGAACCAGCACAACAGTATTTTGAATTTATGTAATCTTATTTTGTCTGCAATCTTAAATAGTTTGTTTTGAACAATAAAATATACTTCTGGCTCTATGATTTTGTGTTATTTATTCTTCTCTTTCTCTCCTCTCTAGCTTTCTTGAAGGTTTTATCAGCAGCGAATGGCTATTTGCCTCCCCCCAATTAATTTGCAAATTGCCAAATCTAGAAAGGAAGGCCTATAATCCTGTGCTTGGTTGGCACAGTTAAATCTATTGTGTCTGATTTTCCAAGCTTATTTTTACTTAACTTTTTGTTACTTGGTGGAAAATTGCTTTCAGGGTTATGGTTAATCCAGCATGGTCTACAGCATACTTTTGTTTTGTTTTTATAGCTACATAGTTTTAATATGTGTCTGGTTATCTTTATAATACATTTAATGTACTGATGTCTGTGAAACTGATTGCAAATCATTGTTTTATATTTGAGGGAGGGGGATGTTAAACTATTCTTTTATACATGTATTACTTTGAACCTCTTTGACACCTGAGAGTTTTATTACTATTTAAGGACGCTGACAGCGAATGATTGCTGAGCCCTTTATTAACTAGTTTTTTATTTGAAAAATAATTCCCAAAAGAAATTTGTTTGATGTCCCAATTAAGGCTTTATCAGTACATGAGTTTCGTGGGTTCCTTTTTTGGACTCCTTTTTTTCTTTTTGTGGAGAACACTTCGCAGAGGTATATTTTAAGCAGTTTTATTCCATCATGTTTTGTAACCAGAATAATTTCACTCTGTGAACATTTTTGGATAAAACCATTTCCTTGAAGTTTCTGCATTTTGCATAAATAACTTGTGTACCAGTTCATGGAAAATATGCATAAAGCTTTCCTGTATCTTGTCAGTTTTTTAGGATATGTATGGAATATACTAGACATATTTTTGCTCCTGGAAAATTGTTGTGGTAAATAATGATGCCTGGGGACTAAATGAGATTTCATTGGCTCCATTTTTGCTTGAAATTTCTTTTGCATCAGTAAATGAAGTTGTAAAATCAAGGTATCCATAAATTATAAGAAAATTCTGTTAGCAATAATGTTTTATTGGGTTGATCTATACACAAGGTGTGTTTTTCATTTTGTTTTGTTTTGCTTTCCAAGAAATGACACTCAAATGATAAAATACACATAGCTGCACAGGAAGAGGTGTTACCTGTGTTAACCCATTAGCCCATCAATTTCAATCTGGGACACACTGACTAGCAATGAACTGTTCCTCGCTGGATTCTGTGGAAGAATCTTTCTCAGCCCTACCTAGAGATGCTGAGTTAGCCTGGGGGTATTCTGCCTTGAAAACACAGGTTATAAACAAAGAGCTGTGGCCCTTCCTACAGCGTGTTTGAATATGGAATATGTAGTTAGGAGGCTGATCGAGCCACACAGTGAACTTGATTTAGTATTTCCCTGTACAATATATCCATTGAGTATCTGTCTGAGCAAAGACTATTGATGTGGGTGGTTATAACAGGATTATCAAAACAATCATGCAGTTTTGAGCTCTTAAGCAAATTTGATCAATGTAATAGCTGTCACAGCAGTTTTTCTGTGCCCCTTAATGCTTGGATTTTGGCTTTAAGGATAGGCCACAATTTCCTATTTGGATTTGGGTCCATCTGTTAGATACATCTATGGACTTTAGCACATGGGAAAAATCAGGCTTTTAAACGGTGATTATCCCGTGAAAATCACACAATCACGATTAAGATTTTCACACAATGTTGTGATTAAAGAGCCATTATCCTGGGAATAAGCAGGCAATAAACTGTAACAAATCAATCACGGGGAAATCCAGTGAATGATTTGTTGCTGTTTATTGCCTGTTTATTCCTGGGATAATGGCTCTTTAATCGTGACGTGTGAAAATTCTAAGCGCGATTGTGTGATTTTCACAGGATAATCACTGTTTAAAGCCCCAATTTCCCCCTGATTTTCCCCATGTGATAAAGTCCATAGATGTATCTTTGGTATGTACACAATGCTCTTAATAGGTGTAAGAATTTAGCCATTTGGTTCTAGCATTCAAAATAACTGCCTTCCCTGGATATGCTTGTAGGAAGGAAAACTGCATGGATTGCATAAGCACCTCCTCAGGTGTATATTTGTTTACTACAAACATCTGTAGCGATGAGGCCTTCATATATGGAGCTATATGTGCAAAGGCTTACATATGAGCAGGAACCATGACAGCTGGGGTACAGCATATGTGGAAGCTTCCATAGATTAAGCTCTAAAGACATTTGCGCCAAATGAACATACACCTGAAGAGCAATGCCTGTGACATTGGGGTCAGAGCTACATAGTGCAGCCCCACTTACGTGTTCAGCTGAGAACTGGTTTGAACACCCAATAGGGCTTCTCTCTGCATGGTTTCACATGTGACTTGTACTTGCATACCAGAATCCTACTTAATCCTATGTACAGATAATAGATACACCTATCAATATGCATATGATTGTGTGACCATATATACAACCATGTAGATACAATGGGGTGCCTGGAACTTAACACTTTTTGTTCTCGAGAAGCTGCCATAGAAAATCCTGGAGAAGATACTTTGTGAGGCAATTCTGAGTGAGAATGAAATAGCTGAGAGAAAAACGTCTCCCAGGGCAGTGAATAAAAAGTACCAGTTACAGAAGACAGCAGTGGGCAGAACTGCAACTATGCTCCAAAACACACTGCAGAAATAATCTGGCTGGAGACTGCTTTAAGAGCCCTGGTGGCGCAGTGGTTAAATGCCTGTACTGCAGCCACTCACTCAAAACCATAAGGTTGTGAGTTCAAGACCAGCAAAAGGGCTCAAGCTCTACTCAGGTTTGCATCCTTCCGAGGTTGCTAAAATGAGTACCCATCTTGTTGGGGACAAATTAGCTTACAGTTGTAAACCGCTTAGACACTGCTTAGGCGGTATGAAGCAGTATGCAGTATATAAATGAAGCTTGTTTGTTTGTAACTGCCCTGGCTCATTGCTAAGGAATTCTGGGAGCTGTAGTTTATTGTGGTAGCAAAGCTCTGACAGAAGGCTCAATGTCTTCCAAAACTTCAGTTTCCAGGATTCTTTAGCATTCAGCCAGGGGAATTAAAGGGGTCTCAAACTGGATTATTTCTACAGTGTGTTTTGGACCTTTATCTTCTAAAATAGCATTGGACTGAACCAATTGTTGTTATTGCTCACTATACATCATCATGCCTATCCATTTCTGGCATTTTCTTTGGATACCTTATCAACATATTCACCAAAGCACGGCAGTAAATCATTTTTGTAAGCCAGTCCTGCTGTCTGTATTATGTAGTATCTGCTGTTGCCAGTTGCTTTTCTGTAATTTTTAAACAAAATATTGACAAATCCTGCCAAATCTTTACTTTCCGAAAGGAATGGAGTGTGCAGGTTGATGGCACAATTTCTGCCAAGGTTGCAATCATGTGGAGGCTGCCCTGTAAAATGCAATAGTATGATATTGGTGCAAAGTACCATCCTATGTGATTCAGCCTGTTTTTAAAATCCCAAATGAATTTTATCAAGGCAAAATAATACCAATACAGCTTATATACTTAATGGCAATCATGCCACAGATACACATATGAGATTGACCAAAATCTTAGGATCTCAAGGTATGACATGATACAAAATATGCATGAGTGAGAATGACGAACACTGCATATCCATTCCATATTTGGTAGCTAGGAAGTAGTTATGTGACTTCAAGTTGGCCCTGACATATGTCAACCCACTCTGCGGTTTTGTGGCAATAATTATGTGGAAGAAATTTGTCATTGCCTTTCTTTCAGGCTGAGGCAGTGTGTCTTCCCCACAGTCACCCAGTGGGTTTGCATGTCTGAGTAGAGATTCAAACCCTAGTTTTGCACAGTCCTAGTTTAGCACGCAAATGTCTCTCTGGTCCAAAACACTGCAGAAATAATCCAGTTTGAGACTACTTTAACTGTCCTGGCTCAGTGCTAGGGAAGTCTGGGAACTGTAGTTTATTGTGGCACCAGAGCTCTCTGACAGAGAAGGCTGAACATCTCCCAAAAGTATGCTTCCAAAACTAGAGGACATATCTATCTTATCTCCTTGAGAGTAGGTCCCACTGAATTCAAAGGAAGACTGCTTGCTCTACATGCATAAAGATAAACAATGTGGAAATCATCTGTTCACCCAAAGGTTTTCTGATGCACATCATAGTGTTTATGGTATCCACATGATGCAGGGCCAAACACCCAAGTTGACTACAGCGTTTCATCACAAGGGAAGGCCAATTTTGCACAGAGCCCAAGCCTTCCCTTCCCTTCACCTGTATTTTAAAAACTTACCTTTTTGCTCCAGATCTTCTCAGAAAATCCAGACAACTCCAGTGTGATGCTGGGTAGCTGTTTACACAGCATTCCACTGTGCTGTCCTCCACCACCTGAGGTCTGAACAAGGCCCAGCCATATGATTGACATTGAGTGCCTCATTTCTGACCTTAGAGGGAGCAACTTGCACCTGTGGCAGTGGCACGCAACACAACAGGACAGTGTGTAAACAGCTGCCCAACATTGCTCCAGGACAGCTTGGGGGCCAGAATACTCTGACCTGCTCCCAGAGAATGCTGGCTAGTGCAGACCCACCCTTAGTTAAAGATGGAGAATTCCACTAGTTATTGCTTGTAAGAATAGTCAACGACATTAAGAAAAGCTATTCTCAATAAGACCAATATTCTGCTTAAGACAGTGGCCAATCAGCTGTCTACAGTATACCCATGGTATAGAAGTATGACAGTTACAGACCATCCCAGCACCTGACACACAGAGGAATACTGCCTCTGATACGGAAGGAAATACATAGACATCCTCCTGAACAGTAAATATTGGTGACCCTTGCCTCCACACAGTTTGTTTCCCACTTTATTCCATGAAATATAGATTATTGAAAACGGGTGGAAGATGTATGAAAAATCATATCTACCTATTTTATTTTTAAAAACCCACTAGTTGAATCTGAGTTGGGGAGGGGGACCCAGTTCAAATAGGTTTATAAGCAGCAGCCCAACAATTCTCACTGTGTCTAGGGGAATATTTTGTGGCCACTCATTATGGGTGCTATACCAAATAGATCAAAAGAGCATAGGGGCACACCACTTCATCATTTTCTCCACCTATCTCCTATTATGTACATACAAAGCCTAAAACATCAATAAGCAGCATCTGATACAAGCTTTCCAACCCAGTCTCTCACCTTACTCTGCCAAATCCATCCATCCATCCATGAGTACAGCCTTAGTTTCATTTACTTTAAGCTAAAAAAAAGCTCCGGTTCATTAATTTCCAACATATTTTTTGAAAAGGAAGGAAAACATCTTGATACACCCTGTAAGATAAACAAAATTAAAATGAAGCAATTGTGTATGGAACATAACTTTGTTTTCTTTCTTCAATAAACTCTTTCAGTGCAAAGTAGAATTCCCAAGCTAATCAGAGGTTCAATGCCATTTTCTTGGCCTACAATCTGTGCTATTTTAATAGCATATTAAGTTGGCAGAACCAAGTTGTACATATCTTTTTTTAACTTTGCAAACCTTTGAAGTTGTGTGAGACAGCATAAGCTGTAAATGATAAACCATTTAAAGGACATGCTAACTATAACCAGGATTATTTAATGTAATTTAATCTTATTCCAGCAATTATTACATGGTCAGCCTTTCACAAAGGTAGAAGGCACCTTGTTGGCTGGAAAGAGACCTAAAAGCTGTCATTTTGACTAACTCATCAAAATGCTAGCTGAGGTCTTGCATTGGGAGATGTATATGTATTGCATCACTACATCGCCACAGCTACATCTCTGATGCTACCCTCCCAAACTCATCTCGTAAGGACTGCAGACCCCTCTGGGCCGTTATTTCCACATTATCAGGAAATCAGGGAAAGAACTGGGGTAGGTGTGCAAGACTGAAAACTAGAGAGGGATTCTGTGCTTCTACTGTTGTGTAAATGAGAGAATTTTGGCAAATTTTGCTTGTCATGCAACCAAGTAACAAGCAATACCTGCTGAAATTCCCTCTTCTGCACAACCATTAAAGGTACAGGAGCCCCCTCCAGTTTTCACTCTGGCAACCCAGCTATTTTCTGTATCACAACAGGTATCCACAGAGACCTCAAGGTGTGTGTGTGTATCCTTGTGAGCTCTCTGCAAGTGACATTATTGCAGCACGTTCAGCTACAAGAAAATAACTGCATGCGTTCATTCATCTGCCTTCTGACACCATGGAAATGACGATGTTAGGAGGGTTGCACTGCTTAATGAATCTGAGGGCAGGGTTTTGTTTGCTGCATGTCAGAACACAATTGAAATGTACATAACAACCATAAAAGTGATCTGTGATAGCATACGTCCAACTAATGACAGTGTAATTCACTAACAAGATGCCAGCTGAGGTTTTTAGATGCTTCACCACAGCCCCACAATTTCTAAAGGTGCAGAAATTCTCCATTGGGAACCTCAGTGTTATTGATTGATTGTTTTAGGCTTAATGACCTTATGGTGCCCTTTCCTCTAGATGGTAACATATATTATTTCATCAACTTCAAAATGTGGTGACTCAGCCCTGATATGTTTGGGGATTCCTTTCAGTTATTCACTCCTAGGTGTCTGTTCCAAAGCACTGACCTAATTGCTCAAGTGGCAGAGCTACCCCTATGATAAGCTAGATCTTACTAGTTTCAATGAAGTATAATAACACCCCAAATCCACAAAACAGTGATATCTTTTTTGGGCCAATCAAAGTGCACAAAATACATACTGCAAGTTCTCAAAACTCCACTGGCTTCTTCATCAGGAAAAGATGTTAAAAGTCTTACAGGACAAATTTATATGTACGATTTAAAAAAAATGATTTTAAACATCTTTGCCTGATGAAGAAATCATTAGAGCTTTAAAAGCCTGCAACATGTATTTTGTGCATTTTGGTTGGCCCCAAAAAGGTATCACTGTTTTTTGGATTTTGGATGTTATTGTGCTTTGCTGTATGGTCAACACGGTTACCCCTGGAAAGAACTGAATAATGTCCGTGCTGCTCTTTTTACACAGGATTTCACTGTGAGCCAGAAAATGTTGATTTGCCAGCGTTCTGATTTCTCCATGGATAGAAGAAGCTCTCCTCTTCAGAAGGTCACCCTCCATGCATAAAGGGAGACAGAATGTGTCTTTAGACTGCTATCTGCTTCTATAATGCTTGAAACAGGAGGACGAGAAATCTATATTTATGTTCCACATTAGCAGTAAACTCAAGGGATATGTTCAGCCAGAAATGGTACCAAAAAGGGGACATTAAGTAACAAGAGAATGCTGAGATTAAGACTTGTTTTCATCTTTTGGTTTTTTGATGTTTTGGACTTCAGTTTCCAGAACCCCAAGTGAGCACAGGGCACATTCAGGACAAACACAAGTACAGTATTTTCAGAACTATGTAAATTTCATTCTTTGGTCTTCCTGATGTTTTGGACTTCAGCTCCCAGAATACCACTATAAGGAATGGCTAAGGATTCTAGGAATTAGTCTAGACCCACTACTTTAAGGATAAAAATAACAACATCATTAATCTACAAATCCCATGACTTCTAAATTATCAAATCTCTTATGCAAGTAATTCTGAAATATCTTCCAGTCTTTTATAAATTGCCTGTTGCCTTTCCCCTCAAGTATGCATTTCAATTTATCAATTTATCCAATATCTGTAATTTTCTCTATCCACTCCTCTTCTGTGGGAGTGTTAGGCAATTTCCAGTACTTAGCCAAGAGTATTCTGGCTGCAATTATCATATGCCAGGAAATTCTACCAATTTCCGTCTCACTGTGAAGTCGAAGGCTTTCATGGACGGCATCCATAGTTTTTTGTGGGTTTTTCGGGCTATGTGGCCATGTTCTAGAAGAGTTTCTTCCTGACATTTCGCCAGCATCTGTGGCTGACATCATCAGAGAATGCTTGCCTGGAAAGGAGTTGTGTGTGTGTGTGTGTGTGTGTGTGTGTGCGCGCGCGCACACACACACACACACACACACACACACTGCCTTGCTGACCCTGGGAGAGACTTCTCATAGGGATACACACACACTTCCCTTGCCCCATTCTCTCCTCCTCTAATGGAGCCTCTCATTAAGGGCATAGCTGATGGGATAAGGCAGAAGGGGGCATTTTGGAAATCCTCCAGGACAGGAGGGAGAAAGGAAGGACATGCCCTGGAAAAGGAGGGCATCAGGGAGTATCAGCCCTCGCTGGAACCAAGCAGGTTTATGGAACCAGCCCCCTCCTTTCTCTCTCTCTCTCTCTCTCTCTCTCTCTCTCTTTTGTGTGTGTGTGTCTTTGTGTATCATTTTAGGAGTTTGCAAAGGGCAGCCTCATTCTGCCTTTCTCTGAAACACCTTTTGGGGCTTCTGTGGCAAAGAGGAATCCCCTCCCCTCTCCCATACTTGTAACATGTGTGCGTGTGCACTTGTGGAAATTACACTTTGGAGCATGCCCGGAAAATGTGTTTATAGGCTTGCAATGGGGATTTGTTTGTCTCCTTTTGATAGCCAAATTCAAATTGGGCCCACTTTAATGTGCTTTTAACCCCTTGTTGTGCTCTGTGTGTGACAACCAATAGCAAATGGGCTTGCTTTTCTCAGATACCACCACTTTAACCATTTTTGAGATGGAAGCACATAGGACCTACATGTTCATTGATGCATCAGTTGAACTGGGCAAGGTATGTATTATCTTGGATTCCTATGAATCTGGAGTTGCACAAGGTATCTAAGCCACTGAAGCCTTTTGATGCTGAGTTGTGCTTTCCAACTGCAACATCAATGGGTGTTTTGAATGATAGAAGCTAAGAATATATTTGCTAGCCAAGGAAGACTCCAATGTTAGAAAGGATTGAATTAGGGGAATTTTAATTACCTCAAATATTGCCAAGAGGTGGCCCTAACAATACCACGTGATAGGATCGTGTCCCAAAGTGTATACCAGAGGTCGCCAGTACACCCTAAGAGAAAGAGACTCTGATACCGATTAGGTGCAATTAAAATGGTATCGTTTATTATAGCACAGATAAAACCACACAGCAAAAGGGGAACACACACACATACACACACACACACACACACACACACACACACACACTCAATGCTACAGCAGGGGAGGGGTAAGTTCAGGAGATAGGTTGAGAAGTCTTCTCCGGGAAGTACAGAGGAAGCTTGGATGGACAGTGGATCGCGGGAGCGGAAAGAAGGCTGCAGAGACTTGAGATCTGGGTTCAAGTTGGTGACAATGAGAGCTCAGTGTAGCTCAGTGATTTCAGCAGAGCTTAATGCTCAAAGAACCCAGGCTCAGAAAAACCCAAAGAGGGTCTGAAAACTCAGGCTTTATATAGTGCCAAACGTATCCCGACGCTATGGGACTTGCTAGACAAAGGCGTTGATTGCCTGGGCTTTGTTAAGCCGAGAGCAAGCAATGGGTTACACAATGCGCTAGGTCAGGACACAATTCGGAAGGGCAGCCGACTTGATTGCTGAGCCGTTAAGCTGATCACTTGGTCCATTAAGTGAGAAGACAAGTCCATTGTCTAATCTTGGGCAGCAGAGGCGATTCTGGTTTGGCAACTCCCAAGACTTCCTATGGAATTTCCCCATTTTAGCTTTTTCTAGGGTTCTGCCTGGGTCAGATGAGCTGCCTACATGGTCTCTCTGCTTTTAGGTTAATGGCTGGTCCTCTATGGGGTCAGTCAGGGGTCATAACACAGACTGCATGTACCCAAAATTTTATATAAATCCAAACTTGGTAACACCAAAACACCAAAATAAATATCCTAATTGTGCCTAGCTAAATATTCAGGTTACAGTACTTACATTACTGCAATTTTTAACTCTTCTACCTTATAGAAATAGAAATAGTACTGAATTGCTCTGAGCCAAATGCTCTGTGACCATGACCTTTTTTCACCCACTCAGTGGCCAAAAACAGAATGGGAAGAAAAGGAGGTTCTTTATTTTATTTTATTTTATTTTATTTTCCCCCCTTGGAAACATGTAGTCATTTCCATATCTGTAGAGATATGGTCTTTGGGTCACATCTTGTTCATTCACTAGATTATGTTTATGGCCTTCACTCCTTGCAGGCAGTAAACATAGACTGCAATGGCTAAACAAATGGTGCAGTAATAGCTGTGTTGACCATTAAACAAAATCTAAATCTAAAATACACATTGGCAATACCAGCCAGAAGATACAAAAAATAGCTTTTAGAGTTGGACAAAGATGGGAGGAAAAAAAATGCAGGGCAAACAAAAGTGATATAGTTGAAGTCATAAGCCTGCTGGCCTGCACTTTGTCAGTTTGGATGTTATAGTGAGAGTGCAGGCAGAAGCTCAATCCCTAATATGGTTGCCAGGCTAGGACTATTCTAGGTGCTGAGATTTCGGAGCCAAAACCCGAGACCAATTCCAGTTCTGGCAACCACAATTCAAAAATGATGTTAACAAACTGGAGTGTGTCCAGAGAAGGACAACCAAAATGGAGAAGAGTCTGGAAACCATGCTCGATGAGGAGCAACTTTGGGAGCTGGGTATGTTTAGACAAGGTTAAGAGGTGTTTTCTGTTGCTCCAATGGATGCAAGATACAGGAAAAGAGATTCCACCTCAATTTTAGGAAGAACTTCATGACAGTAAGAGCTGTTCAACAGTGGAACACACTCCTTCGGAGAATGGTGGAGTCTCATTCTTTGGTGGTTTTTAAACAGAGGCTGAATGGCCATCTGTCAGGGGTGCTCTGTCTGTGTATTCCTGCATGGCAGGGGGATGGAATGGATGGCCCTTGAGATCTCTTTGAACTCTGTGATTTTATGGTTCTATGACCTAAGGATTACCCCATGTGATGTCACAAGTGGTGGAGGCCCTGGTGAAATCATTAAGCATAATAACTTAATTGTCAATCACAGGGGCAGTACAGACCACCCCTTTCAGGGCGGTCTGTAAGCACCCATTTTTGGTCCACAGCATTGCCATAGCAACCAAACTGCCTGGTAATGCTGCGGACCAAAAAAGTAGTTGCCTAGAGTGGCTCCTTTTTGGGACGTCGTAAGGGCTGCGTCACAGCCCTTACGACGGCTCTTCCTTTGCATGACATGTGGGTGCTGCGATGCCCACACATCATGCACACACGCCCCAAGTGTGGGCAGGACGTCTCTGTAATGGCACTGCCAGGACATCGCGTCCTGGTAGTGTGTATTGGGCCACAGTTTCACAGAGTGTGTTATTTAAAATCAATAACACCAAGGGCTTACTGCACTTGCCCAGTTCTCACAGCAATCACACCTGAAAAAAGGCACCATAATGTGTTCAGAGCCCCAATATCACACATCTTTGGAATTGTGCAATTGGGGCTGTTACTGCCATCGTGTTCTCTTTGTGAGTCCCCTTTAACCCCATCTCGCTGCTCAAGACCCTATCCAATATGCCTTTCGATGTCTTTATTTTTAAAATTCTATTTAAAATGTATTTTTCTTTTAATTCATGCAGTTCTTGACCTCTGCAACAGAGATGTCAGTAAAAAGTTTAAAAAAGAAAAGAAAAGAAAAGAAAAGAAAGGAAAAGGAGGGGAAAAGGTAATCAAACTGTTTGGGAATGGCAAGGGGGAGGATGGACATTGGGAGACATAGACACCACATGAATGTCTATCTCACAACTGCCCTGGGAGCAACATTTCACACCTGGGGACCTGTGCTATTGAAAGTTTATTGATGGCTTTCCTCTATCATTGAAAAGAGATGCCCGGGGTGTCATTGGGAGATGCAGCAGATATGGGTTGGGGGTGTTGGCATTCAATAAATATTGACAAAGCAGTTTCCCTCCCAGTTGTAATCATAGGCCTGTAATAGTTGGGCCAAATAGAGTTACTTCTGGCTGCTTCGGGTACATAGAATGCAGGTGCTGCATGCCCTCGACATGGCTGGAAGCTGCTCTGAAGCTGCCTAAAGTGGCCTGAAACTGCCAGCAGAAGGTGCAGTAAAAACATTCTCCTTGGCAGCAGCTTGTTTGGGACCATGGTAGTGGCCCACTTTGGAAGCAGGTTATCTGGTTACTACAGTCCCAGGCCAATTGGGGGCTGATCATGGTTGGAGTTGCTAGAGTTTAAAAACCACATGTAGAAATCTCCAAACATTGAAAATACAAACAAATAGCCATGTTAGCCTGGAAATTGTTAGTCTGGAAAATCACTGTGCAAAGGTCTCAAAGGTGCTGCAAGAGCCCTTTGCCTAAAGAAAATAATGGTTGTGAATCTTTGAACTTCTAAACATTCAGTTTTTGAAAAGATAGAAGACTTTAATCTTCATATTTGTTCCCATTAATGATGCAACAGTGCCCTATTTGTCTCACCGCTTTGGAGCTCAGAAAATATATTTCTGAAATGCCAGGTGTTTCTTAATAGCTGGCTCATATGCAGAAAAGAATATGGGAACACAGCTGAAGGAAGGGGACTACAAATCAGACATATTAATACTCCTTCCTATAAAGTCTTGGTGGGAGTCATTGTCTGCAGCTGTTGACAACCCGAAACCACAGTAGTTTGGCTGCTATTCAGGAGTCCCATAATGAGGAGAACTAACAAGATGTAAACAGAAGTGCTGCTACTTTCAGTAATTCAGCCTGGCCAGGGAAAACATCTTGCATAATATACATGTCACATGAAAAGGGTGTAAATTGTAGTTATTATTATACATTAAGCATCTATTTAGCTCTTGCCCTTCTGCTTTAGTATGAGACTAATGAATGATAATGATAATGATAATGATAATAATAATAATAATAATAATAATTTTTATTCATTTACACTCCACCTTTCATTCAATAATAGGATGCAAGGCAGTTAACCAACATATTTAAAATAATGGTGATTAAAAACTCTACAAATTTTTGATAAAAAATATAAATGTTATTTTAAAAGCAATTAAACAACTTATAAAGTTAAAACATTAAACATTGAAAACATTAAAAATAAAAAAAACTATACAAACCATAAAATAGCACAGCACATCATCAAAAGCCAATCCCATTTTTTAAAAAAAGGCCTGGTGGCACAATAATGTTTTTAGTTGCCACTGGAAAGAGAGCAAGGAGGGGGCCATCCTGGCTTTTCTAGGGAAGGAGTTCCAAAGCCTGGGAGCAGCCACTGAGAAGGCCCTCTCCCTTGTTCCCACTAAATGAGCATGAGAAGTTGGTGGGACAGAGAGAAGGGCATCTCCAGATGATCTTAGAGCCCTCACAATGAGAGATATGGTCCTTCAGATATCCTGAGCCCAAGCCATATAAGGCGTTATAGGTCATCATTAGCACTTTGAGTTGGGTAAGATAATGCAAGCAGGCATGGTGTAGTGGTTTCAGAATTGGAACTGGACTCTGGAGACCAGGATTCAAATCCCTACTCAGCTATGGAAACCCACTGGGTGACCTTGGGCAAATCACACTCTCCCAACCTCCGAGGAAAGCAAAGGCAACCCTCTATGAATAAATCTTGCTAAGAAAACCCCATGATAGGGTCACCATAAGTCTGAAACGACTTGAAGGCACACAACAACAAATGCAAGATAGCACACAGTGCAAGGTAGCTTGCAAAAGGATGAATTAAATGCATGTTTTAAAAATGCTGAATTTATATGCATGATTTGAGGAACCTTGAGACTTTCCAATATATCTATCTATCTATCTATCTATCTATCTATCTATCTATCTTTGAAAAGCCTTTGATTTTCTCTCTCACTAACCCACGCTAAATCCTAGCTGTATGAAAAGTGAGAATACTTGGGCCCCATTCTCATTGGCACTTTTTCCCTGGAAGGAACTGGGCATATTGGGGGGACCCCCTCCCGAATCTCTTTGTAAGCAAGTGCCCACTACAAATCAGGGGCATTTTAACCCGAATGCCCTCTTAGAGAAATCGGGTTTAACATGAAGGTGCCTGGCTGTCAATCAAATTTAGTTTCGCGATGGTCATAGGTGACATTTCCAGCACACATTGGGGCATCGGAAGTGTGCTTCCCCCCTCCTTTTTTTTAAAGAGCCAGGTGACAGAATGCGCAGATTCTGTCAAATTAAAAACCTCGTGTGTGTGTGTGTTGTGGGCATTTGGGTCAGTGCAGGTTATTATCTGCCCTTGGCCCCATTTTCAACTCCAAAATGCAAGCTAATGCCATCTCTGCATCCTGTATCCCCCCTCCTTGCCACCCCAGAATACCACATACACATGTAATAATAATAATAATAATAATAATAATAATAATAATAATAATAATATTCCTCACCTCAGAATGCCAGAAAAGGATGCCATGCCATGCATTCTTTAGGCTACCCCTGAATTCCTTAGAGACAGTAGCAAAAGCATGTATCAATTTGCCAGTTTGCCAAATTGGAAAGAGAAACATTGTAACATTCGAATTGTAGCATTCATTCGCAAAGGAAAAACAGTTTTTTGCAAAGTACTCTTTGCAATATTTCCCCTGGAAAGCGAGGAAATGAAAGGGAAAGTGAACAAGCAGCTAGCCACGTTCTCTCTCTCTCTCTCTCCAATATATAATCTACTGACCTAGCAAAAAATGTGCATTTTTGTCAAAAAATTTTAAAAAAAAAGGGGGGGGGGAAGGTCCTGGTGCGGGCTCCGTTCAGGCCCTGTCTCCGACCTGGAAATGAACTGACCCTTTTCCACCTGCTTACTCTCTTCAGAGAGGTTTGCCATTGCCTTCCAGAGCCTGAGAGAGTGACTGTCAGTTCCAACTAAAGTAGACCCATGGAATCAATTGGAAATAAAGGGAAATGCAGCGCAGGCATTCTGACTGTGTAGCATCCACATATAACACTAACAACAACAACAACAACAAAACAATGGCTCTTAAGTTCCTGGAGCAAGAGGAATGAAAGGGAAATGTAAACACAGGCATTCTGGTTGTAGCATCCACATATAACAAATAATATAATAATAATATAATAATGGCTCTTAAGTTCCAGGAGCAAGAGGAAGAAAGTAGCACAACACACCTATTCTAGTGTCACCCAAAAAAATCATGTGCAGAGTGTCAAAATAAAAATAAAAACTAAAAAGTGAGAGGTGCTCTTTCCTCAGCCTGATTTCCCTACATCCTTCCTTGGCTTGGGTCCGCAACCGTTTCCCTTAGCAACCTCCTCCCCTCCTTCCTTCCAACCCTCCCCTCCCTCTGAGCGCCCTGAATTGACCCTTCCCCCAGCTCCTTCACCTCCCCTCCTGCTCCATTATAGAATGCCCTCCATGGCCCCTTCTTCCATGGCTCCTCTCCTCCTCCTCCTCCCCTCCATCACTCTCCAGTCTCTCCCCCCCTGCCCTCCCCTGACTGCCCTGTGCAGTCCGTGTCACCCCGATTTTCCCCTTTTTGCCTCCTGTCACTCTGCTCCTGTCAGATTCCCCTTTTTCCTTCGGCTCTTTCCTCCTCCTCCTCCGATGAGGAGAGGGAAGTTCTGCCCCTGCCTGCCCTCTGACCTAAATCCCCCCCTGAACTTGACCCGATCAGGATCAAGGGCAAGTTCATATTCAGCAGAACCCATTTTTTCCAAAAGGAAGGGCTTTTAACCCGATTCTGAATGTCCGTGGCTAAGGCGCATTTGCCCACAACTCTGGTGCATGCCTTGAAATGGATGGTGCAGATTCGGGGTGAATATAAACTTCACGTGGAAGAATCGTTCCTGATCTGGGGTAAAGTGTAGTCTGAATGGGCCCTTAGTAACCATTAGTTCTCCAAACTGGCACAAACGTAGGGTCCTAGATGTATTCCTTTCCATTGTTCTGATTTGGCAGGAGAGTCCTCATTAACCTCTGCCATCCTACATTTCCAGCTGCTTTTAAAATGTCCCAGTTCTCCCTCTCCTCCCATTTTCCCTCTGTTCTGAATTTTCTGTTCTCTGTACTTCAATTTCTGCAGTCTGAATTCAAAGTCCAAGTAGGAGTTTTATCCTGCAGCATTTTAAGCTGGCTCCAGCCTCCTGGGTTGATGCTGGGACAGGGGATGGAGGCAGGGATTATCGCACAGTAAATCACCGCCGATCTGCTGGCCGCTATCAGCCCATGTCCCAGCCATGCTCCACCAGTACTTTTTCGAAGCCAGAAAGCTTTCCGACTTTTAAAAAGCGCTGACAGAGCATGCTGGGACCTGGACTGATGGCGGCTGGTGATTTAGTGTGCGATAATCCCACCTCCATCCACATCCCGGCTCCAGCCTGAGGTTGGAGCCAGTTAAAATGTGAGTGTAAGCCCCTACATTTGGACTTTGATTCAGTCTGCAGAAATTGAAGTACGAGAACAGCCCGGGAGGCGGGAGCTGCTTTAAAATGCTGAGTGATAAGCTCCAAAGTTTGCAGTTTTTTTCCAGGAACCCCTATGGCAGGGGTAGGCAACCTTTGGAGCCGGGGGCCGGGTTGGGTCCCCCCGACAAGTCGGGGGGCCGAAGCCGGGGGGTGGAGCTTCCACCCTCCAGGGCGTGGCTGCATGCTGGGGGCGGAGCTTCCACCTCCAGGGCGGAGCCCCCCGGGGCAGAGCCACCCTCCAGGGCGGAGCCACTCTCCGGGGCGGAGCCTCTACCAAAGCCCTGCAAGGAGGAGGAGGCGTGTGCCCGCCCTCTCCTCCGGTCGGCTTTCTGGACAAACACCCCCATCTGCATTCCAAAACACACACAAAAGCACAGTTGTGCATTTCACATGGCTTTACTTAACATGGCCTCTTGCATATTTCAGAGGCTATTCCATAACAAACCCCTTGGGTTTAACACTTAGCATGTTTACACATGGCTATGCACATTGAACATGTCAAGGTGGTTTCACCATTCTTGGACCAAGTGTACTTCTCAGAAATGTGTACTTGGTTAAGGGACTTTGGTTTTTCTCACTGCGCATGGGTTTGTAAATCACAGCAATTTACACTGGCCTTGCCTCAGAGGCTTTCTGATATCAATATGCCATTAAAGCAAAAACACACAGAAAAGGCACTTGTGGAAGTCACACTCTCTTGGCTTCAGAAACAGTGCCTGCATGCCTCTCAAGCTGACTCATATCATTATAATGGTCGTCACGTCATCATCATCATCATCATCAGCATCATCATCATCATACATCATCCATACACCACCACCACCACCACCACCACCACTATCATTGTCAAGCAAGGGAGACTTGTTAGCATTAAAAGCACACAAACACACTTTGCAAGGTCACACTCTCTCAGCTTCTGAAACAGTTTGCATGCTTCTCAAGCTGCATCATCATCACATCATCACACTATCATTGTCAAAGCAAGGGAGACTTGTTAGCATGAAAAGCACACAAAACACAA